>NW_006797468.1:444082-446986 GCF_000442215.2 Lipotes vexillifer | reverse complement strand
GGGGGATAGGGAGGGTGGGAGGGAGGGAGACAAAGAGGGAAGAGATATGGGAACATATGTATATGTATAACTGATTCACTGTTATAAAGCAGAACTAACACACCATTGTAAAGCAATTATACCCCAATAAAGATGTTAAAAAAATTGTGATATATATACACACACACACACACACACACACACACACACACAATGGAATATCATTCAGCCATAAAAAATGAATGAAATTGTGCCATTTGTGACAAATAGATGAAATGAGGGCATTATGCTAAGTGAAATAAGTCAGACAGAGAAAGACAAACATTGTTTTTTCTCTCTCATATGTGGAATCCAAAAAAAAATTAAAATAAAATCCCCAAAACAAGCTCATAGATAGAGAATAGATTGGTGGTTGCCAGAGGTGGGAATTGGGGAGCAGGAGAAATGAGCAAACTGTTTTTGTTTTATATTAAATAAATAGAATTTAAATATAGAGAACTGTTTTCCTCTGGATAAGAGAAGCACAACTAAAAGTATATATGCAATGCATGTTTCTCCACATAGCAAGAGATTGGTTAGCCATTGATTAGAGAAATGATTTGGAAATGAGACCATGAGGAGAGAGGAATAGATTTAGAATAAGTGCTCTGGGCACTATAGAAGGAAGAAATCAGTGAGAGGTGAAAGGGCCATCAGCAAGGGCCAACTTGAGTTTGTATTGATCAGGACTGCCCAGCTCTGCAACTGCCTGTAAGAATCCTCTACAACCAAGAATGAGGAGCAGAAATCATTGTTGCTTTTGTTGTGGTCATTCATTTACAATGCTTGGTGTCAGTCTATTTATCTCTTGTAAAAATAAAATACAGTGTGTGTGTGTGAAAAAAAAAAGATATGCATCGCTCCAAAAGTAGAATAGCTGCAATTCTAACCAAGCCTTTTGAAAAGATAGAGTATATAGGTGTAAAGCTGTGAATGTATAATTTGGCCACTACTAACTTAAACATTTTCAGTTCAGCAACTTAATAAAGAAAAGCATTTACAGTGTTTCACTTAAAAAAAAAAAAAAAAGAATAAGGAGCAGAGAAAGTTGAGTTGAGTGACCGTGAATTAGGGATTGACATGGTAAGCTTGGCCAAAGATTTTCAGGAGGGGGAAGAAATACAGAGTACTGAGGAGTTTTCAGTGGAATCTGTTTAGCCAGAAAGCAATTAACGGACTGGGTTGGAAGTTGACCGCTCCAAGAGATTAAAGGTTCTAGCAAGAAAAACAGAATCTCAGGGTGATGAGGGGCAGTGAGATTAAAAAAGTATGCTTCATGAAATGTCAGACAAAAATAACATACTGCATGATTTCTTGAAAATGCAAACTAACTTATAGGATGGAAAGAAGATCAATGACTGCTTAGTAATGAGAGATTGGACAGAGAGTGGCAGGAGGGGGATTACAAAGGAGTGCAAGGAAACTTTGGGAGAATGAATATGTTCATTATCTTGATTGTGGCGATGGTTTCATGCATGGATACACATGTCAAAACTTTCAAAATTATATACCCTAAATGTGAGCAGTCTATTGTATGTCGATTAAACCTCAATAAAACTGTTAATAAAAAAACCAAAAAAAAAAAAAGATGTTGAAAAAAGATCTCAATTTGAGTTTCCTTAATTTATTGTGGACCCTAAGTCCAGTGAGTGGTATCTTTGTCAGAGATGAGAGGGAGTGTGAGCCGCAGGGAAAAAGGCCACGTGATGACGGAGGCTGAGATGAGCCAGCAGAGGCCAGGGGCTGCCAGAAGCTGGAGGGTAGGGGGCAGAGGGGTCCCCAGAGTCTGTGGAGGGGATGTGGCCCTGCCAGCACATTTTTGGGGGCTTTGAGAGAATAAATTACTCTTGTTTTAAGCTCCCAAGTTTGTGGTAATTTGTTATGGGAACCCTAGGAAACTAATATAGTGTCCTTTGTGACATCTTCTGTTTTTTCAAAATGATTTCTCAAAATGACATCACTTTTATTGTTTATTTGATACTCTCAGATAAGATGCAAGTAATGCGTACAAGTATGAAGCATAAGAAAAAAGCCACTGTACATCCAACAAATACGGTCCCCATATGGAAGTTTACTATCTGACCCTTGGCTCCCATCCCACATGCACACTAACACGCACAGCCGGGCCTGTGTGTTTAGGAGGGTTTCTTTGGGAAGATGCTGCCTTTCAGTGACAGCGGGCTTATCTTTATAAAGTCAGTTCCCACAAACACTGGGGAACAGGCTCAGAATTTGTGTTTTTGAGTGTCATTGTCTTGGAATTATTCATATAATTGAAAGTAATTCCCATATCTGTTTTGTCCATAATTATTTGCCCCTTTTTTCGTCTGTGTTTTGTTTGTTTCTAGTATTACTCTTTTACATGATGTGCCCCATGTGCATTCAGGTTATAAATCTTTTCAAGAACAGCTTCTGTGACATCCTCTTTTTTGTTCTATATATATCGCTTGTATGCTTGTAATTTTTACTGTTCCCTTTTGCTCTTTTTGATGTTTGTTGCTGATTTTCTAATACCCCATTGTTTTAAATACTCAGTTTTCCCAAGCCAACACGTTCTAACATGTAAGTGTATCTGTTAGGAAATGTTGAAAACTGGTGACATTGTCATTTTTTGCTGTAAATGTTTCTGAATTTCTCTGTACCCCACTATATATAAAAAAATTAATTGAGTTTTCAGGAAGTTCTTGTATAACTTCTATTTTAATGAACTGAAGCAAGTAAACATAGCATATAGCATTTAGTTAGTTTTCCCTGTATTTATATCTTTATGAATTTGGACATTTGCTATTTGTAATTTAGTTTCAGTTTCATACGAGCTTTCTATTTATTGTGTGGAAAGATCATTGTTTTAGGGGAAGAGGATACATAACTTTTTTTTTTTTTTTT
>NW_006797468.1:437837-443956 GCF_000442215.2 Lipotes vexillifer | reverse complement strand
TTCCCGGACCAGGGCACGAACCCATGTCCCCTGCATCGGCAGGCGGACTCTCAACCACTGCGCTGCCAGGGAAGCCCGAGGATACATAACTTTTAAAGATAGAGGTGGCAACCAGGAGAACTCTGTAAGATATTAATACTATGCAGCCAAAATACAGGAAAAAAAACTATTCCTAGAGCATTTACATGTCTCCATAAAAAGTGCCACCATTAAGGCAAAGTGCCTTCTACCCCCATTTTCAAATAAAACTTTCCCTGCTGTCTATATAACTCCAAAAGTTTATGAATCTTCACACATAGAACGCCAACACACATTCCCCACATCTCTGAATTTTACAAAACATAAGCTCAAATACAAAATCCCATATCTGACCAAGGCAAGGTGATATGCAAAAAATACCTCTGTTCTCATACTTAGCTCTCATACACTTATCCCATCTATGCCACCCACAAACCACAAAATCTATACTAAGAATCCCTCCAAATACTTCATTGCTCAGCCTGGTATTCCCTGAGAACTCACCCTGAGACCTCTTTTGACAACTTATCAGCATATGTACAACACCCAATCCCACTAGAAAATCTCTGAAATCAAATATGCAAAGTTGTTAAGGCGATTCACACGTATCCCACACATGTTTCAGGGCATGGAGGCACAGTTTCCCTTCTAAGTCCTCGGCTCTGGATCCGTCACCATTACACAGTGGCACCAGTGTACACGTCACCGAACCTCACCTTTGTTTCTTCACCCCAGAGTGACTATGTGTATGTGCTCGTTGCACACGTGTGCCCTCAACACTTGTACCAAGATAACTGGCGTACATGCACAGGTCCCTCACCCTTCTTGTTTTTTCTCTTGGTGCCTCTGGCACTCTGCCCCAGACAAGGGAGTTTGCTACTGTTCTCCGCCTAAGCTGGGATGTCCCTGAATGAAACGTTCAGGAGGTAGTTTTCCTGCTCTGGAGATTCTTCTCATCCCACCTCTTTATTTTGACTGCTGAATCACAACTGCACTGCAGCGCCCTGGGGTGAATTCTGTTTTCCTGAGGTTGAATTCAGGCTTTGGTCAGTTTTGTTCTTGGAGAAATTTCCCCTGGTCTAAGGTGACTTCTTTGGTTGGTGTTTCTTCCAAA
Organism: Lipotes vexillifer; assembly: GCF_000442215.2. NCBI lineage: Eukaryota > Metazoa > Chordata > Mammalia > Artiodactyla > Lipotidae > Lipotes > Lipotes vexillifer. The sequence continues at coordinate 442,824 of NW_006797468.1, read as the reverse complement.
TTCTCCTGTGACTCAGGAACTTGGATGTAGGCATCTCCTTCAGGGCTTCCTAAATCTGCTGTGTCATCAGCCCAAGGGCTGTTGATTCCCTATCTATTGCCAGACTCCCACTCTTTCTTTCCAGTTCGCTCTTCTGAGTGTTAAAGAGGACATAGGCAGTTTGGCTCAGGAAAGAAGTCATGTCACAGGTGGCTACCTTAGATCATCCATCGTCCCACTCTTTTTTTCCCCCAGTTTTTACATATCAGAAGTAATGTCCATTGAGACAACTCAAAGCGGCATAGACCAGCAGAGCCTAGGGTAAATAGACAAGTTGTCCTGCGTTCTGCTGAGACAGGAAGATTTGCACGTCAAAACACTCGGGATATGGTTACTCAGCAATTTTGTCACCTGTAAACTGTTTCAGTACAAGGATGAGGACCTTAGAGGGAGTGTGCAAAGTAAACATATTGGCAGTAGGCACCTTCTTTAGACAAACACTACAATGACAGGAGTTTTTGTGGTCCAGCTCTTTGGGCTTCATTGGCTATCCTAAAGCTTGGCTGTCACTCTGAGCTACCTTGATATCCAGCTTAATGTCCAGGTAAGGGTCAAAGGTGTTTAAAATGCCCTTGCAATGGAGACACTTGATTTAAGGTCTCCAGCACCATCCAAATATTGGTTGTTAGGGTGGTGCCCTTGAAGTGACACTGTAACTACTTGTTGCCTTGCAAACGTGCCTTCTGCATGGCTTTGACAGTGAACATCAGAAATTCATGGACATCTTCCTGCTTGTGTGTATGGAAGCCAGCAACTCACGGGTGTGATGGCTTGATAACATCACAATGACGATGGCTTGCCTAGTACATAGGATGCAGAATCCTTAACGCCGACAAATCTGAGAGTACCCCTGAGTCGTTGTAGAGTTGGCAAGGGATGGCGTATATATCAGATTTTGCAGCGCTGCATTCATGTAGCAGGCGGTCCCCATATTCCAGAGTCCCATAAAGTCTCTTTTAAGTCAGACAAGTTTCTCTGAAGGAGTGAGCACTGTTGCCACAGAAGCAAAACCATCATGCAGGTTATGGTGTCTGTGGTGATTCTGATGGTTTTTCTGCTAGAGTGAGACCCCAGTGGACTTCAGTACCAGCTGTGGGTGCCTGAGCAGGTTTGCGTTTTGGAAAGATAATGAACTGAGCCTTACCTCCCCAGTGGAGAAAAGTAGCTTCAGTGTCTCAAACTGGCTGTACCATTTTACATTCCCAGCAGGAGTGAGCGAGAGCACCTGTTGTCCCATATCCTTGTTTACATTTGGTGTTGTCAGCGTTCTGTGTTTTAGCCATGCTAACAGGTCTTTTAATTTGCAGTTCCCTTATGACATGTTGGATCTTTGCCATCTGTATGTCTTTGGTCAGGTGTCTGCTCAGATAGTTTGTGCATTTTTAATTGGGTTGAACTTTTAAAATTTCTTTTAAGATTTATTATTATTTATTTTTGGCTGCATCAGGTCTTAGTTGCAGCATGCGGGATCTTTGTTGAGGCGTGCAGGATCTTTTGTTGCGGCGTGCGGGCTCTTCATTGTGGTGCATGGGCTTCTCTCTAGTTGTGGCGTGCGGGTTTTCTCTTCTCTAGTTGTGGCGTGCAAGCTCCAGGGCGTGTGGGCTGTGTAGTTTACAGCACACAGGCTCGCTAGTTGAGGCACGCAAGCTCAGTAGTTGTGGCCCGAGGGGCTTAGTTATGGCATGTGGGATCTTAGTTTCCTGACCAGGGATCGAACCTGAGTCCCCTGCATTGTAAGGCGGATTCTTTACCACTGGACCACCAGGGAAGTACCTTAAATTTTAATGAAGTCCAGTTTACCAGTTTTTTTCTGACATGAATCATGGCTTTGGCACTGCACCTAAAATGTCAAATCCAAACCCAGAGTCATCTAGACTTTCTCTTATGTTTTCTTCTAGGAGTTTTATAGTTTTATATTTTACATTTAAGTCTATGATGCACTATCAGTTGATTTTTATGAAGGATGTAATATCTGCATCTAAATTCATTATTTTGCTTGTGGCTGTCCAGTTGTTCCAACACCATTTGTTCAAGACTGTTGTTTCCTCATTGAATTGCCTGTGTGCCTTTGTCAGAGATCAGTCCAGTATATTTGTATGACTCTCTTTCTGTGCTTTTCTATTCTGTTCTATTAAACTATTTGTCTATTCTTTTGTTAATACCACAGTGTCTTGATCACTGTAGCTTTATGGTAACTTTAAGTATTAAAGTTGGGTGGTGTCAGTGTTCCAACTTTGTTTTTCTCCTTCAATGTTAGGTTAGTTTTTGGTTTTCTGTCTTTTCATATAAACTTTAAAATCAATTTGTTGATACCCCCGAAATAATTTGCTGGGATTTTGACTGGCATTCTATTGAATGTGCAGGTCAAAATCAGGAAGATCTGATAATCTTGACAGAATTGTGTCTTCCTCACCATGTACATGGACTAGCTTTACTTTTATTTACATATTTATTGATTTCACTGAGTTTTGTACTTTTCTTCATATAAGTCTTATATATCTTTTATTAGATTTATGCCTAAGGATTTCATTTTTGGGGTGCTAATATAAATAATTTATTTCAAATTCCAGTTGTTAATTGCTAACATATAAGAAAGTGGATAGCAGGGAAGCCTGTTGTATTCTGTTGTAAGGTACTTGCAAGTGGCATGGTGTCACTTTAAAGTAGACTTAGATTAGTTGTAAATGCATATTGCAAACTCAAGGACAGTGACAAACATTTTCTAGAATATGATTGATTAATTGATACAGTAAGAACAAAGAATGGCATTATATAAATTATATAAAATGCTCAGTTAAAACCAGGTAAGGGAGAAAAAATTGGAAGACAAAAAAAAATAATAAAGAACAAGGGCAATGAATAGAAAACAGTTACAAATAGGATAGATACCAATCCAATAGTAACAGTAACCACTTTAAACATCAGACGTTTAAATACATCAATTAAAAGAAAGACTGGGAATTCCCTGGCAGTCCAGTGGTTAGGACTGTGCACTCTCACTGCCGAGGGCCTGGTGCAATCCCTGGTCAGGGAGCTAAGATCCCACAAGCCTGTGGGGCACAGCCAAAAAAAAAGACTGTCAGAGGGGATTTTAAAAAAAAGAAAAAAAGACTCAACTATACATTATGTAAAAGAAACCCACATTAAATATAAAGATACAGATATATTAGAAGTAAAAGGATGGAGAAGGTACATTTGTTAAAAATAAGCAAAGAAAGCTGGACTATAGCTATGTAGAGTATAGTTAACACTCATATTCTACATATTTCCGTTAACACAGAAATTTATTTTCTAATTGACCCCAGTCATCTTAATTATATTTAGAGCTACGTAAAAAAACTGGAAAGTGACCAACATAATAGCTTTTCAGCTGCAACTTTTAATCTATATATTTATATATTACATTTTAAAATGTAATGTAATAATTTTCACAAAATTCTGCACTCAACATTCCCAAATTGTTCCATGTTCCTACATTTTATTTTATTTTATATTCAATAATAAGTCATTAGGCAGAAGTTTGAATTTATGGATGAATTGTGTTGTAAAACATTTATGATAGAGGTTTTTCCAATTCTGAGACTTCTAACATGAATTTCCCCTGAAGGCTTTTTCACTTTGATTTTAGGATTGGTATCTCCTCAGTATGGGAACTTTAATATTACCTAAGGGGTTGGAAATCACTGAAGGCTTTCCTTAATTCATTACACTGAGTGTTTATACAGTGTGCAGTCTCACATATTCTACAAGTAAAGGGCTTTTTACATTTCTTTCATTTAGTAACTTCTCCAGCATGAGTTATGTGTTATTTCACTTCCAACTTGCTTCTCCTGGTAAAGACTTGTCTACTTTTCTAAAGATTTTCCTGTTTTTATAGTTCTTCCTACCCTGAATTTTCTTGTGCACACTAACGCTGAAGCTTAGATGAAGTCCCTGCTGCAGTGGAAACAGAGAGAGGCTTCCTCTCAAATGGAGGTCACTCGTGTTGTTTAAGGATAAGTTACGGGGGCTTCCCTGGTGGCACAGTGGTTACGAATCCGCCTGCCAATACATGGATTTGAGCCCTGGTCCAGTAAGATCCCACATGCAGCGGAGCAACTAAGCCCGTGCGCTACAACTACTGAGCCCGTGTGCCACAACTACTGCAGCCCACGTGCCTAGAGCCCGTGCTCCACAACAAGAGAAGCCACCGCAGTGAGAAGCCCGCACACCACAACAAAAGAGTAGTCCCCGCTCACCGCAACTAGAGAAAGGCCGCGCAGAGCAACGAAGACCCAACACAGCCAAAAATAAATAAATAAAATTTTTAAAAAAGAAAACTTAGGGGTTACAGAGACGTTGCTTTTCACCCTATGTGAGCTCTCTGGTATGTTAGGTTAGAGCTGTGGTGAAGACTCTTCCACACTCGTCACATTTATAATTTGGGCACTCATACATCATCCAGAGTGAGAGCTTTGACAGAGGCGACCCCGCACAGATGGCATCCATATGGTCTTCCTCCAGGGTGAGTTCTCTCATGTCATCCAAGGACAGAAAGTTGGAGACGGTGACCTTCATAGACCTCCCAGGAGAAATCCCTTCCCACTGACTTCATACCAGGAAGAGCAACAAATTCCCTGGATAATGGTTAGTTTTACCTCCTGCACGTTGACTAAACCATGGCTGAGGATGCCTTCCTTTTGGCAGATCATTCTAGGAAGGTGGGAACCAAATTTGCAGCAAACTCATTCATCTGTGTCATCGTCTCCATTGAAGCGTCATTCCTTTCCTTGGTTAATTAGTGCCCACCTTTTTTTCTTCCTTCATTTTGATTACAATTCAGTCTGCTTTATTTTATTTTTTGGGTGACTACCCAAGTCCCTTATGGTAGGTAGGTCAAGAGGCAGAGAGGGAGAGAGAGAGAGAGAGAGAGAGAGAGAGAGAGAGAGAGAGAGAGAGAGAGAGAGAG
>NW_006797468.1:422979-437687 GCF_000442215.2 Lipotes vexillifer | reverse complement strand
GGGGAGGGCGAGAGGGAGAGAGAGAGAGAGAGAGAGAGAGAGAGAGAGAGAGAGAGAGAGAGAGAGAGAGAGAGAGAGAGTTCTCCCCCCCACCCCCAGGCAGACTAAAGACGGAGGATCTGGTGCAGGATGTCCCTTCTTCAGTGCCTTGACTGGGGTCAACACATATCAAGGTTAGGGCAGTGGACTTGGCCCTCCTGCCCAGGCTCACAGGTCTGCTCCCTCCCCCAGCCCCTGAGGCCTGTGACTACAGCATCCTCGAACAGCTTCTCGGTGCTCATGGGGACTCAGGGAAAATAGGATCTGCAGACCAGGAAGCGGGTCCTCACCCAACCCCAGGTCCCCAGCACCTTGACCTTGGACTCCAGCCTCCAACCTTGAGGAACAGATGTCTGGTTTCACACTCATCTGCAATACTTCAGCAGCCAAAGGGACTCAGAAGTTGAGCATCTACTCTGCCAGGTGGCTGAGGAGCTTCACAGATACAAATGAAGTGCAAAACCCTGTCTTAGAAAACCTTTGACCCTGGTGGGAACAATACCAGCCAGTAAATACTGGAGGCTCAATTTACAGGGTAGTTGAGACTCTTCCACTTTTCAGAAAGGGGACACCAGACTCCGGCAGGCCACCACTGGTCCAAAATGACAGAGGCTCCTGGACCTGGAAATCGGCCGGTCTGCACCAAGAGGTGCGGTCGGTGTGAAATTCACACTGGAACCCAGACGTGCTGGGGGGGAAGAAAAGTGTAAAATACCTCACTAGTAATGTTTAGATTGAGTACATGGTTAAAGAATCATATTTTGGATCTATTGGGTTAAATAAAATGTTATGAAAATTAATTTCTTTCTACTTTTTCCTGTAGCTACCAGCACACTTAACATTTCACGTGATTCTGTTGGACAGCGTGGGTCCAGAGCCGAGTCAGTTCCCGCTTTGGGAGCAGAGAGTCCTCCGTATGGGGTGTCCTGCCCACGAGACCTTGGGCAGCATCTCCAGCATCGTCCACCAGATGGCAGTAGCTCCTCTCTCTCCAACACGACTTTGCCAGAGTCCCCAAGGGCTTGGAGTAACCCCATCTGTCCATATGCTGCAGGTAAGCTTGCTGCCGCCTCTTCCTGCCCCGAAGGGCGTGGGCCATCCTTGCTCCTGAGGACAGGCCGGCCTGCGTGTCTTGTTTGTGGGGCAGGATTTGGGGCGGAGCCCTGTGTGGTGGGAAGGGAGCTTGGAGGGGTGGGTGCCCTCACTCCTGCTGTGTGTCCGTATGTGACTGGGCACCACAGTCCTTCCTGCAGATGGTGGGGGCAGGCCGTGAGGCAGGGTCCCAGCACCCCACCTTTCTCACAAGTGCCGTGCCTGATGCCCTCCCAGGAGGGAGGAGGGCCTTTCCTCCACAGCACATATCAGTGTATAATGCACAAATAAGGCAGAGGGTGGAAGTGCCAATGTGAGCAGCTGCTGCCCGGCCAGGCTGGGTGTACCCTCACCTCCTTGTCCGAGGGAGGAAGCCAGCATCGTCCTGCACCTCTGTGTGGGAACTGAGTATGTCTTCCCAAAGGCCCTGAGTGACAGAGGCAGAATCAAACCCAGACCCTCTTTCACCCAAATCCATGTTCCTTCCACAACCCTGACATCCCTTTACTCTGCCCCACGGAGCCCAGGGACTGGATCCTGAAGATACGGTGGGGGTCCCTTGATCAGACACGTCCCCTTGGGCTGTGCCTGGTGTTCCCCAGAGCATGTGTCCAGGGGTTCGTCCTTACACTCCCTCCCCATGGTTGGGCCTGTGTCCAGGGGCTGAGGGCAGGAACCTGCTGGGCAGAGAAGAGGGGGCATGGGGTGGCCGTGGCAGCCCCCAGCTCCTCCCAGGTCCAGTTAGGTGCGTGACCCCGAAGCCCCCCTTGAACTGGTGTAATCCAAACAAGCGAGACAGGTTCTCAGAAAGGATTAGAGGGTTTAGATAGTTACTCAGTCCCTGGAGGACGTGGACATTTGTGTTCAGTTCCCTTGCAGAGCCTGATGCTTCCTATATGTTAGCCGGGGTCCCAGAAACAAGGCCACCTGGTTACTAAGGACTGAATTCACTTTTCACGCCGGCTCGAGGTTCCACAATATGCAAGTCGTTCACAGCCTGCAGACAACAACCAGAGGATGGCTTTGAAGAGACACTGTCAGCCCAGACGGGGACGTCAGGCCAGCAAAGGAGGCCAGTGTGCTGCTTGTTTGCACGGAAGATTACATTTTCAAATAACATATCATAACGGATTAAAGCTGAAAAAATCATTTTTTCCAGGCCACTGAGCACTTTATAGGATTATTCAGTCCAAAGGGGCTCCTGGCTGTCATCCCCTCAAGGTCAGGAGAACAAAGTTTCTGCCGGTGGCCTCGGTCCCAATCTGAGCTGAGACGCAGCTGGCCGTGCCAGGGAGCTGGTCCATAGCTGCCTCTTCCTAGAGAGACAGCCAGCTCTTGTCAAAACAAATAGCAGACACCTGAACCAGTGAGGACTTTTTTTTTAATTAACTTGGAGTGACTGGAAGGGGTAACTGAAGGCCCCTTTCGGGGTTTGGTGTTTCTGTAGGAGGAGAGCTTGATTCCTGCAGCTGCTGAGGCTGGTCAACAAACGGAAACCCATCAACGACAAACACGATCCCAAGTGAGGCTCCCGTGGGGTCCAGCATCCAAGGATCTAGGAGAGACAGGCGTCGGGACCGCTCATGATTCCTGAGGGGGCAGCAGGGTCGGGGGCGGAGACGGGAATGAAATGACCCCTGGGAACCTGGGCATCTGCTCCTCAGAGCCATGGGGCCTCATCTCTGGTCTGACTTCGTCCCCCACGGCCCACCCTGCCCCTTCCAGACAGAGGACCCAGTGCTCAGGGAAGGTGCCTGGCCCCAGGTGCAGCTCCAATGGCAGCATCTGCAGGAAGTCCCTGCAAGGGAGCTGACCTTGGCTTAGGGAGGATCTGCACCCTTTTCCTTCCAAGAAAATGGAAAAACGCGTTGGGAGGGGAACTAACAAAACTTGCTCTGGGGAGACAGCAGGAGCAGAGTGGAGACCAAGGGGCAGAAATTCCTTCACTGAGCACTCAGTCTGGGCCCAGCACTGTGGCAGGACCCAGAGGTGGAGGGTGAGCAGGGCCAGCAAGATGGGGCTGTTCCCAGGTAACATGCACCCGCCGGGGAGCAAGAGGCTTCACTAAAACACAATCAAGAAAACACAGAGGCTTAGGTCCGTGATCAAATCAGCGGGATAAAGATCCCCTGGAAGCCATGTCAGTTCACCAGATCTGAATCACAGCCGCACAGACAGATGTGAAGATCAGCACACGGGACAGTGAGAGTGAGGGTCCTATGAGGGGAATGGAACTCTCGCCTTGCAGCTCAGAGAGAAGCCCACAGGGGCTGGAGCCACGAGATCGAGGGGCCGGCTCGGGACCTGAGTTTGGAGAGAAAAGGCAGGGCTGGATTTGCAGAGTCTCACAGGCTGAGAACAAGTTTGGAGTTTTTTGAGCATGGACGTAACCACATGATTCACCCCCAGAGGACCAGCCTGTCTTCACACGGAGGGTGTCGAGTGGCGGGCAGCTGGGGAGCCCCGTCAGGAGGCCCTGGCAGACAGCACAGGTACCCACTAACCATGGGACACGCTCCGGGACTGGAGATTCGGGAAAGAGAAAAAGGAAGTTGCAGAGGCGAGTGGAGCCAGCTTTGTGGGAGGAGCACGGCACCTGCCAGCCCTCCCCTCTGTGCGGGGCTCCAGGGGCCGATGTGGGCAGAGGCCTGCAGTGCACGTACCAGGAGCAGGTGGGGCTGTGAGGAGGGTGCGAGGCTCCCTTGGGGTAAACGTGAAGCTCAGAGGGAAGAGGAAGCCCTGGGCAAGAACATTAGGGCAGCTTTCTGGGGCACCTGCTCCCAGGGCCGTGTGACCCGTGCACCTCAACTCCAGTTTGGTTACGGTACCACCTACTTCTAGGACTGCAGAGGAGAACGAGGAACAGCCGTGGCCTTCGAGGGCACCACTCACACCAGAAGCAACGGGAAGGCGGCATTTAGCAGAAGTGCACTTTCACAGCTCTTCAGCATTTAAATTTTTAAAATTTAAATAAGAATTAAAAATTTTTAGGGTGTCCAGCATGCTGGTTTGAAACACTTACACACAGTGAAACGGTTACTACAGTCAAGCTAATTAGCACGTCTGGCTCACGTAGTGACCACTGTGTGTGGTCAGAGCACCTGAGGTCTACTCCCTGAGCAAATTTCCAGGACCTGACCCAGCGTTATCACCTGCAATCACCGTGCTGGACAGTAGTCTCGGGACTGCTCACCCTGCATCCCCGCAGCTTTGTCCCTGTGACCAGCTCCTGCCCACCTCCCCCGCCTCCCAGCCCCTGGTCACCCCCATCTACCCTTTGCTTAAAATTTAAATCAACAAAGCTGACATCACAGCTCCTTGCGTAAGAATGGATCAGGGAGATCTCTTTTTGGTGAGAGTTTGGGTACAACTTAAAATGCTCTTAATGCTGCAAAACTGCTCAGGAGGTGCCGTAGAACAAAAACGTCTCCCGGTTCTAATTTCCACCCTCAGTGGCTCCACAAGCCCTGTAGGACCAAATCCATTCAGGTTCTCATCTAAATGAGTATGTGTGGCTTTGTGCGTGTTTGTCTTGTTTTTTTTCTTATTGTGGAAATTTGCCAGTAGAGAGAATAAGTTACACAACTGAGCGATCTGGTTCCATCTTTGCCCTGCCTACAACTCTCCCCCAGGGGCGTTGGGGCAATTCCAGATTTGGTACTGTTGCATCCACCCTGAGGATCTCTGAAAGATGGGAGGTAATTGCATTTCTATCATTAAGCAAAAAGTTGACAATAATTGCTTAGCAAAACAAAACACCCAGCATGGTATCTGTTAATCTGTGGCCTCATTTAGCTGGGAGAATGCAGGGCTGTGGAAGGGTGAGTGTTTTGGGGCCAGCTGGAGGCCTCCAGGCACCAAGGCAGATCCCATCACGGGAACCCCGGTGCCTGGCTGTCTCTCTCGGTGATGTTACCAGCCTTTGAAAATGGTTGCCTAGATTTACTCAGGTATGCTGAGTTGTGAAACAATGACATTTTAATTCCAAGCTTCTATTTTAAAAAAACAAAAAACACTTTCCCTCATCAACTACTTGTACCTTGAGGTTCAATTTAGATTTTGCGCTTTTTGTTTTAGTTTGTTTTAATGTCTGTTAACTCGTGGATTTAAACATTAGATGTGTTTCAATGCGGTAATTCTCACATCTTCAGCCGTTGGGGGTCTCTTCAGTGAATCCTTTTGACGTGGACCTGGAGACCTTTGGTGGCTTTCTTGTTTTCTGGTGGACACGATGTTTTAGATGGTGCATTTCCCGACTCAGACATGAAATCTTCCATTTCTCCCAGAAGCCACGGATGGTTTTAGTGAGAAATCTACTCACTGGGGGTGACTATTGATCGGGTTTGGTCACTGTTTTCAGTCCTTTTCTGTGCAAAGCTAGTCATTTCATATCCATAATTCCCATTCGAATTTAGGAATACAGTGTTTTTACTTAACCTTATCCATTGTATGACCGTCTCCTTTCACTCACACTGTTTTGATTCTCAATGATATCAAAGTAATGACTCAATCTGACCTCAACGTAAAAACGTTAGTCTCAGAATAACAATGCCCATGCCCGCTCCCGCTTTTAACTTAGTGGTTTTCTTCTGTTATTGTTATAGTTATTGCTATTATGGGTGTGTTTCAATATGCAGGAAGCCCTGTATTTTCCTGGCACGCCTTTATTGTTGGCAGGGAATTGACAATGCTCGTGTAGATTTTCCTGTGATTGTTCATGCCGCTTATTTTTAAAAATAAAACAAAACAAAGACTTTTCCTGAATCGCCAGGAGATAGCAATGGGCTGGCATAGCTTTCTAACTTCGAAGCCCTGGTGCTTCCTCTTTTGTTGTTTTCACAAAGCAATGAGCAATTTAGCCTGGGCGGTTCAGAAATCAACCCGCTTGTCTCCCCTCCCCGACCACCTGCGAGATGTCTTCTCCTCTGTCCCTACTGTGCGTCCTGATCAATTTGGTCAGATTCAGTCCTCAGGAGTTTCTCCTGATGGAAGGAATCTGGGTGCTGGGGGAGCTCTGTTAGTTTTGAGTTTATAGGGTTCAGACTGTTCCAGAACTGAGGGATCCGTGGGTATTGGGTTCTTAGTTTTGCTTTCAGATCTAGTATGTCTGTTTCTGGGAGAATTTGGGGAAAATACAAAAACACTAAATTGCCACCATCTTCCCAGACTCCTTAAATGGGCTTTCAACTTTCTAATGAGACTTAGAACAGGCTCAATGGTAGAAAAGAATACAGTACATCACTGTTATTGTGGACAATATAATCATTCACTAAAACTCAAAGTCAGTGTGCTTCTTGGTACCCAGGATTCTCTAGAAGGCTGTCTCCAAAGGTTCTGGTCTGTACTCTTCTCTTGAGGTTACGAAATAATTTTCCTGGCCACCAAGCAAATCTGGCCAATATTCCCCTACCCTCTCGCAGAGTAGTATATGCAGTTCTGATCACCACACACCATGAAGTCAGTAAGAAAACTGGAGAGTGAAAACAAGGAAATGGTGATGAATTAGGTTCCCGTTGCTGCTGTAGAACATTTCCAAAAATTCACTGGCTTAGAACAGCACATATTTATGATCTTACAGTTGTAGAGACAGAAGCCTGAAGTGAATGCACAGGCAGTTCCTTCTGGAGGCTTCTGGGGGAACCTCTCCCCTGTCTTCTTCCAGCTCCTCGAGGCTCCTGCCCCCTCCTCCACCTTCAAGGCCTCCGGGCAGCTTCCTCTCACATCTTCTTCCTCTGACTCTGACCCTCCTGCCTTCTCCTCAGCCACCAGCAGGGAGTTTATGGGTGAAATTCAGACCTGAAGAAAGGGCCTGGGCAGAGGAAGGAGGTGTGGAGCTTCTGGCCACGGCGGGGGCTCTGGTGCAGAAGGAGGGTGGGGAAAAGGAGCCCAGGGGTCAGCACATGCCAGCTGCTCCTGAGCCCGCACCCCTGCGTCAGCCACTGGCACTCCTCCAGTGAGTTCTGAGTCTAGGGCCCAGGACCTGAGTGTGACATTATTTGAAAGATCCATCACTGAGAGACAGAGAATGAAACTACTGTTTCCATCGAAGCGCTGGCAGCTGAGGTGTGTTCACACTCAGGTGGGGGCAGACTTAGCCTGGGGGGACGAGGGGCGCGGCAGAAGAGGCAGGGCGCCCGGTCCTGGTGGGGCCGTGGCATGCTGGGGCCGCTCTGCGAGGGGTGAGCGTCCCTCTGAGCCCCTCCCATGGGCTGAGTGTTCAGGAGAGGGCTCTGGGCGGCAAGCTCCTGCTCGGGACGTGGGGCCAGTAGCTCCTAGCACCTGGTCCCTGGGGTCCTCCTCCTGAGGAGTGGTCTGAGCGCCTTGGGCCTCAGAATGGAAGTTGCCCCTGGGGTCATTTCTGGGTAATCCTGCTTGTTACGTTTCAACCACACTGTCTTCCACTTGTCGAAAAGTTTTACAGAAAATGTTGGTCTGGGGCTTTCCTGGTGGCACAGTGGTTAAGAATCCGCCTGTCAGTGCAGGGGACACAGGTTCGAGCCCTGGTCCGGGAAGATCCCACATGCTGTGGATCAGCTAAGCTCGTGCGCCACAACTACTGAGCCTGCGCTCTAGAGCCCACTAGCCACAACGACTGAGCCCACGTGCCGCAACTGCTGAAGCCCGCGTGCCTAGAGCCCATGCTCCGCAACAAGGGAAGCCACCGCAATGAGAAGCCCACGCACCACAACAAAGAGTGGGCCCTGCTCGCCACAACTAGAGAAAGCACGCGTGCAGCAACGAAGACCCAATGCAGCCAAAATAAATTAATTAATTAATTTTTTTAAAAAAGAAAATGTTGGTCTGTCGGGTAAATCCACCCCCATGACCCCAGACCATACATGCAATGATGCATTAACTTTAACTTTCCAGAATCTCCCGCTTGTAGAGATTCACAGGTAGCCCTTGGCTGGTTTGTTGTTCTACAAGAGACATGACCCAGCTCCCTGGTGGTGGCCAAGGGAACAGAAGAACCAGCCTGTGGGCTGCCCTTAGCAGGAAGCCGCCAGCTTCTGGGCTGGGCTGATTAGAAATTGCGTCTTATGTTGGGTTTGACCCCAAGAATTGAACCCACGGAGGTAACTCTGCAGACTGTTTTCCATTGTGAATTCTGGAGATGAGCTGGAGATTAGAAAATCGGAAAATTCCTGATACTCTGCCCCATTCAGAGGGCAGAGTTTAGATACTCCTAGAAACAGAGCGGCTTGGAAAGATTGTCCCTTGAACAAAGCGCTTCCTTCCAGGACTGCAGGATTTTCTCCTCAGCTGCCCTTTTGCATCGCCTCAGAGATTGTTGGGACTTGACATTCTAATATCCCACTGTCTGGACAGGCCAAGTTTATTTATCCACTTACCTGCTGAAGGACATCTCGTTTGCTTCCAGGTTTTGGCAGTTATGGATAAAGCTGCTATAGACATTTGTGTGGGCATAAGTTTTCAATCCCTTTGAGTAAATACCAAGGAGCATGATTGCCGGATCACATTGTAAGGGTATGTTTAGTTTTATAAGTAATCACCAGACTGTCTTCCAAAGTGTCTGTACCCTTTTGCGTTCCCACCGGCAGTGACGAGAGTTCCTGTTGCTCCACGTCCTTGTCGGCATTTGGTGTCAGTGCTCTGGATTTTGGCCATTCTAATATGTGTGTGGTGGGATCTCATTGTTTTAATTTTTATTTCCCTAATGACATACGTTGTGGAGCATCTTTTCATATGCTCATCTGCCATCTTGATGAATTTTAATATAATTTCTAAAATTCATAGAGGGAAAAAAAGGTGATTTTGGTTAGTTTTCTGGCAAATGGACGAAGTAACACATATGTGTTCATATGGCAAGTGGTTTTACCTCTGAAACATTGATAGAAAAACTCCACAAACATCTGCAGAAGGAGTTTCCATAAGGAGACGCAGCACGTTAAGCTTCAAGTATTCTGACTTTGGCTAACAGTGAGAGGCTCCTTTAGTATAAAGAAATAGAGTGCAGTTGTTTTAACCTCACGCAGAAGGAGACTTTCTCTAAGGTCTGTCCACGACGGACCTGGAGTGTTGAATAAAATGTTCTCTTTCTTTAACCGATCATCTCTTGACAAGTAGAAATATATATAGATATAGATATTTAAATTATAAATATCTATATCTATATATAAAATATCTATATCTATATCTATATCTATATCTATATATAGATATATGAAGCACAGACACCACTGCTCCAGATTTGTTCAAACTGGTTCAATGCTGCATTTCAATTCTTGTGTCAAATGCTGGTTTAGAAGGATTTTTGGTGACATGTGTAATCTGTGGTCTAATGATCCAGGCTGATTGAATGTTGAGTCAGTAAGAATTTCTCATTTCTTCTTAATATGATCACTTTTTTGAAAGCAGATATTTTTTATATAGAGAAAGAAGGTAAATGTCATACATTTCAATTTAAAATGTGAAATTGAAGTATATTTTCTTGCTAATGGACACAAAAACGTGGGTTTTTTTCTTTTTCCCAATCAACAGATTTTATAGAACAGACCCATTGTTTCTGCTGAATCCTCAGTAAGCCTATGGACTGGATACACGGTGAGTCCTAGGACCTCAGCACCCGGCTGCCTTCACAGCCTCTGCCGCGCCCCCTGCAGCCCAGGCTCTGTGGCCCATTGCTGGGTGCCCTCCATTTATTAGTCTCAACTTACTTTGCACGATTTCTCTTCCAACTTCTCTGATGCTATAAAACTCCTCTCTTTTAAATTCCATCAACACATTTTGTCTATTTCTGCCTCTGCGCATCTGTTTTTGCTGCTCAACATGAATGCCAGCCTCTTTCTCTCCAACAATTAAAATAGGGCCTGTGCCTCAAGGTCGCTACAAGGTTACCTGCCCAACGTGCGCACAGCTTCTACACGGCTTTGTCATCAGACCACTTACTAAGACTGCTTCCATTACTTAACCATCCCAGCTTCAATTTACCGTAATTCACGCACAGAATGTCCTTAGCACCCACTGCTGCCTCAGATGCCTGGATGAAGGGCAAGAAGTCGGCACCAGCCGAGGCCCCGGGCTCACGGCACCTGCAGCTCCTTTGGTCAGAAGACGGAGTTGGATCAGACACGCGGCCCCTCAAGCCGTGAGGACTCCCAGGAGGGCAAGGGGATGAAGTAACAGGGTGGGCTCAGGGTCACCAAAACTCCAGTATCCGCGGCCTTCGAGTGGACGACTGAAGTGAGCCTGGAGAAGAGCGTGCGCCCCGGGGGGAAAGGCCGCCAACTGGGCAAACGGCGCCGGGAGAAGGCAGGAAGGACAGAGTTGGGCCTGTTGGGCACAGTGGGGGCTCTGAGCTCGGCCACGCGGGTTACTGGAGGGTGAACGCTGGCTGCTATGCGGGGCCGGGTGCAGGGAATGGGACTCCAGGCTCCCAGAGGCACGTGGAGGCTCGGACCCTGGGAATTGGCCAGACTCAGGACTTGCTAACAGACTGGGCTTGCGACGTAAGGAGACCGGGTTTATAGAAAGTTCCTGAGCCTGGGGCCTGAGCCGGTGCTGGTCTCTGCCACGCTGAGCAGGGCAGGGCAGGGCAGGCAGGGGTCCTGCGCTGAACCTTTCTGTCTGAGCTGCCAGCCAGAGATCCAGGTGAGACGTCCAGGCAGAGGCTGGGTATGTGAGCCCGGAGAGCAGGGCTGAGCATCTAAATGTGAGAACCTGTCAGCATTGTGGTCGTGCTTAAACCCTTGGGATAGGGTGCGACACCCTGAGTACAGAGACAGACAAAAGGATTTCCATTATTTCCAGGAAGAGAAGAGGATCCAGCCTTGTGGCCAAGGGCACAGCAGAAAAACTGCAAGTTCCCAGAAAAATCACTTCAAAACCTGGTTTCTGAAAGGTCAGCAAAAGTATCCAAATACTGTTGCAAGGACCAGGCAGATGAGGCTGACATCTGCCAACAGGAAGTTGACAGGGACTTTGTCAAGAGCATTTCAGAGGCTCCACCGCCACCCCTGGGCTGGAAGCCTGGTCAGCAGAGGGGGGGCGGGGGAAGCCATGCAGTAACGGAAGACAGAGAAGTGAAGTGGAATCCGGAGGCTGACGTGTGCTTGTCAGAGGGGGTTCTGCTTGATTTTTGTTTTGCTTTTAGATGAAGACCAGCATGTTTGCATATTGATGAGTTGACTCAGGGAGGGAAAGAAAAAAGCCCCAGGTATGAAAGGCCGCCTGGATGTGCATGGAGATTCTCATGGGAATGGGCAGGCCCCACCTTCACTCGGGGCTTCCTGTCTGGTTCACTCCTCATTTGATCTGTTGTGGGAACCATCGTCTATGGTTTGTTTTTCTCAGATGGGTCTCTGTGCCTCTCTGCTTGGTCCAAATGCAGGACACAGGAGCTGTGCCATAGGGGCAGCCACCCCACGTGCTGGGCACTTTGCTAGCACAGGGCTGCATGGTTGTGAACCCAGACCGAAGAGCCCTTCAGAAGAAAATGTACGATCCCAAAATGGGCCGTGTCAGGTGGCATTCAGAATGAATGCCAGAAATAGCCTGTATTTTTGGCGCAATCAGCCACCTCATACCTTTTTTCTTAAGGATTAAAGGAAACAGAAAGGCACACACAGCCTCAACATTTCTCTGGTCCAAGGTGTTTGTGTCTGAGACCCAGACCACGCAGGAGGGAAATGTTCTAGAAAAGTGAGGTGTTCTTATGTTTTCAGTTGGATCAGTGGGCTCCCTGTATTGTGCAGTCAACGGGGAAACTGATCTTGAGATCCCAGAATGAGCATCTAGGAGACGGGCATCTCACCTGGGTGCAGTGCACCAACCCTTCAGCTTGCAGAACTATCCTCCCACTTCGACAACCTTGGCCGAGGGAGGCCTGTCCTTGGTTTCTGGCCGCTGTGAGCCACGTGTGCCCTGGGCATGAGTAGAAGAGGGGGGTCCTGCTCGCCCCCATGTGACACATCGGCCAGCCCACTTTACAGGACCGTGGACATGACCTGGGGTCCCCGTCCCCACCGCAGGGAGAGCCTGCTGCTCCTGGACTTTCAGTCTGCGTAAGGTGTCTGAAAAGGGACTGTGTTCGGAGGAACTGGCTTCTGTCCATCTTCTCTGACAGACCAGCTACGTCTAAGTCAGTGTGGCTTTTAATGCTATAAGCTTTGGGTGCTGTGCCAAAGTCCAGCCGCATACCCACCGAAAATGCAGCACACGCTGCAAAGAGAGGGAGTGACTTTGCCTTAATAGTGCTTCACAGGAACCTGTGTTTGTGGGCTGATTCCCATGTATGGTTCCTCACTTCCTGTGGGATGAGGCCGAGACTCTTTCACATCATCCGTCATCTGGTCCTGTTTTTCCACCTTCAGCTCTCTCCTCTCCCCACATCCCTGCCAAACACTTCCTATGTTCTAAGTTAGTATTTTTTAACTTATTCACAAAGATTGCTCTGCACTAACAACAAAGCCTATGCTTACAGTATTCTTGTTTGCAGAAGGTTTTGTTTCTGTGACAGAGTCACTTACAACTCTGCACCCTCTCATATTTTGTTTCCCTCTGCATACAACGTCTGAATACCTCATTACTGTCTGGTGAGCTCCTATTCATACTTCAAAGCCCAGTTCAGATGTTGTCAGCTCTGAAACCTTCAACCACTCCACCCCGAACCAGAGTTGTTGCTCCACAGCCTTTTGCTGTAGAACTGATTATATTTGTGTATAACTTTAGGCATTTTTGTTAACATCTTTGCCTTCAACATTATGTAGTGAGCATCTCAATAGAGGGACTAGCTATGATATGCCTGGGTGTTGCATATCACAGTGCTAGCACAAAGTGGGGTTACTAAATATGCTCTTCTTTGTCCAAGGAAAGAAGGATGAGGGAGGCACAGCGCTAGTGAGTGCCATGTTCTTTAAGTCATGTTTTAGTAAAAGCCAGCACAACTGTTCTGGTGAACTGGCTGATGGTCCCCTGCCCTGCTTCCTAATTAGAATTGACAACTGTAGGGGCACCTGCTCTGCTTGTCTGTCCAGCACCCTCTTTCTCTTCTTCATAAGGGCACCCTCTTTTCCTTTGGGGACTCACTCCTCTCCAAGGCATGTAACTTGGGTGACACTCTTGAGAGTGTGACTGGGTGGGGCTGCCCCACCTTGTGTCTCTAGGGGAGGCCCACAAGCTAGGCCTCTCCTGGGAGGGTCTTCCATCCCCGACTGCTGAGATGGGTTCAAGGTGGGCACCTGACTCTAGCAAGACCAATACATATTATACCCATGTCTGCTGGGATTATTGAAGGAAAGCCCCCTTTTTTCTGATGACTAGATGCAAAGCACATAAAAGCCCCAAGCTTTGGGAGTCATTGTTGCTGCCACATGGAGAAACCAAGCCAGCAATGAAGCCTACTCAGAAGGAGCAACCAAAGATGGGGACAAATTTCCAATATGACCACCTGGATCCAGCCATGCCTGATGCTCACACCTGGGCCTTGGGCTACATACCCTAAGCCATTTTGAATTGGGCTTCAGTCCATTGCAATATACCATGTCCTGGCCATTCCCTGATGAATCTCCCTGTCAGAGAAGAACCGACTCAGTGGCGATGTAGTGATGGCAGATGCCATGCAGGGAGGAGAAGGGGGAATTCCTGCCGAGGGTCATTGTAAGCTTCCCGAAGGCTGTGGTCCTATAACCCAGGCAGGGGCATGTCCGCACGCAGCAGTGGTCAGAGCGTTCCAGGCCAGCCATGGCTGGGAGAACAACACCCAGTATCAGACACAGGAGAACACTTGCCGAGCGCCTGCCTGCACCCATGCCGGGCAGAGGACCCCAGGCCCCAGGGTGCTGCTCCTTTTCTGCTTTTGCCTCACAGACTGGCTCTTCGACTTGAACTTGCTGGAAGGTGCAGTTTCCAGAACAGCGACCACTCCCAGGCCAGCGTGTTTGTCTTCTGCTGCCAGGTTACAATATTGCTGAGAGCTGGATCACACACATGCGTGTGTGTACATGTATACATGTTTGTGTACATAGTAATACATAGCCTGCGTCTCTGACTCTGCCTCTCAAAAGGCAATTTCCTGTCTCACAATCTCCTCCTGGCTAGGGGCTCGGCTGCCCACGTGGCTGCTTGGCGACCTCAACACAGGTCTGCTGGCCCCTCTGCCTGATTCTTGCCACGTTTTAATGGGATGTGACAGAAAACAGCTATTTGCTCTAATGAATTTTCCTTGGAAAATGAGAGATTACTTTAAAATCAAAGCAGCCAGGGCTGATACCCCAAGTGGAAATAATTAAATTTCGTGCTAGAGAAAGATTAGAAGCCCTTATAGAGGGATGAGAAAAAAAAAACTTTAAAAATCCAAGTTCAAGAGTGTTCTAAAGAATATGGAAGTGAGCTTATGCTGCAGAGATGGTTTCTGGTTGCGTGTTTAGGGTTTGGTGCATCCCACACGGGCAAGGGCACCAGTTCCTTCCAACTAGACTGTATAGTCAGCACTGCTGAGGGGAGGGAACTGACCACAAACACAACAAAGTGGGGACGGATGTCAGTGGAAATCTGGGCTCAGGGAGTGAGAAGTAGGCACTACATCTGAAGTGCATATGTCACCATGAAGTGTCAGC
>NW_006797468.1:417789-422804 GCF_000442215.2 Lipotes vexillifer | reverse complement strand
GAAGGGCCTCTGGCTGGGTGAGTGGAGAGATGGTGGGAGGGGAATTAGGGAGTTGGGGAGAGTTAGGTAGGCGGCCCGGGCTGGGACAGGGCAGGTGGGCACGTCCTCAGGGCCCACTGCCCTTTTCCTGACTCAGCATCCGGTGAAAAGGAGATGATGAGGACTCTGAGCACGCTTCCCCAGCTCCTTCAGATTCCTGGTTCTAGGATGCTGTAGCCAGGAATGCATCTTCCCAGACGCTGAATCCTCTGTAGTAAACAATGCCCAGGAAATCAGCCTGAGCTGGAGGGAGTCAGAGCCCAAGTCATTATAATGACAAAAGATTTCAGAAGGCTCAGAGGAGCACAGCTCTTCTCCACGTGAAGGAGCCTTTCCGATTGTCATGGACGACTAACTAGCTCCATGTTTCTCTCCAAAGCCCTGTAATCCTAGAAATCAGAACTGATTAGAAAACTAAGGCAATTGCTAGGTAGTTTCAAAGGCTTGAGAAGGCATGTCCAATAAACCAAGGATGCAGTTTCACGGGAGAACATAGACGTGTGGAAGCTGTGGACCACAGGGTATTGCAGATACCACGCAGTGGGAGGTGACTGATAGCCACTTTATGGAGATCAACTTGTCAGTCAAGATGTGTGTTGACTTTTTGACCTAGAAATTTTAGTTTTTAGGAAACTAGGCTAAGAAAATAATTAGAAATACAAATATTCACATCTGAAGATGTTCATAACTGTGTTACTTATAGAAAAATTATTGAAGGTATCTGAGTTCAAAATGAAGAACTGGTTAAATATAAATGCAGTGAAATGTTATTAGTCATTAAATTGTTCTGAATTTTTTTTATCTATGGTGAAATGTTTGTAAAGAACTTTAAAAATACATATTTATTTATTTATTTTTGGCCGCATTGGGTCTTAGTTGCGGTGCACGGGCTCTCTAGTTGAGGCACATGGGCTTAGTTGCCCCGAGGCATGTAGGATCTTAGTCCCCTGACCAGGGATTGAACCCACGTCCCCTGCTTTGGAAGGTGGATTCTTAACCACTGGACCGCCAGGGAAGTCCTGTAAAGAACTTTTTTTTTTTTTAATTTTACTTATTTTTGGCTTCGTTGGGTCTTCGTTGCTGTGCATGGGCTTTCTCTAGTTGGAGCGAGTGGGGGCTACTCTTCATTGTGGTGTGCGGGCTTCTCATTGCAGTGGCTTCTCTTGTTGTGGAGCATGGACTCTAGGTGCATGGGCTTCAGTAGTTGTGGTTCGCGGGCTCTAGGGCGCAGGCTCAGTAGTTGTGGCCCACGGGCCCAGTTGCTCCATGGCATGTGGGATCTTCCCAGACCAGGGCTCGAACCCGTGTTCCCTGCATCGGCAGGTGGATCCTTAACCACTGCGCCACCAGGGAAGGCCCCTGTAAAGGACTTTTAAGTGAAAGGGGAATATGGGACTCCACATAAAATATTTTAGCTATTGCAAATGAGAGTAGTTGCTTTCTGTAGATGTACATGAATATTGCATAGAGGAGAAAATCAGAAAAGAATCCATCAAAACACCAGCTATACATATATCTAAGTTACATATATCTTACCATTATGGGTACAGGTTTTTTGAATTTTCCTCTTTGTACTTTGCTGTATTTTCTGAAATTTTAATGATAAGAACGTATCACTTTTTAATCAGAATTTTTTTTTTTA
This sequence comes from Lipotes vexillifer, assembly GCF_000442215.2. NCBI lineage: Eukaryota > Metazoa > Chordata > Mammalia > Artiodactyla > Lipotidae > Lipotes > Lipotes vexillifer. Next base: position 421,123 of record NW_006797468.1, on the reverse strand, counting down.
CTCAGACATGTCACTTAACCACTCAAACCCTCAACTTAACAACACAGTAATTTAACAGCTTCTTCCTATTTTTTTCCTGTTCTGGTTCACGCATCTGATAAAAGAAGGTTGCATTGGATGAACGTCAGTCCTTGCCCAACCTTGCTTCACACGACGGTGATGTTGAGTCAGCAGTCCCATGTCCTTGAAACGTGCGGTTCTGTGTTTTCACTCTGAAGCTCCGCTCCTGCTCTGGAATCCCCGTGCGGAAGCAGCTGCCACGCGAAGGGGGCTTCTCCCCCCAACCGTGCGCTGGAAGGGGTTTAAAGACAGCACCACGACCCTGGGCTCTCACACGACGTGGCCTGCCAGTCCCAGGTTCAGCCTAAAACCGGGGCCCCATCCCTCTCCCCGCTTGGCAAGCCTTCTTGTCTGTCGTTGCATGTGGTCTCCTAAAACTGGACGGATGGGCAGTGTTTTAGGTTTTATCTCCATGGCTTATCACTACTTTCTTATTTTATTTTTAGGTAAAAATTGTATATATTTGAGATGTACAACATGATGATTTGAGACATGCATACATAGTGAAATTACTATAGTTAAGCTAATTAACATATAATTTCCTCACATGGTTACCATAGATCCCAGAACTTACTTTCCTTCTAACTGGAAGCTTGTGCCCTTTGACCAACGTCTCCCCATCGCCCCACCCCCAGCCCCTGGTGACCGCCATGCTACTCTTTGCTTCCATGAGCTTGACTTTTTTAGATGCCTCATATAAGTGATGTCATGCAGTAATTTTCTTTTTGTGTCTTGCTTATTTCACTTAGCATAATGCCCTCAAGGTCCATCCATGTTGTTGCAAATAGCAGAATCCCCTTCTATTTTAAGGCTGAATAATATTCCATGGTGTATATATCACATTCTCTTAATCCATTCATCCATCAGCAGACACTTAGGTTGTTCCCCTGTCCTGGCTATTGTGAATAATGCTGCAATTAACATGGATAGGTATGTGGATATCTCTTTGATGTAGGGATTTTATTTCCTTTGGATAAATACCCAGGAGTGGAATTGCTGGATCGTATGGTAGTTCTGCATTTAATTTTTTGAGGAACCTCCATACTTTCCATAGTGCTTGAACCAAATTCCATTCCCACCAACAGTGCACAAGGGTTCCCTTTTCTCCAGATCCTCACCAACACATGCTAATTCATCTTTTTGTCGATGGCCATTCAACAGGTGTGAGGTAATAGCTCTTTGTGGTTTTGATTTGCATTTTCTGATGATTAGTGCTGTTGAGCATATTTTCATGTACCTGTTGGCAGTTTGTATGTCTTCTTTGAAGAAATGTCTATTCAGGTTCTTTGCCCTTTTTTAATTTTTTTTATTATTTTTTTTATTTTTGGCTGTGTTGGGTTTTCATTTCCGTGCGTGGGCTTTCTCTAGTTGAGGCGAGCGGGGGCTACTCTTTCATCGCGGTGCGCGGGCTTCTCATTGTAGTGGCTTCTCTTGTTGCAGAGCACAGGCTCTAGATGCACAGGCTCAGTAGTTGTGCCTCACGGGCTTAGTTGATCCGCGGCATGTTGGATCTTCCCAGACCAGGGCTCGAACCCGTGTCCCCTACATTGGCAGGCAGATTCTCAACCACTGTGCCACCAGGGAAGCCCTGCCCATTTTTTAATGGAGTTGTTTGATTTTTTGCTGTTGAGTTATATGAGTTCCTTTTGGATATTAGCCGCTTATCAGGTATATGGTTTGCTAATATTGTTTCCCTTTCCCTGAGTTGTGTTTTCTTGCTGTTGCGTTTGCTGCTTCTCACTACTTTCTAATCTCATCACCCACCTTTCCTCAGCAGGACTCACCCTTCCTGCCAGCCTGGCCAGTGCGTGGAAGACCTGGCACTTCCCATGCAAACCTCCCTGGGTCCTTCCACTGCCCGCAGTGCCCCTCTCCCCCCTCTTCACCTGATGAAACCCTAGGCTGTAAACATTTTTGGTGGAAAATCATGTCTTCATCACTTTCACTTTCATCTATCTCTAAGTTTTTGCACTTAGTGGATATTCAATTAATATTTTACATAAATTGCTGTTGGAGTCCATTTCTGAACAATGTAAGAAAACAAACCTTGGTTTTTAGCCTCAAACTTAGTTTTTAGCCCCAAACAATATTCTTATCCTTGATCACTCTCCTTATTTACTATATTTAGCTTGGAATGATTTTAGCTTTTCCCAAAATAAAATTTACCCTCAAATAATGAAGTTTTGCCGCCAGAGAGTAGATCTTAATGAATATACCCTTTGCTGTAGAGGTGGTTAAAGAAAAGAGTTGAAGAAAAAAAATTAAACAGTAATAAAATCATTGGAACGAATATGTAGGTCTATTTTCAGAGTTATCACTTGAATGTAGATATTTCTATATTTTTTAAAAATCAGACATATCTGTTGTCATATCTTATTCATTTATTTCCCAATTCTGAAAGCATCCTCTTAAGAAAAAAGAAATCTAATTAGCATAAATTACAAAGGAGACAAGGAAATCCTCCTCCAAGTGGGACGTATTAAGACCCTCGCTCCTTGGGGGACGTGACTCACTCCACAGGATCACAAATGACTTTTATCCTTGATACACGAGTTTCGAAAGACAGCTGGGGTTTTAAAATTAAACTTGCCTTCGTTTTTATGCATAGTTTGGCACAAGTCTGGTACTCACAGTCACAACTAAAATCGGGTGGCATGAGGCGAAGGGAGATAGGGCTTCAAAAGCGCCAGCTGTCCCACCCCGTATGCGTGCGGGTCCCAGCAGGACTGTGTACTGGAGCGCCGTCCTCCTCTGGTTAAACTCCTCGAAACTTGCAAATCGCTGACGTGCCGATTAATCTTTGCTTCGTGGCTCTTATTACCTCCCTGTTCTTTAAGGTTTGTTCCCCTTTTGCTCCGTCTTCCTCGTAATAAGAGACCACAGCTGCGGCCCCTGGGCTCCTAGGATTTCCTTTGCGTCTGAGGAAAGTATGCAGAGTTCTAAGCCCTGGTTCCTGATTTTCATTGAGTAGGTCGTATTTTCTGAGCCTCATAACTTCGGCACCTCCTGTAATCAGCTTTTACGTTACAAGTGCCTACTTGGGATATTGTGACTGTTGGGTAGAGCTGATCAGGAAAGAAGTTTATTGTTGCAGAAGTGAGAAGAAATTATAAGGCTAACTCATGTGAGGGAGATGTACCTGGAAGAAAGTCTGTAATAGGGCATGTATGTTCGGGGGTATTTTTAAGTTGTATTGACAGACATGAAATCTGTTGAACCTGAATCAAGCAAATATGACTTTGGTCAGTTTAAAGAAACCTCTCGCTCAGCAGGA
>NW_006797468.1:409433-417711 GCF_000442215.2 Lipotes vexillifer | reverse complement strand
GGAATGAGGCCCTGAGGAAGGAACCGCCCCTGGGCTGTAACGCTTTTGGATCGCAGAGCTCCGGATGGGACTCTAGGGCAGTGGCTGGAGGAGGAGGAAGGGCCTGCGGGAAGAACAGGAGTGGAGTCTCTGCGCTCAGGACGCGTGCACGCAGCCCGCTTGTTCCTCCTGAACACGGGGATCAGGAGCCCCCACCGCCCCGCTCTGCCACGGGTTCCACCCTTGACCTTTGACCAGTCTCGCCAGTAAAAGCTTGAGTCCACCCAAGAGGATTGGGAAACGCTGTCAGCTGTTGTGTCCCTGCGTAGACGCCCCTCAAAGGGGCAGGACTGGAACAGACTGGAACAGGATGGGAGAAGCCTACGGCAGGAATCCAGCAAGCGGCTCCACCAGGTGCGGGGAGGAGCCTGGCAGGTCTGGCTCCAGGCTGGAGCCTTCCCTGTGCTCACTGTTCCGTCTGGATCCTGGTTCTCTCGCGATATCTGTCTCTGTGGCAGCTCAGCGGCCTCCACCTCCCCTCATCATACCATCGTTTGCACACAACACACGTACACATGCATAACGTGCGCACAATCACACACACATGTGCAAAATATATACGCATGCACACACATGTATATACGTGTACGTCCATGCAGAGGACACGTGTGCACACAAAGCAACACCCACAGAGGAAACACACACAGGCACACAGTACACACGTGCATACGTATATACACAACATACACCCACACATACTAAAATACACATACACACTACACATGTGCACACACATGCACCCACACTATGCACACACATATACGGAAACATACACACACACAAACGCACGCACACAGGTGCTGGAGTTGGCCTCTAGTCCCACACGTCCTCACCCACCAAATTCCCCTGAGGGTTGGCACAGCTAAGGGTGTGGAGAGTGCTGCCCGAGACAATGAGTCCACAGCCCACTTACCTCAACAAGGCTTGCTGAGCTCCACGGCAGCCACCACACCCACGGCCCATGCTGACCCGCCGTGCCGGCTGGCACTGCCCCGTCTTGGTTCTGACAGCACAGCCCAGGAGGCTGGGGGCCTGCATGTGCAGGAAGCTTCGAGGTCGAAGCATGGAGCCACAGGGCCAAATCACACACCCCCGGGCTTTGCACATGAGCAGATTGTGAATGGGTTTTGTAGATGAAGGTGAAATCCTGTCTTTCTATGCAGTCTGCCCGCTTAATGTTGAATATAGGCCTTACACAATATTTTTGGTTCATTAAATTGTAACTTTTCAATAAGCTGGCTGGTCCCACACATTAAACATTTTCAAGAATGCTGGGGAGGGGAACATGCACCAAACCACTGAATTACGTGAAAGTCGGGTTTCAAGGATCAGTGAGCTCTGGACGAGCAAACGGGGAATTGACCACCACCCATGTTTTATTTTCCAGGTTACAGCCCGTTTCCTCTGCCACCTCATTTCCCAGTGCCTGTGCTTTTCTCTGTGCTGTTGATTCTCAATATATTCCTGGTTCCAGTCAGGTCATCCTGTGCACACATCTTGATTTCCAGACTAGGTTAAAATCACCTTCTGTCTCTTTTAACACCTATATTACCTAGCAGAGGGTTCAAATATTTATTGCTTGGTAATGCATGTTTGATAATTGGTTGCCAGTTGAAAAAATTAAACAAGATATCCCAGTGCTTAACCATAGTCATGTGACGACCTGACTCCTGTGATCACCTGGTTAAAACTTACAGTTAACTGCCCTTGGTTATCCACATCTCCTGATTACACCTTCTGTTTCTAAGAAATCTCTTCATAGACAATCTTGTTGGATACTTTACAAGACCCCACAGCCCTTCTCCAGTGTGTGTCCCCCTGAGTGGGCACCCCAAGACCCCCACCAGCCCTCCTCAACATTCTTCTCTTTCAATGCATTTTAATGAACAGTTTTGAAGTCTGTGGAAATGTGGGTGTGTTTCTTGGGGCTAGTCTTCAAAAAGAGAGCAGACCTCTCGTATTTGAGGATGTTTCATCTTTTGGAGCTGTTAAAGAGTCTTTAAAAACAAGGGAAATAGAAACCAGAGGGAAAGTACAATGAGTGAACACCGTACTTTTTCTCACGCCCCAAGTGGGAAAATGCACATCTTAAATAAAGGAATACATAGTCCTGGATGGCTTTAAACTAGCATGTCGTGGAATCAATGCATCCCTCTTAAAACGACCTATTAAATAGAGAAAACCTGTACTACACATTTATCAGCTGACCCTTCTGTTCGGAGGCTCCCTTTGCAATGCTAGGGTTACAAGCATGATCTCCCCTCTCATCCCATTTGTGTTGAGCCACCACTGACCTGCAGAGCTGGGTGAGACCAAAATCACTGGACACCTTTGCTTCGGAATGAGACCACGCTCACCATGCAGTATAGCACGTCCCAGGACTTATAACTGGAAATTTGTAGCTTTGGACCCGCACCCATTTCACCCACCCCTAATCCTTCCTCTGGTAACCACCAATCTGTTTTCTGTAACCGTGAGGTCAGTTTTTGTCATGTGTTGTTTTTTTTTTAATTCCACATATGAGATCATACGGTGTTTATCTTTCTCTAACTTATTTTACTTGGCATAATACCCTCTAGGTCCATCCATGTTGTCACAAATGGCAAGATTTCCTTTTCTATGGCTGACTAGTATTCGTGTGTGTGTGTATGTGTGCATGTGCGTGTGCATGTGTGTTACATTTTTCTTTATTGATTCATCCATCAATGGACACTCAGTTTGCTTCCATATCTTGGCTATTTAAATGCTGCTGTAAACATGGGGGTGCATATATCTTTCCATGTTAGTGTTTTCATTTTCTTCAGAAGTGGAATTGCTGGATCATATCATAGTTTAATTTTTTTAATATTTATTTGGCTGCGCCAGGTCTTAGTTGCGGCACGTGGGATCTTTAGTTGTGGCATGCAGAATATAGTTCCCCAACCAGGAATGGAACCCAGGCCCCCTGCATTGGGAGCACAGAGTCTTAACCACTGACCTCCCAGGACATCCCTAATTTTTAACTTTTTGAGGAACCTCCAGACTGTTCTCCATAGTGGCTGTACCAATTTACATTCCCACCAACAATGCACAAGGGTTCCCTTTTCTTCACATCTTCGCCAACATTTGTTATTTCTTGTCTTTTTAATGATGGCCATTCTGACAGTGTCAGGTGATATCTCATTGTGGCTTTGGTTCGTATTTTCCTGGTGATGAGTGATGTTGAGCATCTTTTCATGTACCTGTTGGCATTTGTATGTCTTCTTTAGAGAAACATCTCTTCAGATCTTCTGCTCATTTTTTAAATAAGATTGGGGGTTTTTTTCCTATTGAGTTGTTTGAGTTTATTATATTTTGGATATTAACCCCTTGTTAGATGTTTTCTCCCATTTGGTAGGTTGCCTTCTCATTTTGTTGATGGATTCCTTTGCTGTGCAGAAGCGTCTTAGTTTGATGTAGTCCCTCTTGTTTGTTTATGCTTTTGTTGCCTTTGTTTTTGGTGTCACATCCAAAAAAATCATCACCAGGACCCATTTGCAGAACTTACTGCCTATGTTTTCTTCTAGGAATTTTATGGTTTTAGGTTTTATGTTCAAGTCTTCAATCCATTTTGAGTTAACTTTTGTGTGCTGGGTGCCATTTTGAAATACCCACAAGACAAGGAGAACAAGGATGCAATCACTGTCCTTCTTCTGATTTTCAAGACAGTGGATAGATATTTTTCTAAAGCTCCTGAGACTCCACTAGGACCCGGCGGCCACAGGCAGCTTCCACGCTGGGTCAGCTGTCAGAGGCGCCTGTGCTGCGACTGTCCAGATCCTGAGCTTCTGGGAGGGAGGCAGAGCCTTTGGAGAGAGACTTGGGAAGGGGGTGGGCTGTGAGGGGCGGGTGAGAAAGAGAAAGGCAGATCTCCGGGCTGTTCAGATGAACCTCAGCAGAGCAGCGCAGGCAGGACCAGCACTGGTCACCAAGCCACAGCAGCCCTCCTTCCACAGGCTCTCCAAGTGGGGAGAAACCTGCCGTTTTCCGTCTGGGACTGGCTCTGTGGTTTTTCAACCAGATTTAATCTTTTAAAAATGTGATAACCATGGGCTTCCCTGGTGGCGCAGTGGTTGAGAGTCCGCCTGCCGATCCAGGGGACGCGGGTTTGTGCCCCGGTCCGGGAAGATCCCACATGCCGCCGAGCGGCTGGGCCCGTGGGCCATGGCCGCTGAGCCTGCGCGTTTGGAGACCGCGCGTCCAGAGACTGCGCGTCTGGAGCCTGTGCTCCACAAGGGGAGAGGCTGCAACAATAAGAGGCTCCCCCACCCCAAAAAAAAAAAAAAAAAAAGAAAAAAAAAAAAAAAAAATGTGATAACCAAAATAAAGGGATTAATTTTCCCCATCACCCTTTTTCCCTTCCTTGGCCAGATCCTGGTTTTAATGGGAGTTTCCAGAGTGTTGAACCCAATGCTCCTCAAAAAGAATTTTTGCTCTTGTTGACTCCTTGATTTGGGGTTTGCTTGAAGGTCTGTTTTAACAAGTTTCTGAATCAAAGTCTGGTCTGTTCCAGTCTGTTTCAGGCAGAGAGGATGGGAAGTGAAAATAGCAGTCTGGGTAGTGGAGCCAGAACACCCAACCTGCCATAGCACGGTCCTGGCAGGAGGCGCCTGGCCTGCTGCGGGGGCAAAGGGGCTATTGCCCAGGCGAAGGAGGGAAGGCAGCCGTGTGAGAACTGCCTTAGGGGGAATCCTCCCATTGAGGTTATTGATGCCAACAAGGCCCCGGCTCTGTGGGGGGGGTTCTTCTACCTTGGAGACAAACAGTGTTCAGCTGAGTCCAGGCCTTCCATTCTTGGCTTCAGTCTTCAGTCATTTGCTTCCGTTAAATGTACCAAATTCCTAAATCATCTCCAATGCTGACCAGTACTTTTAGACAGAGCAGGACTCTTTTTTTTTTTTTAGTGTTTATTTATTTTTACTTGTTGACAGTTTGCTTTATTTATTTATTTATTTATGGCTGGGTTGGGTCTTCATTTCTGTGCGAGGGCTTTCTCTAGTTGTGGCGAGCGGGGGCCACTCTTCATCGCGGTGTGCGAGCCTCTCTATCACGGCCTCTCTTGTTGCAGAGCACAGGCTCCAGATGCGCAGGCTCAGTAGCTGTGGCTCACGGGCCTAGTTGCTCCGCGGCATGTGGGAACCCGTGTCCCCTGCATTGGCAGGCAGATTCTCAACCACTGCACCACCAGGGAAGCCCAGAGCAGGACTTTTAACACTCTTTATGTGTGGTTGTCAGATTAATTTTGATGTAGGCTTGAGTGAATGATAACGCCAAAAATTTGTTCAGTGACCCTGCACCCTCCAGATGCCATTTCATCAAACTAACAGGACTGTGTATCAACTTCTAAACTGTATCAAGGACAGAGACGTGCTTCAGGGACGTGCTGTGTCCCACATACCAATTTTCCCCGAAGTCTGTAGATTTAGTGTTTGTCCACTAAGCATCATTGGACAACCACTAGCCGGGAAGGTCACCAGCGTGTGTGTGACACGTTTCCCCCCAACCAGAGAGATGTTCTGGCCCCTCCTCTGGGGCCTCATGATACTGTGCACACAACTCTGCGGTCGTTCTGGACACTTGCTATGCTACGGTTCAGACACATTCACAGACAGTGATAGGTGGGGTGGGGTCTACGTGTATGACAGACAGAAGCACACAAATGAGGTGCAGAGAGAGGGCTGCACCAGCGAGCAAAGGGAGGGGAATCTGAAGACAGAAAACCCCCTGTCTCTTAACACTGCTCTGTCACAAAGTGGCTCTGATATGAATAATAAAGATTTTAAAGAGGGATGCAGACGTCACATTAAATGCAAGTCAACTGACAAACTGATACTTTGAAAAACTAAGTGCAATTTTGATAACCGATAGTGGTTAATATCAATACAATATAAAGATGCCTTAAAATGACAAGGAAACTGAAATTGTGAAGAGACAGGCAAGAGGAAAATGTATAAAGCATAAAATAGATTATTTACAGAAGGAAAATACATGTAACTAAAAACTCTTCAAAAACATGGGAACAGTTTCCTCCTTTCTAGAATTTAGGGGAAATTACAAGTAAAATATTACCTATTGGTTTGAGAAATATTAGAAGCGTTCTACCATAAACTGCAAGACATGAAGGGAAAAGGGAGTTCTCCCACAGTCCTTGTGAAAATACAAATTTTTGTCTTTTGAAAGTGTGGCAAGATATATCCAGACTATAAGTACACTTATTCTTAGTACCGGTGACCTGACTCCTTGCCCCATAGAAATAAAAGAACATAGGAAAATGGGTATCAGAATGTCAGTTGGCTGAGGTCACCAAACCCATTAATAACAGAAGTGCTGAGACGACTACGGGAGTGTTGGGGGGCAATTCTGAGACCCAGGAAGGTGTGTCAGTCGTGACCACCAGGCTAGCTTGTGGCTGAACTTCTAGCCCGAGAGCTTTGGTCGGCTGGCTGTCCATCCCTGCCACTCCACTGAACCAGGGAGTCTTTGAGGGAAAATAACACTCTCCCTTCCGCTTTGGGAGAATGGCTTAAGGTGAGGGCACAGCAATGGGAAAGCACAGGTGTGCAGGGAAGGTGAGTGCAGCACACGTGAACTGGGCATTGTCTCTGGAGTTCTGTGTTTCAATGGCCCCAGACCTGGAATAGCTCTGTACATAATTTCGTCCGCTGTGGAAGCCATAATGCCCCCTGTTTATTTACGACAGAAGAAATTACAACAGGTCACCAGTCCATCCCTCTCACTGAGCAGGATTCTTCGCACTAATCTCTCTCCTGTCATTGAAAGCCATCAGCAAGTTACACTTAATGTTCTGTGTCCTCTAGGCAGAGTAGAAATAATGACAGTTGTTAGCACTTTCTTCCTGGGCCCCAGACACCACAGCCAAGTCGATCCCAATGACAGGAGGAGTGGTGTCACTGGGGTCGTGGAACGCCCCCCTCCTCCCTCCCCACCTGAGCTACAGCAGATAAATCTCTGCCACTGAGTTTCCTTTGAGTAGAAACCCTCATGCCTCCTGAGGAGGAGTGAGTTGCCCATGGAAGTCATATCAAAAGATGAAAAATTTAGGGCTTCCCTGGTGGCACAGTGGTTGGGAGTCCACCTGCCGATGCAGGGGACATGGGTTCGTGGCCCGGTCTGGGAAGATCCCACATGCTGCGGAGTGGCTGGGCCCAGAAACCAGCAGTAGACTACCTAAATCACAGTGTATTGTGATTGTCCTATGTTTTTAATATACAACTCTAATAAAGAAAAATGACAACTACCAATATACAGTTAAGAACAAAAACTGAAGCCTAAAATTTTGCTTAAGTAGAATAAATTTGGTTCGGTTTGTTAGAAAAATCTCTTAACAGTGCCCCTGCCCTTGCAGGGCTTTCAATTTAGTTATTAAATCAAGATTTACACATAAAATGTAAGAAAACAAACCAGTGTAGGTAAGTATATTTGCATCACTTCACGTGATACGTGGCAGGATCGAAAGCTCTGAGGTAGCAAAAAAGGCTTATGACATTAGAAATACATTAAATAAACCAAGTAAAACAAAGGAGAAAATGAGGATTATCCAAAAAAAAAAAAAAAAGATGAAAGATTTACACAAAGAGGAAAATCCCAGATTGTGTGAGACTCTTACCTGCATCCAGGTGTCTCCTCCTCGCCGGTCCCCTGGTCACAATGACCACGAGTCACGGGCTGTCTTCACTGGCATCCAGGTGTTTGGAGCAAGAGAGCGTGGGGTCTCTCAGCCCGCGGCAGCCCCTGTGCCATGTGACCTTGGACTCTTCCTTAGAGGAGGGAGCAGGGGCCTCCAGGACCTTTTCTAGCGTTGATTCTGCGCGCAACACCTCCGTCCACCCTCCCCCACGGCTCCCTGTACATCAGTCGGTCTCAGGCAACTCATCGCTTAAGTCACAATGACACGTTTCAAATTTTCTGCAACAACCATATCTCACTTTACAATCAGAAAAAGAGCAAAAGTTTTTAATATTTGAAATTTTCAGGGAAAAAAGTTAAAAACCCAAACCTTTTAAGAAGTTGCAGCAGACTGAAAGATGCTGAAATTGCAGATGACTAAAGCAGGGACCAGATTGACTGCTAAACAATAATTCTTAGAAGAAGGGGCACGTGCAGGTCAGACAGAGGGAAGCAAGTGCCAGCCCCCTGGAACATGGCAGGTTCCACCCGTGCTGGATAGGGAGGTGAGCGGGCACTAACTCCGGCTCAAGGT
>NW_006797468.1:404912-409423 GCF_000442215.2 Lipotes vexillifer | reverse complement strand
CCTGCTGAAACAACCAGTAAAGGAGGAATGCAAAGACTTCCACAGCCGCACCACACTGGGAAATGAAAGATTAATTGTTCTTTGCAGGTACTGATTAAGGAAGCTTTCCTCAGCTGCCCAATTAGGGAAATCAATGCAGCATCACATGAAACGGGTCGAAATGTTCCCTTTTTATGGAACATACTCAAGATCTCCTAACAACCACCACGTTGCCTACTTGGTTATTTAACACAGGAGAAAACAGGCCCCGAGGAGTTAGGTAACTGGCCTGAAGTCACAGAGCGAATTTATAGCACAGCTGAGACTAGGCCCAGAACTTCCCACATCCCGTGATGGGTTCCCCATCTCCTCCAAACACCCTCGTCCGTCCATCCCTAGGTGACCTCCCTCCAGATACGTTTGAATATCCCACTTCTCCCGTCTCCACTGCCTGCTGGAGGGGCCTACCTGCCCCGACCCTAAATCCACCCTTCAGATAACAGGGCATCGTTTCAAGATGTACACTGTACAGCTTGGCTGCTTGAAATGCTCCAGTGCCTCCTGTGGCCCTTGGGATGAACCCAAACCCTTGGGTGTGTGAACGGCCGCCCTTGGCCCTTGCCTCACCCTCCTTCTCTCCAGGCTCTGCAGACTCCTTCCTGCCTGGCCTTCAGTCTCGGGGCTGCATCTGCTCCTGGGAATCCCTTCCTCCCAAAGGCAGGTCCGAAGCGGGCATTACTCTCCTGAGAGCTCCCACTTGCGAACCAGGAGGGCGGCACAGCCTCGAGGTGCAGAAGGGGCAGCTGGCTGGCTGCCCGCTGGCCACTTTCTGGTCACCTGAGCTATGGCGATTATTCAATGTCTCTGACTCGGTTTCCTTGTCTGTAAAATGGGGGTTGAGTTATACTTAGGAAGACTCTAGCTCAGCCCAGGGCGAGTGCTGTATGGGTGTGTGCTACATAAAATGAATAAGTTAAATACGAGTAATGATTAGTACTAACATTTCAGTTTGAGGGAGAATCATAGCTGGGGGACTGTTTTCTGGCTTTGGCAGCTGTTGCTGAGAATTCTGATTCCCTTCTGAACCCCCGGTCTGTGTGTCGCCAGGTGAAAGATCACAAGTGCAGACCTTTCCTGATCAACACGCATTTCAAGTGTCCCTCATTAGTCAGACATGTCGGTGCACCTCTCAGTTCCAAGACCAGCCCTGTGAACTACTAATCACTCTGAGGAGGAGCTCGATGGCCCCAGGGTCCCTCAGATTCAGAGAAATAGTGAGAAACTGAGCTGTGGTATCCCTGATGGTGACAGCAGGACAGGGCTGCATCGCCGAGCATGCATATGGGCGAGGCTCTGACTGGTCGGGCAGCGCCGGGGGTGAAGGCACCCTGGAAAGGGAGGTCCGCACCCAGGGGAGGTGTGGGTAGCAGGCCACATTCAGTAAGCTGTGCATTAAACCCAGGGTAGCTAAGGTAAAAATGCAGTGGAAGGGCCAGGTCACAAAGCTGAAGAGCGCGGACCAGGAAGACAAAGAGATGGTTAATAGGAGAGAAAGGACAATGGAAAGAATGTGGACAGAGGAGGATATTATCAAAAACAAATGGAAGAAACTTCCCAGCTCCCACGGACACCCACTACGGGGCTGTAATGGGAACTCAGACCGTCTCAGTGGCCACAGGTTCAGTCCGAAAGTGTGGATTGTCTACAAACGGGCACCACGAGGGGAGAACCTAGGGCTTAGGGTCTGCCACGCGGGGCTGACCTGGGAAGAAATGGCTGGGACATTATGGAGAGGGTGACGGGGGTTGGGGGGTGGGGTGATGCTGAATGCATGAGGAGCAGGGCTGGGGTGCCCCACAGGGAGCACGAGGCGCCCACCCACACAGCCTTCCTTAAAGACCAGCTTGTGTGTCCTCATTCCCCTCCTCCCGTCAGCCACCCGGGGAGCCTTAGCTCAGGTCTTTGCAAATCAAACCATCCTCCTTCAGTGTGCCAGGTACAGAGTGGTCGAGGCAAGTGGATTTCTTTATTTCCCCGCTGAGATTGGATTAGCCGTGAATGCCCTCCTCTGAATAGATCACCTGTTTCACACCCTCCTTGTTCCTGCTGGCATCAGGGTGATGCCTTTCAGTCTAGGTAGAAATTAAGTCAAATCAAATTGAAGATGTGGTTCACGTTACACCGGGTCATGGAGGACTTGGGCACCTGGAGGGAGGACTCAGCAGCAGGTGAGGGAGCAGAGCCAAGCGTGGATTCCAAAGCGGTGCCATGACTCCCTCTTGGAAGTTGCGGGGCCATTTATGGGACTCAGAGGTGAAGGGGTTTGCTGGTGGGGCAGCAGCGGTCGGAGCAGGCTCTGGGGACTTGACCGCCTAAGGACTGTCCCGTGGTGGGAACGGGGCGGGTCCAGGCTCTGTGGGGTCTGAGCTTAGGCAAGTCAGGGAGCCTCTTCACAAAGAAGAATTCAAAGTGACCGACAAGGTGTGGGCACCTTGGAAACAGGGCCCTGGCGCTTCCTCAGCTCCGTGGTGCATCCCCCGTGGGGCTGGGACTTCTTGAACGGAAGCCTGACGAGAGGAATCTTATGTTACTGTGACGGAATGACCATTGGATCTGTAGTGTTTCTTGGTTTTGTTTCAATATAAAACTTTCTCCCTCCACGCTGTGGTCAGTGTGCCATAAACCGGGCAGTCTGTGCCAGCCACCACGGTTCAAAGGGACCCTGATAACAGTTTCCCAAGAGAAGCATAGCCAAGAAAATAGTGATGACCCTCGGGCTTCCCTGGTGGCACAGTGGTTGAGAATCCGCCTGCCAACACAGGGGACACGGGTTCGAGCCCTGGTCCGGGAAGATCCCACATGCTGTGGAGCAACTAAGCCCGTGTGCCACAACTACTGAGCCTGTGCTCTAGAGCCCACAAGCCACAACTACTGAGTCTGCGTGCCACAACTACTGAGCCTGCGCTCTAGAGCCCACGAGCCACAACTACTGAGCCCGTGCACCACGACTACTGAGCATGTGCTTTTATCCCATGAGCCACAACTACTGAGCCTGTGCTCTTAGCCCACGAGCCACAACTACTGACGCCTGCGTGCCACAACTACTGAGCCTGCACTCTAGAGCCTGCGAGCCACAACTACTAAGTCCGTGTGCCACATTACTGAAGTCTGCATGCCTGGAGCCTGTGCTCCACAACAAGAGAAGCCACTGCAGTGAGAAGCCTGCACACCGCAATCAAGAGTAGCCCCCACTCGCCACAACTAGAGAAAGCCCGCGCACAGCAACGAAGATCCAACACAGACAAAAATAAATAAATAAACAAATATATTAAAAAAAAAAGAAAGAAGGAAAATTGTGGTGCCCTAGAAGCCACACTGGTTGTTTCCATGTTTTGGCTGTTGTAAATAATACTGCAATGAACACGGGGGTGCAGGTATCTTTTCCAGCTAGCGTTTTTGTTTTCTTTGGATAAATACCCAGAAGTGGAATTGCTGGATCATCTGGTAGTTCTACTCTTAATCTTTTTGAGGAAGCTTCATACTGTTCTCCATAGCGGCTGCACCAATTTACATTCCCACCAACAGTGCACAAGGGTTCCCTTTTCTCCACATCCTCACCAACACTTGTTATTTCTTGTCATTTTGATGATGGCCATTCTAACAGATGTGAGCTGATATCTATTGTGATTTCGATTTGACTTTCCCTGATGGTTAGTGATGTTGAGCATCTTTTCATGTACCTATTGGCCACCTGTATGTCTTCTTTGGAAAAAATGTCTATTCAGATCCTCTGCCCATTTTTTAATCAGATTGGTTTTTGGTGTTTGTTTTTTGCTATTGTGTTGTTTGAGTTCTTTATATCTTTTGGATATTAATCCCTTATCAGGTATATAATTTGCAAATATTTTCTCTCATTTAGTAGGCTGCTATTTCATTTTGCTGATGGATTCCTTTGCTGTGCAGAGCTTTCTAGTTTCACGTGGTCCCTCTTGTTTGTTTATGCTTTTGTTGCCTTTGTTCTTGGTGTCAAATCCAATAAATATTGCCAAGACTGATGTCAAGGAGCTTATTGCCTATGTTTTCTTCTAAGAGTTTTATGGTTTTAGGTATTACATTCAAGTCTTTAACCTATTTTGAGTTAATTTTTGTGTATGGTGTAAGATAGTGGTCCAGATTCATTCTTTTGCATGTGGCTGTCCAGTTTTTCCAGCACCATTTAATTAAAGGGACTGTCCTTTGTCAATTGTATATTCTTGACTCCTTTGTCATTAATTAATTGACTACATGAGTATGGGTTTATTTCTTGGGCTCTATATTTTTTCCATTGATCTTTGAGTCTGTTTTTTTTTTTTTTTTTTTTTTTTTTTTTTTTTTTTTTTTAGGGTACGCGGGCCTCTCACTGTTGTAGCCTCTACCGTTGCGGAGCACGGACTCTGGACGCGCAGGCTCAGCGGCCATGGCTCACGGGCCCAGCCGCTCCGCGGCATGTGGGATCTTCCCGGACCGGGGCACGAACCCGTGTCCCCCGCATC
>NW_006797468.1:373384-404898 GCF_000442215.2 Lipotes vexillifer | reverse complement strand
GAGCACAGGCTCCGGACGCGCAGGCTCAGTGGCCATGGCTCACGGGCCTAGCCGCTCCGCGGCATGTGGGATCTTCCCAGACCAGGGCACGAAACCGTGTCCCCTGCATCGGCAGGCGGACTCTCAACCACCGCGCCACCAGGGAAGCCCTGTGTCTGTTTTTCAATGCCAATGTTAAACTGTTTTGATTACTGTAACTTTGAAATATCGTTTGAAATCAGGAATCATGATGCCTCCAGCTTTGTTCTTCTTTCTCAAGATTGCTTTGGCTGTTTAGTGTCTCTTGTGGTTCCATACAGATTTTATATTTGTTATATTACTGTGGAAAGTGCCATTGGAATTTTGATAGGGATGACATTGAACCTGTATATTGCTTTGGGTAGTATGGGCATTTTTAACAATACTAATTCTTCCAATCCATGAGCACAAAATACATTTCCATTTATTTGTGTCTTCAATTTCTTTCATTAGTGGTGTACAGTTTTTAGTGTACAGGTCTTTCGCCTCCTTGGTTAAATTTATTCCTAGGTATGTTATTGTTTTTGATGCGATTGTAAATGGGATTGTTTTCTTAATTTATCTTCTGATAGCTCATTATTAGTGTATAGAAATGCAGCACAACCAAGTGATAGGAGGGTTGGAACTCTCAGTCGCACCTCCACTCCCCACCTCTGGGGAGGGGAAGAGAGCTGGAGGTGGAATCTACTCCCAGTGGTCAGCAATTCAATCAGAAGACGGGGTTTGGAGAGCATCCAGGTGGGTGAACACATGAAGATGCTGGGAGAAGGGCACCTGGAGGGATCACGGGGCCCCAAACCCCCTCTGCACACCCTGCCCCACGTGCCTCCCATCTGGCTGCTCCTGAGTTCATCCTTTTATAATAAACCAGTCATTTAGTAAGTAAAATGATTTCTGAGTTCTGTGAGCCACTCTAGCGAATTAATTGAACCCAAGGAGGAGTCGTGGGAACCTGCAGAATATAGCCAATTGGCCAGAAGCACAGGTGATAACCTGGACTTGCGTTTGGCACTGTGTGGGGGGCAGTCTTGAGGTCCTGGGCCCCTCCCCTATGGAATCTGACACTTACCTCCAGGTACAAAAGCCAGAACTGACTGACTCATAGGTCACCCAGAGAATCGCTTGGAGGCATGGGGGAAACCCACACACATTGGAACAGAATCATACCTGTTCACATTACACTGGATCTTCCTGCAAGCAGGACCAGCCAACTCACCAGGTATGCAAAGACCAGTGAAGTCAAGCTGTGGGTGTGCCTCTGTCCACAAGAGCCACCAGGGCAGCCTCAGCATCGCCCAGGTTTACACCAGGCCCTGACCTCAGTTATGCTGCCCAGGTTCTTTCCGGCTTCTGGCCCCTGAACTTCACTTTGACTGTTGGTGATCACAGAGGCTTATGCTTACCCATCTGCCTCTTCTGCTTCCCGGCCACACTGGAGAAGAAATAACCTAGAGGGAATCACCTGCTTTGACAAATGATTTAGGCCAGTCAAGTTATCCAATATCCCCCAGCCTCTGTTTCCTGACCTGTAAAATGCGTATTTAAAAAAATGCTTCATGTGGTTTTGTGATATTTGAATGAGAAAATGCATGTAAAAATCTTAGCACTGAGCCAAGCTCTCAACAAGCGGTAGCCACTTTATATATGTTATCTTACAAGGACACAGGCACCTACTCTCTGGGAAGGCCCGTAGAATCACGTTTGAAGCCTACAGACCAGGAACAAAGGCCTAAAGTCAGGGTTGCTTTCCGCATTGGACACAGAAGCCAGGGTCTCTGCAACGCCGGGTGGGGCTCTCCCGCTGAGGCTCCTGAAACTGGACATATCTCCCTCCCCATGAGAATGCCCTCTTCATGTCTGTCTTCTTAGAGTCCAGTCCTCAAATGGAAGAAGCCAGGTCATTCCTGGACACTAGGTGCCAAGAAAAGCTTGGAAAATAGATTTCTGCCTTGAAGAGGCAAGGTTCACAGGTGGGAAAATTCTCCAAACATAATCAAGATTTTCAAGTGTTAAGAAGTGACCAAGGGGGGACTTCCCTGGTGGCTCAGTGGTTAACAATCCGCCTGCTAGCGCAGGGGACACGGGTTCGGGCCCTGGTCAGGGAAGATCCCACATGCCACGGAGCAACTAAGCCCATGCACCACAACTACTGAGCCTGTGCTCTAGATCCCGTGAGCCACAACTACTGAGCCCACGTGCTGCAACTGCTGAAGCCCACGCATCTAGAGCCCATGCTCCAGAACAAGAGAAGCCACCGCAATGAGAAGCCCACACACCACAACGAAGAGTAGCCCCTGCTTGCTGCAACTAGAGAAAGCCTGCGCACAGCAACGAAGACCCAACGCAGCTGAAAATTAATTAATTAATTAATTTAAAAAAAAAAAAGAAGTGACCAAGGGACTTGACTGGTGGTCCAGTCCTAAGACTCTGTGCTCCCAATGCAGGAGGCCCGGGTTCGATCCCTCGTCAGGGAACTAGATCCCACACGCCGCAACTAAGAGTTCACATGCCACAACTAAAAAAAAAGATCCTGCATGCCACAATGAAGACCCCAGGTGCAGCAACTAAGACCTGGCACAGCCAAAAAAAAAAAAAAGTGACCAAGAAGTATTACAAGGGACTGCCACACTGAGAGAGCTGGGGCATCCACTCCGGGCCAAGTGACCGGCCCTGTGCCCGCCCCGCCATCGGGTCCTTGACACCTTTGTTGCCTGCTGCCTACCCTTTATCTGACCCCACCAGTGGATGTGAGGTCTAATCACGTTTGTACACCTGTATCAAGGATGGTATCTGGTTACGGAAGCCACTTAATAAGTGATTGCTGAGCTGTCGGTTGAAAAGCATGCACTCCTGGGGCAAGAGGGGCATAGATCCTGTCTCTGTTTTAAGCTCCTCATGCGTGTTTGTGGACTAACTTGCTCCTCCTCCTGAGGGCTTGTTACACGCGATGCCTGTGCTGCAAGTCACACCAACAGTGCGTGTGCAAGATATTTAACAAGATGCCACATTACTGAATACAGTATCAGAAAAAGTAATTTTGCTGGAAAGTATAACAGTTGGAAAGCATTCAAAGCGCTGTATGTGTTTTGCACCTGGTTTCCGAAGGGGACCACAAATGGATCAGTCCTTCTTAAAATATCACTGCATGTAACTATGCATCCAAAAGGTCCTCAGACACATTATAAGAACTCATTGTATTTTCACTGTAAGTTCTTATGCATTTCTATTTAAAATTTTGTAACAGATTTCACTATTTTGAACCTCATAAAACAATATAGTTTATAATTGGAAGAGCAGTGTTGAAATGAGGCCTGTAAAGTGGCACAGCCGTTTCGTACAGTTAGTGGTATAACACCCAGCTCAAAAAAGTCACAAGTCACATTTAATACAGAAAATATTGTTGACATCTCTGCATGGATTTTTAGGACTTCACAGTAAACCAAAATTCCAAGCTTAGTAACAGCAGTAACAAATAAATCTTTCTTTTTCATGGAAAATAATTTGCTCAGAAACAGGAGTGCCTTAGATCTGTGTATTGTATTGTACTGTATTGTGTTCTGGAGAAAACTAGGTCATTCTTCTGGAAGAAGATTTGAAATATTTTACATAAGGATTGATTTAATTAACTCGCATTTCTATGTACCCTCTTGCCATCCACAGTCCAGACCGCACTGAAAATGGGATTTAGAGTCATTGATACCTTAATATCAAAGCATCTTTCCAATATGCTTCCATTTTTTATGTCATTTTGTACTACTGGCCTTCTAGGATAAGCATCCTTGCAATTCTGGGACACCTCTGTCCAGCTTGGTCTTTGCAGTTAATTGACGTTTCCACAACCATTCATCAACGTGAAAGCCCCAGCAGCTGGCATGAGAGCAGAACTCACTAGCTCTCATCCATGACCTTCCATGTGTGCCCCACCTCCGAAGACTCGACTCTGCAATGCCCCCTGCTCCCAACCCTGGAGATCACTTGTGGGGAGATTTTGCCAGAGACTGACCTTGACAAAACGACCTTCAGCCCCCCAACTTTGCGATTCCAGGGGCCCCTTGAGGCTGGGGTCTGACTTTGAATGGTTTATTTATTTATGATGTATTATCAAAATCTACTTACTTCCCAATGTACTCTGCTGGCTCGCATTACAGTACATTGTACATTAGGCTGAGAGAGTTGTTGCAGCTGAGCCTTAAGCTCTACTGATTTTTGCATCAGAAAGGAAGGCGCGAAAAAAGGGGGCCAAAAAAAGAAGGCAAGAAAATTATTTCAACTTTTCAAAAAGCTGTGAGCCACCTCACATCTTGTTTTCTGAAGAGCACTTAGAGGAACTTCAAATAAGGTCCTGCACTTACCCCTGAGAAACAGAGTTGCCCGTTTCCTTCCAGAAAGGTACCAGTAAGTCAGCATTATGCTCTCCTTTTTTAAATCTTATGTAGATTACAACAACAGTATCTTTTATCCATGTGCACCTTTTGGAAATCCTGGATTGGTCAGGCTGCCCTTCCTCAGACAGAACTGACGCTGCCTTTCACCAGGGGTTTGCTTTTCTGAAACCTTCAGTAATTCTACCCTTTAGAAGCAACCACTTATAAGATTCTTGAATATGTAACTCCCTACAATCTCTTAGGAAAGTTTCAATACCCTACAGTTTATTCCAGGCTTTCCCAGGGATGTAACAGTGTCTGTCCTTGGTAATCCTGTGCAGCACTTTGCTCCACCGTTGTTTCCCTGTGATGCCCTAAGTTCCTTGAAGGCAGGAATCATGTTTTACTCATCTTGTCCCCACAGGTATCTCAGAGCAGTTGGCAAATGTGTGAATGATGAATCAGTGGGTACCCTGTATCCTCACCTGGACAGCTCTACCTCAAGCCCCTCTTGACCATATTAATCAGGACGGACCAAGCCCTGCCATGGTAACAGACAACCTCAGAAAACCTCTGTGGGTTAAAAAAGCAAAGCTTCACTACTTGCCCAGGTTCATCCCTCACAAGCTAACAGAGGCGCTGCTTCGTCAATTCACCAGCTCAATCAATTTCACCCTCAGTCCCACGGAGAAAGAATCTCCCACATCTGCAGCGTTGCCAGCCTCATGGCAGAGGGAAAGATACTGGGACATTGCACCGGCTCTTAGAAGTGTAGTCGATTTACAATATTATGTTAGTTTCAGGTGTACAGCATGGTGATTCAGTATTTTTGCAGATTATACTCCATTATAGGTTATTACAAGATAATATTTATAAGTCCCTGTGCTGTACAGTAAGTCCTTGTTGCTTATCTATTTTATGAATAGTAGTTTGTATCTGTTGATCCCATACCCCTAATCTGTCCCTCCCCCTTTCCCTCTCCCCTTTGGTAACCACAGGTTTGTTTTCTATGTGGAAGTCTATTGCTGTTTTGTAAATAGATTCATTCATATTATTTTTTAGATTCCACATATAAATGATGTCATACAATATTTATCTTTCTCTGACTTACTTCACTAAATATAATATTCTCCATCCACGTTGCTGCAAATGACATTATTTCATTCTTTTTTATGGCTGAGTACTATTCCATTGTGTGTAAATGTGTGTGTGTGTGTGTGTGTGTGTGTGTGTGTGTGTGTCTTAATCCAGTCATCTGTTGATGGGCACTTGGGTTGCTTCAATGTCTTAGCTATTATAAATAGTGGTGCTATGAACATTGGGGTACATGTATCTTTTTGAATTAGTGTTTTCATTTTTTTCCAGATACATACCCAGGAGTAGAATTGCTAGATCATATGGTAGCTCTATTTTTAGTTTTTTGAGGAATCTCCATTGTTTTCCATAGTGGCTGCACCAATTTACATTCCCACCAACAGTGTAGGAAGGTTCCCTTTTCTCCACATCCTCACCAGCATTGATTATTTGTAGACTTTTTGATGATCGCCATTCTGACTGGTGTGAGGTGATATCTCATTGCAGTTTTGATTTGCTTTTCTCTAATAATTAACAATGTTGAGCATCTTTTCATGTGCCAGTTGGTCACCTGTTTGTCTTCTTTGTAGAAATGTCTATTCAGGTCTTCTGCCCATTTTTTGAATGAGTTGTTTGTCTTTTCAACATTGAGTTGTATGAGCTGTTTGTATATTTTGGAGATTAACCCCTTGTCGGTCACATCACTAGCAAATATTTTCTGCCACTCTGTAGGTTGTTTTCTCGTTTTGTCAGTGGTTTCCTTTGCTATGCAAAAGCTTTTCAGTTTAATTTGGTTCCATTTGTTCATTTTTGCTTTTATTCCTTTTGCCTTAGGAGACTGATCCAAGAAAATATTTTGTTTTAAATAGTTCCAGTTAAGAAATTGAATTGGAGGGACTTCTCTGGCAGTCTAGTGGTTAAGACTGTGCTCTCAATGCAGTGGGCACGGGTCCAATCCCCGGTCAGGGAACTAAGATCCTGCATGCCACACAGAGTGACCTAAAAAACAAAACAAAAAAGAAAGAAAGAAAGAAAGAAATTGAATTAGAACTATCATCTCCTGATAAACTCCGAATTGTCTTTCTCATTTTTCCCTCGTTATTACTTAGCCCAGGGCCTGTTCTGTTGAATGGAATTAAGTAAATATTTAAAATCTCTAGGTCAGGAATTAGCAAATTATAATTTATAATTAGCAAATTATAAATTTCCGTAGGCCAAATTCAGCGATCATCTGCTTTTGTAAATAAAGTTTTAATGAAACGCAGCCACAGCCGCTCATCTAAGAATTACCCGCTCTCCTGCTGTAACAGCTGAACTGAGTCATGGGCACAGCTGTGTGGCCCACAAAGGGAAACATCCACAAACCCCTGCCCACTCCATCCATGTAAGATCAGTCGCGCCAGGAACTAAAGCTTGAAGAACACACTAAATTCTCTTGTTACTTTTCCTCACACAAATTTCATGAAACTGGAGTTTTACAACAAAAACAGGCCGTGCTAAGCCATTCTTCAATGTCTTAATTATAGAAATTGTAATTTACTATATGTCAGTGAATGGGAATCAGCAGCCCAAAATGTGCATACTGACTTAAACACTTTATGTACCTTCTCAGAGCTGAGAAGTATCTATTGAAAAAATGTACTGTCGGAGCTCCCCATTCTGAGAGGGAAAAAAAAAAGAGTGCTTTTCAAGGTTAGCAGTTTACTGCCGCAAGGTCAATTTTGCGGGTTAATTTTGCTTGAAACTAAGCATATTACAAACATTTAACATGTCTTCCTGACCTGGAACCAATCAGGGGCCAAGCTTTGAAAACGCTAAGGAATGGCATCCAGTTTCTGAGTGTAATTACGGGCTTTGTAATTGCCCATTACCACTGAGTCACAAGAAGTACAGTCCAGACCAGACAGGTCCTTATATTAATACACAGAAAATACTCAGCCTCAGTTTGAGCCCTCACAAAGCATGTCTTCTGGCTGAACAAGGCCACCAGCTGCACCCCCAGGAAGTGGGAAACACCAGAGAACGGCACCTGCTCTTTGCATCACGGGATTCAAGCTGGATGGTCCAGGAGGAAGGAAGCTTCAAATCTCAGCCTCAACTGGAGAGCTGGAGAAAAGGGGATGATTCGAAAGGGAGCAGAAGATCGAAGAGGACGAACAGAAACATCTGGATGGTCCAAGTGCCAGGAGAGGAAGGAGGTCCCGGTGCCAGAAAGCCCTGCCCGGCTGCAAACAGTTTACCGATGCCGAGGTTCGGGTTGCCAGCAGGCTCCCCCGCTGGGCTCACCCACCGCCTCCTGGGACCTCTCTGCTTTCCTGAGACAAGTGCAGGTTCTCGTCTCCAGGGTCGCTTCCTGGTTGTGGGTCTTCCAGGCCTGGGGAGCTTGCACCCTCGATGCACCCCTTCCGGGAGGGAGAGGAGCACGGCTCGGCTCAGGATGAGCAAGAGAGGAAAGAGCGTGAGTGCAAGCGGAGCGGGCCTGACCCTAGATCTTGGCAACGCAGAACCCAGGTTTTAGTTTCTTCTGGAAACGGACTCTAACCCTCAGGTGCTGGGAGATCCCGGGGCACTGCCAGCTTCCCAGCTGTCTGAACCTCACCACCTGGAGTATCATTACCAAGACTAAGGTGCCCTCACCCCACTTTCTAAACTGTGCAAACCCCCAAAACACGCCTGACTAGGAGGGGTGAGTAACGGTCAGCCTGGGCCTTGGCGCCGGAGGCTTGGGCAGCAGCCGCCTAGAGTGCAAGTGACTGCAGCCCAAGATGCTCACGGGTTCCTCACGAGCTGCTGAAACGCATACAGAGGGCAAACAGGCAAATTTCACAAGAAATCGGTGTTAATTCTTGGAATGAGAGATGGGGGCATGAGTCAAGACAGGCTAGACTAAGCTGGCTGGAAAGAGGAATCACTGTTTCCTAGTCTCCCCACAGCCTCGTCTTGTTTGAACTGCAGGGCTCCACTGAGGGCTGGTGAGGTGCTGGGACTCTGGACTCCCGGGGGTCCCAGTGGTTTGCAGAGCTGGACACATACCCAGGCAGGAGTCCAGATCCACCAGCTTGCCCATGGGACAGCGGGATGTCAGGTCTCCAGGGGAGCCGTAGGGAAACCTGGGGTCTGTCCCAGAGGACACAGTGTGTTTTGGTTTATAAAGAGCAACCCGTGTGTGAGATTCTCTGTCATTTTATTTGCCAATTTGCTGAGCCTTTTGAGATTACACGTTCCCCAGCGACCTTTCACACCTGCTAATGAATTCAATAAAGCACTTACTGGTGACTTTGTATGGCCTAATTGTGATAATAACTTTACATGATTAAATGTAATCAAATGCCATATCATTGATGAAGCCATGTGTTTTCTTTTTTTTTTTTGAGTTTTATTTTTTAGTCTTTTTTTAACATCTTTATTACAGTATAATTGCTTTACAATGGTCAGTTTCTGCTTTGTAACAAAGTAAATCAGTCATACATATACATATGTCCCCATATCTCTTCCCTCTTGCGTCTCCCGCCCTCCCTCCCACCCTCCCTATCCCACCCCTCTAGGTGGTCACAAAGCACCGAGCTGATCTCCCTGTGCTATGCGGCTGCTTCCCACTAGCTATCCATTTTACGTTTGGTAGTGTATATATGTCCATGCCACTCTCTCACTTTGTCCCAGCTTACTCTTCCCCCTCCCCGTATCCTCAAGTCCATTCTCTAGCAGGTCTGCATGTTTATTCCCATCTTGCCCGTAGGTTCTTCTGATGATTTTCTTTCTTTTTTTTTTTTTTATATTCCATATATATGTGTTAGCATATGGTATTTGTTTTTCTCCTTCTGACTTACTTCAATCTGTATGACAGTCTCTAGGTCCATCCACCTCA
Organism: Lipotes vexillifer; assembly: GCF_000442215.2. Classification (NCBI taxonomy): domain Eukaryota; kingdom Metazoa; phylum Chordata; class Mammalia; order Artiodactyla; family Lipotidae; genus Lipotes; species Lipotes vexillifer. The sequence continues at coordinate 395,577 of NW_006797468.1, read as the reverse complement.
CTACAGATAACTCAGTTTCGTTCCTTGTTATGGCTGAGTAATATTCCATTGTATATATGTGCCATATCTTCTTTATCTATTCATCTGTTGATGGACACTTAGGTTGCTTCCATGTCCTGGCTATTGTAAATTGAGCGGCAATGAACGTTTTGGTACATGACTCTTTTTGAATTATGGTTTTCTCAGGGTATATGCCCAGGAGTGGGGTTGCTGGGTCGTATGGTAGTTCTATTTTCAGTTTTTTAAGGAACCTCCATACTGTTCTCCATAGTGGCTGTATCAATTTACATTCCCACCAACAGTGCAAGAAGGTTCCCTTTTCTCCACACCCTCTCCAGCATTTATTGTTTGTAGATTTTTTGATGATGGCCATACTGACCGGTGTGAGATGATGTCTTCCCTTTTCTCCACACCCTCTCCAGCATTTATTGTTTCTAGATTTTTTGATGATGGCCATTCTGACTGGTGTGAGATGATATCTCATTGTAGTTTTGAGTTGCATTTCTCTAATGATTAATGATGTTGAGCATTCTTTCATGTGTTTGTTGGCAATCTCTATATCTTCTTTGGAGAAATCTCTATTTAGGTCTTCTGCCCATTTTTGGATTGGGTTGTTGTTTTTCTTGATATTGAGCTGCATGAGTTGCTTGTATGTTTTGGAGATTAATCCTTTGTCAGTTGCTTCATTTGCAAATATTTTCTCCCATTCTGAGGGTCGTCTTTTCATCGTTTATGGTTTCCTTTGCTGTGCAAAAGCTTTTAAGTTTCATTAGGTCCCATTTGTTTATTTTTGTTTTTATTTCCATTTCTCTAGGACGTGGGTCAAAAAGGATCTTGCTGTGATTTATGTCATGGAGTGTTCTGCCTATGTTTTCCTCTAAGAGTTTGATGGTGTCTAACCTTACATTTAGGTTTTAATCCATTTTGAGTTTATTTTTGTGTATGATGTTAGGGAGTGTTCTAATTTCGTTCATTTATATGTAGCTGTCCAGTTTTCCCAGCACTCTTATTGAAGAGGCTGTCTTTTCTCCACTGTATATTCTTGCCTCCTTTATCAAAGATAAGGTGACCATATGTGCATGGGTTTATCTCTGGGCTTTCTATCCTGTTCCATTGATCTATATTTCTGTTTTTGTGCCAGTACCATACTGTCTTGATTACTGTAGCTTTGTAGTGTAGTCTGAAGTCAGGGAGCCTGATTCCTCCAGCTCCGTTTTTCTTTCTCAAGATTGCTTTGGCTATTCGGGGTCTTTTTTGTTTCCATACAAATTGTGAAATTTTTTGTTCAAGTTCTGTGAAAAATGCCAGTGGTAGTTTGATAGGGATTGCATTGAATCTGTAGATTGCTTTGGGGAGTAGAGTCATTTTCACAATGTTGATGTTTCCAATCCAAGAACATGGTATATCTCTCCATCTATTTGTATCATCTTTAATTTCTTTCATCAGTGTCTTATAATTTTCTGCATACAGATCTTTTGTCTCCTTAGGTAGGTTTATTCCTAGGTATTTTATTCTTTTTGTTGCAATGGTAAATGGGAGTGTTTTCTTAATTTCACTTTCAGATTTTTCATCATTAGTGTATAGGAATGCAAGAGATTTCTATGCATTAATTTTGTATCCTGCTACTTTACCAAATTCATTGATTAGTTCTAGTAGTTTTCTGGTAGCATCCTTAGGATTCTCTATGTATAGTATCATGTCATCTGCAAACAGTGACAGCTTTACTTCTTCTTTTCCAATTTGGATTCCTTTTACTTATTTTTTTCTCTGATTGCTGTGGCTAAAACTTCCAAAACTGTTTTGAATAATAGTGGTGGAGAGTGGGCAACCTTGTCTTGTTCCTGATCTTAGTGGAAATGCTTTCAGTTTTTCACCATTGAGGATGATGTTGGCTGTGGGTTTGTCATATATGGCCTTTATTATGTTGAGGAAAGTTCCCTCTATGCCTACTTTCTGGAGGGTTTTTATCATAAATGGGTGTTGAATTTTGTCAAAAGCTTTCTCTGCATCTATTGAGATGATCATATGGTTTTTCTCCTTCAATTTGTTAATATGGTGTATCTCATTGATTGATTTGCGTATATTGAAGAATCCTTGCATTCCTGGAATAAACCCCAATTGTTCATGGTGTATGATCCTTTTAATGTGCTGTTGGATTCTCTTTGCTAGTATTTTGTTGAGGATTTTTGCATCTATGTTCATCAGTGATATTGGCCTGTAGTTTTCTTTCTTTGTGACATCCTTGTCTGGTTTTGGTATCAAGGTGATGGTGGCCTCGTAGAATGAGTTTGGGAGTGTTCCTCCCTCTGCTATATTTTGGAAGAGTTTGAGAAGAATAGGTGTTAGCTCTTCTCTAAATGTTTTTGAGTCTTCTCCCTTTTTTTTTTTGTTGATGAGTCTGGCTAATGGTTTATCTATTTTGTTTATCTTCTCAAAGAACCAGCTTTTAGTTTTACTGATCTTTGTTATCGTTTCCTTCATTTCTTTTTCATTTATTTCTGATCTGATGTTTATGATTTCTTTCCTTCTGCTAACTTTGGGGTTTTTTGTTCTTCTTTCTCTAATTGCTTGAGGTGTAAGGTTAGGTTGTTTATTTGAGATTTTTCTTGTTTCTTAAGGTAGGCTTGTATAGCTTTAAACTTCCCTCTTAGAACTGCTTTTGCTGCATCCCATAGGTTTTGGGTAGTTGTGTTTTCATTGTCATGTTTCTAGGTATTTTTTGATTTCCTCTTTGATTTATTCAGTGATCTCTTGGTTATTAAGTAGGGTGTTGTTTAGCCTCTATGTGTTTGTATTTCTTACAGATTTTTTCCTGTAATTGATATCTAGTCTCATAGTGTTGTGGTCGGAAAAGATACTGATACGATTTCAATTTTCTTAAATTTACCAAAGCTTGAGATATGATCTATCCTGGAGAATGTTCCATGAGCACTTGAGAAAATTGTGTATTGTGTTGTCTTTAGATGGAATGTCCTATAAATATCAATTAAGTCCATCTTGTTTAATGTATCATTTAAAGCTTGTGTTTCCTTATTTATTTTCATTTTGGATGATCTGTCCATTGGTGAAAGTGAGGTGTTAAAGTCCCCTACTATGATTGTGTTACTGTCGATTTCCCCTTTTATGGCTGTTAGTATTTGCCTTATGTATTGAGGTGCTCCTATGTTGGGTGCATAAATATTTACAATTGTTATATCTTCTTCTTGGATTGATCCCTTGATCATTATGTAGTGTCCTTCATTGTCTCTTGTAATAGTCTTTGTTTTAAAGTCTACTCTGTCTCATATGAGAATTGCTACTCCAGCTTTCTTTTGATTTCCATTTGCATGGAATATCTTTTTCCATCCCCTCACTTTCAGTCTGTATGTGTCCCTCGGTCTGAAGTGGGTCTCTTGTAGACAGCATATATACGGTCTTGTTTTTGTATCCATTCAGCCAGTCTATGTCTTTTGGTTGGGGCATTTAATCCATTTACATTTAAGGTAATTATTGATATGTACGTTCCTATTCCCATTTTCTTAATTGCTTGGGGTTTATTATTGGAGGTCTTTTCCTTCTCTTGTGTTTCCTGCCTGGAGAAGTTCCTTTAGCATTTGTTGTAAAGGTGGTTTGGTGGTGCTGAATCCTCTTAGCTTTTGCTTGTCTGTAAAGCTTTTAATTTCTCCATCAAATCTGAATGAGATCCTTGCTGGGTAGCGTAATCTTGGTTGTAGGTTTTTCTCTTTCATCACTTTAAATATGTCCTGCCACTCCCTTGTGGCTTGCAGAGTTTCTGCTGAAAGGTCAGCTGTTAACCTTATGGGGATTCCCTTATGTGTTACTTGTTGTTTTTCCCTTGCTGCTTTTAATATTTATTCTTTGTATTTAATTTTTGATAGTTTGATTAATATGTGTCTTGGCGTGTTTCTCCGTGGATTTATCCTGTATGGGACTCTCTGTGCTTCCTGGACTAAATTAACTGTTTCCTTTCCCATATTAGGGAAGTTTTCAACTATAATCTCTTCAAATATTTTCTCAGTCCCTTTCTTTTTCTCTTCCTCTTCTGGGACCCCTATAGTTCAAATGTTGGTGCATTTAATGTTGTCCCAGAAGTCTCTGAGACTGTCCTCAATTCTTTTCATTCTTTTTTCTTTATTCTGCTCTGCAGTAGTTATTTCCACTATTTTATATTCCAGGTCACTTATCCGTTCTTCTGCCTCAGTTATTCTGCCACTGATCCCTTCTAGAGAATTTTAAATTTCATTTATTGTGTTGTTCATCTCTGTTTGTTTGCCCTTTAGTTCTTCTAGGTCCTTGTTAAACGTTTCTTGTTTTTCCCCATTCTATTTCCAAGATTTTGTATCATCTTTACTATCATTATTCTGAATTCTTTTTCAGATAGACTGCCTATTTCCTTCTCATTTGTTAGGTCTGGTGGGTTTTTACCTTGCTCCTTCATCTTCTGTGTGTTTCTCTGTCTTCTCATTCTGTTTAACTTACTGTGTTTGGGGTCTCCTTTTCTTAGGCTGCAGGTTTGTAGTTTCTGTTGTTTTTGGTGTCTGTCCCCAGTGGCTAAGGTTGGTTCAGTGGGTTGTGTAGGCTTCCTGGTGGAGGGGACTAGTGCCTGTGTTCTGGTGGATGAGGCTGGATCTTGTCTTTCTGGTGGGCAGGTCCACGTCTGGTGGTGTGTTTTGGGGTTTCTGTGGTCTTATTATGATTTTAGGCAGCCTCTGTGCTAATGGATGGGGTTGTGTTCCTGTCTTGCTAGTTGTTTGGCATAGGGTGTCCAGCACTGTAGCTTGCTGGTCATTGAGTGGAGCTGGGTCTTGGCGTTGAGATGGAGATCTCTGGGAGATTTTCACCGTTTGATATTACATGGTGCTGGGAGGTCTCTTGTGGACCAGTGTCCTGAACTTGGTCCTCCCACCTCAGTGGCCCAGCCCTGACACCTGGCTGGAGCATCAAGAGCCTGCCCTCCACATGGCTCAGAATAAAAGGGAGAAAAAAAAGAAAGAAGATAAAATAAAATAAAGTTATTAAAATAAAAAAGTTATTATGAAAAAAAAAATTTTTTTAAGTAATAGAAAAAAAAAGGACAGACAGCACCCTGGAACAAATGGTAAAAGCAAAGCTATACAGACAAAATCACACACAGAAGCACACACATACACACTCACAAAAAGAGAAAAAGGGAAATATATATATATATATCGTTGCTCCCAATGTACACCTCCTCAATTTGGGGTGATTCGTTGTCTTTTCAGGTATTCCACAGATGCAGGTACATCAAGTTGATGGAGATTTAATCCACTGGTCCCGAGGCTGCTGGGAGAGATTCCCCTTTCTTTTCTTTGTTCGCACAGCTCCTGGGGTTTAGCTTTGGATATGGCCCCGCCTCTGCGTGTAGGTCGCCTGAGGGCGTCTGTGCTTCGCTCAGACAGGACGGGGTTAAAGGAGCAGCTGCTTCGGGGGCTCTGGCTCACTCAGGCCGGGGGCAGGTAAGGGCACGGAGTGCGGGGCGAACCTGCGGCGGCAGAGGCCAGCGTGACGTTGCACCAGCCTGAGGCGCGCTGTGCGTTCTCCCAGGGAAGTTGTCCCTGTATCGCGGGACCCTGGCAGTGGCAGGCTGCACAGGCTCCCGGGAGGGGCGACGTGGAGAGTGACCTGTGCTCACACACAGGCTTCTTGGTGGCAGCAGCAGCAGCCTTAGCATCTCATGCCCGTCTCTGGGGTCCGTGCTGATAGGCTTAGCTCGCACCCGTGTCTGGAGCTCCTTTAAGTGGCGCTCTGAATCCCCTCTCCTCGCGCACCAGGAAACAAAGAGGGAAGAAAAAGTCTCTTGCCTCTTCGGCAGGTCCAGGCTTTTCCCTGGACTCCCTCCCGGCCAGCCGTGGCGCACTAACCCCCTGCAGGCTGTGTTCACGCCGCCAACCCCAGTCCTCTCCCGGCGCTCCGACCGAAGCCCGAGCCTCAGCTCCCAGCCCCGCCCGCCCCGCCGGGTGAGCAGACAAGCCTCTCGGGCTGGTGAGTGCCGGTCGGCACCGATCCTCTGTGCGGGAATCTCTCCGCTCTGCCCTCCGCACCCGTTGCCGCGCTTTCCTCCGCGGCTTCGAAGCTCCCCCCTCCGCCACCCGCAGTCTCCGCCCGCGAAGGGGCTCCTAGTGTGTGGAAACCTTTCCTCCTTCACCGCTCCCTCCCACTGGTGCCGGTCCCGTCCCTATACTTTTGTCTCTGTTTATTCTTTTTTCTTTTGCCCTACCCAGGTACTTGGGGGGTTTCTTGCCTTTTGGGAGGTCTGAGGTCTTCTGCCAGCGTTCAGTAGGTGTTCTGTAGGAGTTGTTCCACGTGTAGATGTATTTCTGATGTATTTGTGGGGAGGAAGGTGATCTCCGCGTCTTACTGTTCCGCCATCTTGAAGCTCCCAAGCCATGTGTTTTCTGCTGACGAAATTCACAGATGAGATGTCACAGCCCATATGTTCACTTCAAGTGACTTTCCAGGGTCTTCTGCGTTTCCACAAAGTTACATAATCGGAAAATTAATCTCCCAGCAGCTCCCAGCCGGTCGTCACACTGGGGTCTGAAAGGCGGAGCAGCCACCAGACTGTCAGCCCAGGAGCTCCACTGGGTGAAGGTGAGGAGGGCTGAGGCTGCTGCCTCACATCTCCTTGGCAACCGTCTCCTTGCCGATGATGAGCTGACTCTCCCTGCACCGTATCCTCCTGGACCCAGCACCTCCTTAGGAGTCCCACGCCCACTGCTCCGACTCAAGTCCACGTTCTAGAACACCATGTAGGTAACAGAGCCAAAGACATATCCGATCGATATGACCAAACAAGAGCTGACACTGGTGATAAGGGGGGAGGCGGGGAGGTTACAGCACACGCCGAGGCTGCTGGAAAAGAAGGAAATTCTTAATATGCAGTGGAATGGATGAACGTGGAGGACATACGTCCAGGGAAATGAGCCATCACAGGACAAGCACACATGATCCCACTCACATGGGGCATCTGAAAGGGTCACATTCATGGGATCAGGGACTGGAACGGTGGGTGTCAGGGCTGGGGAGGGGGAGGTGGGGAGGGACGTTAGTCAGAGAGGCAGGAGCCGAACAGTACATGGTGCCTGGAGTCGACAACACTGGAGAGGGGAGCCCGGCACCCGGCTGAGGCTGGCTGCTCCCACCTCAGACCAGATGCTCTCAGGTGCCTGGCAGGGCAACTGTGTTGATTCTGTTAGGAGATTCATGGGCTCCTTTACAGGAGGTTAACTGTTTTTAACTTCCCCCGTACCGTTTGCATAATTCTGGCACTTCCTGGCATTCTCTCCCCTTAGGGTGCTGGCTTCTCCCTGTTCTGCCCACGGAGATGTTAGGCCTGCAACTGGCTTCCCCTTCGAAGGTCTCATTAAATACACCTGTCCCCCTTCACCGCGCAAACCCAAGAGATTGTATTTGTCTTATGTTTCCCTAATTGGCAGGTTACGTTCCTGCTGGGGAGAAGCACCGTTTAGAAGGACTAAGCAGGATCGGTTTTTCAGTCCCTTTGATACATTGTCCAAAGGCATCTTTGCGTTTACTTTGGATTTCACAGGCTACTTCTTGCTCTTTAAACAGATGATCATCCAGTAGGAAGTTTCACCCGCAGCTGCTTCCTGCTTTGAATCCCAGCCTCACAGAGTTTCTTTAAGTAAGATTTTTCTCAACCTGTGAAGCACAATTCCGAAGGCACAGAGGAGAAGCAATGTCTGCACCTCATCTGCACAATGTGGTCGAGTGCCAAGTGCCACAGAATGTCCCGCAGAGGCCACGGGGGAGTGACCCCTGGGGAAACGGTGCTCCAAGCTTGATGTACTGTAACGTCGTAGGAAAGAGAAAGAAGTGCCACAAATGAGAAAATACAAACGCGGTCTTGTCACGGATGGAGCTAGTGTAACCCTGGGAGACAGGAGGCTGTGGAAGAGCCTCCTGGGGAGGGGTCGGAGGTACTGAGACGGCTGAAGAATAGAAGAAGATGCAGACGCAGAAATGCCCTCTGGCCGAGTCAGCAAGGAGGGCACCACCAGGTGAGCCGCTGACATTGCTCTCAGTTATGCGTGTGTATGACATGTGTTATATATTTTAGGTTATCATATGTATAGTTATGTATGTATATGTATATATATGTATAGTTATGTATGTATGTATACTTCTGTAGCAAATTATGTAACAATTTGCATTATCTAGTATTTAGTATGTAATTATAATATATATTACATATGGTACATATAGAATGTATTAAATATTCCGTATATACTATATAATATGTAGAATACTATATATACAATATAATGTATACTATATTGTATATAAAATATATTGAATATAAAATATTTAGTATATATAGTATAATAGTATATAGTATTATAGTTACGTATGTTATAACCATAATATGTAGCTATACTATATATAGTATTCTATATAGTTCTGTATTATATATTATATAAATATTTTCTATGATATATAATCTATGTGTAAATATATGGATATAAAATATTTTTAAAATACATTATTTTAAAAAATACATGGAGATAACTACAAATATTATACATTTGATCTTTCCAACAAAGAGCAGCAGATTAAGAATCCAGTAAAAGCTAGAAGGAGTTCTGGCTCTCTTTGATCAGCTGTGGAGTATTGGAAAAATCAGTTAAGCTCCCTGGTCCAGTCTTGTCAGTAATTGAAAGATTAGCTGGTGCCCCTTAGGGGCCCTTCCTGAGCTTTCCTACGGAGTTTGATCCAATGCAGGGCATTCAGACCCATGATTAAGCATTCGAGAAGCTCCCTTCAGCTGGTTCCTTGGGTGTGGATCACCTCTGTCCCTGCCCAAGGCCCACAAGGACCCCGCCCTCTTGTGTGAGCCAGCCAGTGGCTATGACAGACCCCCCCCCCCCTCTGCCCGGCCCCCCCAGGCCCCCCCCCGCGCATGATTAAGCATTCGAGAAGCTCCCTTCAGCTGGTTCCTTGGGTGTGGATCACCTCTGTCCCTGCCCAAGGCCCACAAGGACCCCGCCCTCTTGTGTGAGCCAGCCAGTGGCTATGACAGACCCCCCCCCCTCTGCCTGGCACCCCCAGGCCCCTCCCCTGGCTCTGGCTTCTGGACCTCTTCCTGCCTTTGATACTTTCCCTTCTAGAAACCGGGGGTCTTTCTCTCTCCTTGAAGTTGAGTTACTTAATCAAGGTATTTTATATCCATCTTCTTTTATCACTTTTGTCTCCTGGAACATAAGACCAAAAGATAAAAATTTTTCATTTTTTAAAGATACCTTTATGCACTCATATCTTTATTTTTTTAATCTTTTATTTCTTCTGGTTTTTTTCTTTAGTAGCACCAGTTATACACACGTTATTTTCCCATCGTCTCCACATCATTCCCTGGCCCACGAGTCACTTAACCTCTTTGCACTGTGCGTGCCCAGCACCCTGAGTGACTTCAGGTTTGCTCCCCGTGTCCAGGACAGCGTTTCCCACCGGCTTCTCCTACTTCTGATGGCGTCTGTAGGAGCTTTTCACCTCCTGGCTTCTTCCTCCTCCATCCACTCCTGATCCTCTGTGCTTGTCCTGCAGTCTCTCCTTGGAGCCCTTATAGCTCTTCCTTCTGCTTTTTTCCTAGGAGAGCTTATCTTGACTCTAAGTTTGTTTAGTGATGTTATTTCTTTGAATGATTTCTTATTTCTTTGTCTTTTTGCAATTTTGAAAAAAAATTAAAGATACAGGAAAAGTATAAAGAATTTTTACAAAACACATTGTGTTTTCATAACCCAAATTTAACTATATATTTTGTCATACTTATTTCTAATCCTTTTAAAAGAAAAAATACATAATAGATATAGCTTAGGAATCCTTTACGAACAACATAGAGGCCTGTCTTCACTCACCCAGTGGTAAACAGTTTGGTGGTTTGTATTTTTATATTCCTTTTTTAAAAATTTACATATGTACATGTGTCCATTATACAAACTTATTTTTGAAAGTGTTACTTTACATTAAGTGGCACCATGCTGTATTAATTTTTCTGCCCCTTCCTCTTTTCACACTATGTTCGTGATCACAAAATCCTCTATTACCTATATTTCATCCTACTAGTTTTTGGTTGGTCACGTTTAGGCTTTAATTTGTCTTATTCATAAAGCAGGAATCTTGTTTAACAGGTTTTCCTGATAGAGAGACCCAGTCTGCCCACATTATATACTGAATGTCCGTGTTTCCTACTTACCTGTGACGTCACCACCATCAGATTACCAAATTCCCAAATACACACAAGACTGCTTCTGAGCTCTTCTTTTACCTTGGTCTGTTTTTCTACTGCTGTACTGTTGTCACAGTCTTTATGACTGTACCTTTGATATATTCACTTTCTTGTAAATTCTCCCAATTTGGCTTTTTCTCAAAAAGAGTTTTTGGTATTTTTCTTTCTCAAACTTTTTAAACCTTATATTATAGAAAATTTTAAACATACAAAAGTAGACCCAATAGGATAGCCCAATTCCAGCTGCAGTGATAGTCAATTCATGCCCGATCTGTTTTCATCTACGCCTCCCCCTTGGTCCCCCCACCACTGTCCCAGATTCTTTTGAAGCCAATTCCAGGTAGGGTATCATTCCAAGCATTTTTTTTTTTTTTTTTTTTTTAATTTATTTAATATTTTTGGCTGCGTTGGGTCTTTGTTGCAGTGTGCAGGCTTCTCATTGCGGTGGCTTCTCTTGTTGCAGAGCATGGACTCTAGGCGTGCAGGCTTCAGTAGTTGTGGCATGCAGTCTCAGTAGCTGTGGCTCTCGGGCTCAGTAGTTGTGGCTTGTGGGCTTAGTTGCTCCCCGGCATGTGGGATCTTCCCGGACCAGGGCTCGAACCCGTGTCCCCTGCATTGGCAGGCGGATCTTTAACCACTGCGCCACCAGGGAAGCTCCCAAGCATTTTTTAAGCTATTTCTTTACATATATTCTCTAAAATCAGTTTTTTAATTTCCCCATATATTTTGATGGAGTTTTGATTGAATTTTCATTGAATTTAAAGATTTTGGAGAATTCACTTACAAAATTGAATCTTTCTATCCACGAAATTGGATAAAATTTCTAACCATGAAATTTTTCCCCATTTATTAAATTCTTCCTTTATATCTTTTAATAACATGTTTGTTGTTTTCTTTGTGAAGATCTTGCACATTTGTTAGATTTTGCCGCAACTATGAATGTTACAGATTTTGCTGTGGCTATGAATGACGCAGTTTGAATTATAATTCCCACTTGGTTATTGCTACTGTAAAGAAATGATATGAATTTTTTGCATTGCTCTTGTCCTCTGCAAATCTTGCTAAACTTTTATTTTTTTATTTTATTTTTTTATAAATTTATTTATTTTTGGCTGCGTTTGGGTCTTTGTTGCTGCACACGAGCTTTCTCTAGTTGCGGCGAGCGGGGGCTACTATTTGTTGCAGTGCGTGGGCTTCTCATTGTGGTGGCTTCTCTTCTTGCGGAGCACAGGCTCTAGGCACACGGGCTTCAGTAGTTGTGGCTCACGGGCTCTAGAGTGCAGGCTCAGCAGCTGTGGCGCACGGGCTTAGTTGCTCCGCGGCACGTGGGATCTTCCTGGACCAGGGCTCGAACCCGTGTCCCCTGCATTGGCAGGCAGATTCTTAACCACTACACCACTAGGGAAGCCCTAAACTTTTATTAATCTGAGTAGTTTATTCATAGATTCTCTTGGATTTTATAGGTAGACAATCGTATCATCTGCAAGAAAATAATAGCTTTGCTTTCTCTCATCCCTTATAACTCATGGTTTTTATTTTTTATTTTACTGCAAAGGCTTGTTCTCCAGTGCACTGTTGAGAAGAGTAGTGATAACTGGCTGTCGCGCTTGTCCCTCACATTCATGGCTCTTGTACGTTCCCCATCTGCCTAACATCTTCTCCCCGCGCAGCTGGGCAGCATGTCTCCACCTGGCCCCGAGCTGACTCTGGGCAATCAGCATTCATCTTTGAGGGAAGCGGGTCTGCTGAGCCAGGCTGGTCCTGAAGGCCCGTGGGGGCAGGGACAGGGCTGAGCTGCAGAGAGACCACGACACCACCTGGGTTTGCTGTCGTCCCCTGCAGGATCCCCTAACTCACACAGGGTGACGGTGGCCACACCCTCCCCGCCCACCTCCCCTTGGCCGACCCTTAGCTAAAAGGCTAGGTCATAGGCCAAAGAACTAGCACTCAGACTGGCCTTCAGTTTTACCTCCCACCATGTGAGAGGGGTCTCAGCTCCCCCTTCTCAGGCCCATCAGCCCAGGGAACTCCCCTGCACCCCTACCTCTGGGACAGAGCCAGGGTCCATGACCAGTTCAAACAGGGGTAGGCATCCCCAGCCGAGCGATGCATGGATTTGCCCAGGCCCTCGTCCCTGATGCGTGACGGGTCCCCGAGACTCCACCGCTTTCTCTTCCCTGCCCTGCTCCTTGCCTTCGGTGTGTGGCAGGGACAAGACGCTCAGATGGGGTGAGGGGCAGGCAACCCTGGGGTGCGGGAGACTCTGGGCGTTCATGCTTCCTTAGCTCCTTCCCCTCCTGCCCCTGATTCCCAAAGTTGTAAAACTGGGTTCCATTTCCCAGCTTCCTGTACAGTGATGTTGAGAGGGCCCAGGAGTCCGCTTTTCCATATTCTCACCTCAAGACATTTGAACAGTTAATACTTTAGCAGCAGAAGATAAGCCACCACATAAGCAGTAAGTTTCTTGGTTAGAAAACGAGCCATCAGAGGAAAAATATTTTTTGCAGAGAAGGAGAAATAGTGGGTGGGCTGAGTTTTCATCTTTCATATGGTAGATAAGTGATTATGTGTCTGCACAGCGGCAGCTAACATTTTCAAATAGGAAGGCATATGATTAAATCTATTTTGATGTTATCTGCAAATTGTTTCTCTGAGCTCTGCTTCCAAAGGGTAGCTCTCCAATTAGAGTCAGAGATGATTATTGTGAAGTTAGCCCACACTGTCTACTGCTTAGACAGGTGACTTCCTCTTTAAAGTGCTAATTAGCCCTACATACAGTATCTTGTATCGTATGGGACCTTCAGCATTTTGTTCTTTTCTATTTAGAATCATCTCTCCTCATGCTTCTCCAATAAAATGGAGAAACTGTTGGGAGTTCTTTGCTGCTCCCTCCCAAGGCCCCTGTGATCTGCCACGAGGCGTGGACAGTCCTGCCGCTGCGGCTCCCCTGCCCCCGGGCAGTTCATTCCGTCCCCAGGGCTGATGATTTAGTAAGTTCATTTCCACTCAGCAAATTTACTAACACCTCTCTTGAAGTAATAGATTGTTCACTCTTGACGACTTGTTATTATTATTGAAATGGGCCTTAAATTAGGGTCAGGACCTTAAATTACCGTCCTCTAATGGTCACTAGCAAGCAAAACGAAGGTTAAGGAGTGAGGACGTGTTAGGTACAATGTCCTCACACCTTCGTTTTGCTCACTAGTGACCCTTAGAGATCAGTTTAGAGACTCTTGATGTTAGGTCCTTTTTTTGAAGGGTTAATTAAATGACATTATATAAACCTCCTTGACGTGCTTTGAAAAACATTTCCATCCCTCTTTTCTGAGTGAACTCCAGTTCCTGGCCAGTCTATGGGTGACGGCTGTGCTGTGGCTTCAGCGTGGGGACTTCTGACAGCTGTGCTGACGAGGACAGTGTGTGGCTCTCGGGGACACTCACAGTGCGCTGGGCTCTGCCCAAGTCCGAAGAAGACTGATCGCCGTGCACTCAGCCATCACTACACTGCTGGGGGGGAGGGGAGGGTGGGGCAGGTACCACTACCGTGTTTTGCAAAAGAGAAAACAAGGAGGCACAGGGGGTTAAGGGTCTGCCGCGGGCAGGCAATCTGGGGCTGAGCCTGTCAGTCTGGCCCCTTCACCACCGTCTCATGAACAGTTTCCACTGATGAAAACAGAGGCACTGTTAGGTAGATCCTGCATCCTGATAACCCATCAGCTTCAGTTATCAAACCTGTGTCACCAGCTGTTCACCGTCCTCTGTAAACCTCCTCCCATTTCGCTTTCATTCAGTGGGAGGCTCGTTCCTTCAGCAAACATTCCCGGAGCACCATCTAAGTGCGGGTTCTTAGAACTGTGTCACAGCTCCGATGGGGAACAGAACAGAACTGCAGTCCCCCACAGAGATTAGTCTGACTCGGAGAGGCGCACCTGAAGTCACTTGGTAATAAAGGTTGTAACTGCGACAGTGGCTCAGAGGGGCACCAGCAGGAAATGCCTGCGCGAGCTGAGTAGATGGTGGCAAGGCAGTGGGGATGCAGGGGTCCTCTTGGTGGGAGCCTTGAGCACCAGTGGGGTGGAATTCACAGATGGCGCAAGTCGGGACAGTCCTGCTTCCAGTGGGAGGTGTTGGTGACTCAGTGGTAACGCTTGTGCCTTTGTCCCCATACTAGATGAAGACACAGGATCATCTGCCTGTGCAGAACCATTGTTCTGTGAAGACCAGTAATCCATCTGTGGGCAGCAGGGTAAGGCCCCAAAGATGTCCAAGTCTTAATCCCCAGAAACAGTGACTACCTTAGGCTAAGTGGTAAACGTTGCTTATCAGCTGACCGTGAGGTGGGCGGTCAGCCGGGATCACCCAGGTGGGCCCAGTGTCATCAGAGTCCTTATGAGTGAGTGGAGGATCCAGGGAGAGGGGGGCGGGAAAGTCTTGGTGGTCAGGGCTGGCTTTGAAGGGGGAGGGTCCCGGGAGTCGAGGAAGGTGGGCAACCTCCAGAAGCAAGAAAAGGCAAGAAATGGGTTTTCCGTGGGACACGGCTCTGCCAACACCTTGATTCTAGCTCAGAGAGACCCCTTTCCGTTTCTGAGCTCCAGAACCACAAAGTGATAAATTTGCGTGTTTTAAACCATTAAGTTTGTGGTAATTTGTTCTAGCAGCAGTAGGAAACTGATACTAATACTATGATTTTTCTTCCTGAATATCTCATTTACCACACTGACTTGAGTGTGAAACAATAGGTTTGACTGTGAAAATGCAGCTAAGATTGACCTAACCTTCAGCCAGTCAGGCCCAAGCACGTTTCTGAATAATGCCCAACTTGGTGTTTACACCCTCCAGTTTAAAAAAGTGATTATAACAGAAATATTTAAAAATATTTTTGCTTTTCTCTTGGGTTTTGGATAAAGATATGTAGGATTTACCATCTCTTATTTCATGTTTCTCCTTTTTATTCAAGATGAAATATTCCCAGAAATGTCAAAATGACACAGACATGTTCAGCGTTTGCTGTTTCCGGGTCGTGGGGTGGGCAGAACTCCTGGCACCTGTGTTAGTATAAAAACTGGAGACCCAGGACCAACACTGGGGTCTGTACTGGTTTGGATGTTGTCAGATTATATGATCTAAGAATGACAGTTTATAATCACTTCTTTACTATGGCTTATTGTTTTTTTCCACCTCCAAATTTTTTTTAATGAAGTTGTGCTTATACAAATTACTAGTTTTATAAAAGTACAAAAGTGCTTTCACCTAGTTTCTGAAGAATAATATCAGTGTTGTAGGGGAATAAACTGTGGCTACTTAAGAAAGGCCGAGGACCACCCTTGTACTCAGAATTTTTGTGTATTGGGAAAGGGCATAATGACAAAAAGGTACTATTCAGTAACATTTCAGAAACGTGTGTTTTATTATCACAAATACATCTAGGTACATGCGTAGACAAGGGGCCACACGTGAAAGACATTTGAGTTTTGGACCACGCTGAGTAGAGCATCCTTAAGACACATGCCTCCAAAATGTGGTTTACGGCTGAGCCTGGTGTGCAAGCTCTCAGCTTCGAGCGCCCTTCAGAACGAGAACTTTATTTATTTATGTATTTTTTATTTAAGTATAGTTGATTTATAATACCGTGTTCGTTTCAGTTGTACAGCACAGTGATTCAGTTACATGTATATAACTGAATATATATTCCTTTTAGATTCTTTTCTGTCGTGGTCTAAACGCAGGTCGGAAAAGAATTTCCAGACACAAGGCAGAATGCAGAGGATGGAATTTATTAGCGGGAATGGTTGCTGCCAGAACAGCGGGCCGACTTCCTAGGAGTCTGGGAGAGCCGACCCTGAACATGGGCTATTAGTTGGTTTTTATAGCCAGAGAACAAAAGAATGGTCCGAGGTGAAAATTTCTTTTCTCAATTGGTCGAGGCACATATATATATACATTCCTCCTATAGGGTGGGAGTGGTACAAGGCAGGTGCCTTTCCTTATTTGGGATGAGAGAGGAACAGTCCCGTTGCCCAGGTGGGCTCGGGAATTTCGTTCCCATCCCAACATGGCGCAGAGGGCGAGAGAATCTGGTGGGGTGCGTAACACAAACTTTTTCAGGCTGGGCTGTCCTTTGTCTTTGAAGCACCATTGTCCTTGGAGCACCACATTTTCCCTTATAGGTTATTACAGAATATTGACTAGAGTTCCCTGTGCTACACAGTAGGTCCTTGTTGGTTATCTATTTTATATGTAGTAGTGTGTATCTGTTAATCCCAACCACAAGAGCTGTATTTAAAGCCACCCTGCGCCCTCCCGAGCATTCCAGCCTGAACTCCACCCCAGCCCCTACCCCCGCCCTCGGCCATTGTGCTGCTAAATACAATCGCTTACTGTGTTTTAAATAGTGCAGATGCCTCACTGTCATTTATTGTAGTCACGTACGTGGGCCTTTGCTTTCAGTAATATTTAAAGCTGTGCCTAATTAGATTTAACTTCATTTGCTTGAAGACTTGTTAAGAATCCTTTGCAAGGTGGATTAGTGCTCCAAACTCATGTGAAGTCTGGATTTTTATTTATCCGCTTATTTTAAAGGATGGAATGCCTACCTCACACTTTTAGGTTTTATCCCCCTCTTCCCACTGGAGATTGGAAGGAAGACTAGCAGGAAAGAGTCTATGGTGAAAGAACTGTTCCCCCAGCCTTGTGGTCTCTGCGGGGGTGTCTTAACCTCATCTCAGGGCCGAGGGGGATTGTTCAAAGCCCAAAAGCTGCCTCTGGAGTCCGATGAACCGAAAAGCTGCCTCTGGAGTCCGATGAACCTATGAAGCTGCTGCTGACAGCCCTCAGGGTGGTCTTTTTTCTTTTTAAAAAATCTGCTTTTGCTTTGTTTCCATTGGATTTGTTTTTCTTCCCTAGGAGACGTTGCAGCGATGGCCCATAGGGGAGGATGAATAATTACCCGGGTGAACAGAGAGGCACACAGCATGCTGGTGGGCGTGCGAGCAGGTGGCCCAGGAGGGGCTCTGTCCCTGACGGACGGTCTGGCTGATACCGAGGGCTTGAGCGGCCAAGGGCCTCTGCTGAGAAGTCTGCTCCCTCAGAAGGAGGCCGACGGCCCAACCCAGAGCCCAGGAAGCCGCGAGCCCCAGGGGCCACGGGTGGGCTGGCTGCAGGTGGGAGCTGCCCGTAGGGAGAGCATTTGCCCAGCTTCCTCCTCTCCCACCCGGTCCCCACCCCATCATCAACCTCCTTTATCTTACAGCTCTGGAGGTCAGGGTCCTACTAGGTGTTGGCAGGGGAGGGTTCCTTCAGATGCCCAGAGGAGAATCCACGTCTTTGTTTTTTCTAGCTCTAGAGGCTGTCTGCGCGCCCAACAGGCAGGACCCACAGCAGGGGGTCAGTAGGGGGAACAGGGTGGGGCCCCAAGGCTGTGCAGGGCCGGACCTGCGGGCCCGAAGGAGGACGCAAATCTACAGCCTTCCAGAGTCCCCAGGCCCGGAGCCGAGACACGCCTGAGCTCAGGGCGTGGACTGCCAGTCTCCAGGGTCCAGGCTAGCAGGTAAGCAGCCTGGATGGTGCCACCCCTGTGGTTTTACAAGTAAAAAGCGAACAAATTGAAAATCAACAGTGCTTCTTAGACCCCTCAGAGAATTGAGTTCACAGGGCAAACCCAAGGTCTCACCTGAGGTGGGGAGAAAACAGAACTGAGAGGCTCTTGTGAAGGTCACGGTCCCAGTCGCTGGCACCCTCAAACCTGAGATGTAATCACACTCCCCCCGACGCCCACATCCCCGCCCCCTGTCCCCCATACCTGCATCGCTGCTCCCCAGGCCTCTGCCCCCCAAACCCACGTGCCTGCCCCCATGCACCCTCGTCCCTTGGACTGGGCTCCTAGGCACAGGGAATTCCAGTGGAAAACACTGCACGTCTTGATCTCAGGTGGCCTCGGCCTGAAGCAGCCTGAGGCAGGATTTCGGCTCCCGGCCAGAGATTGAAGTCGGGCCGCGGCAGTGCGGGTGCTGAATCCTGGCCACTAGACCAGCAGCCAGTGACAAGGCCCTGGCCTTTCGGCTTTGTAGAAATGAATTTCCACAGAGACAGAAAGCAGTGAAACAAGTAAAGTATTTATTAGGAGGAAAAAGAGAACGTGTGGACAGACACATGGATGGACTCAGAGCGTGGCGCCCTCATGGTAGTTTGAATCACTTATATTCGGCAGTTCTTCCGGGTTTCCTCTGGCCAATCATCTTGCTCTGTCTGGCTCTGAGTCTGTATTTGGTTTATCTCAAGGTCCTGCCCTGTGTGTGCGTGCATCTCTTAGCCAAGATGGATTCTAGCACAGAGGCCTATGGGTAGGTTGACATCACCTACTATGGGGTGGCCCCCCCTCCTGTTGACCCCCAGGAGCCTCTCTGCACATGTGTAATTGGGAAGTCTCCTGACCTCGAGAATGAGGAATATGAGGTCTCATTATCTCTTATCTGGGCTGGGCTGAGGTCCTCCTCCCTCCTGCTGCTGTCTTTCTTTATCTTGGAGTATCTGTCCAGGGGGACAGACTCCAGCTGCTCAGCCTGGGGCCATCTATCTCCTGCCTCACCAGCTCGCTCCACACCCATGTCCTATCGACAGGGCTTCTACGAACAGGGGATTCCAGCGGAAAACACTGCACGTCTGAGACCTTGTTTAAGGGGAACTGCCTCTCCTATGCCTCACTTCTAAATGGTAAATTGTTTAAGTTATACATTTAACAAACCACCTTGTGAGAGCCGTAAAAAGCATGGAAGTTCACATGCAAATCCACTATAAACAGCATCGTGGCATCTACTCATCAGCAATAACGAAACGTTACTATGTTTTCATAACCATAAACCACTTTTCCTGGGTTATCAGGAGGTCTTCCCTGTCACCAGGAATGGATGCGTAGTTCAGGCAGTCTCACCTCTGTGGCCTTATTCCCTGGCATTGACTCTGCTCACCCAGGGTGAACACAGGACTGGTGCTCGCGTTCCCCAGCCCCAGGGACTACGCCATCCCTCCTGGGTTTCCTAAACCCTGTCCACACCGGTGTACATAGTCCCTTTATTAAATCCCCCTTCAACTACCCCAGTTTGAACGTTCCATCCTTCCCTATGGGGATCCCGCCACATCTGAGGAGGTAGAGAGGGATCTAGTGTGTAATACAGACCTCTTTCCACTGGCTTTGCCAAGATAAATGCCTGTAGTTGCTAGAAAAAGCATGTGGTTTTCTGTACCATAACCCAGATGGTATGAATGCGTGAAATTTCATTGCGCCATCTCACCTCTTCTGGGGAGACTGGCGGGCAGAAGGAATGCCAAAGCACAGGTTAAATTAAACCCCAGGAAGCTGGAAGAGCCGGAGAATTCTGATTTGCTGCACTTTTGGCAAGGCCCTGCTGTAGAACGCTATTTTCTTTTCATTTTTGCCCTTTTCTTAACCAAAATACCGTCTGAAATACTTTGACCATTTTTCTGTTGCCACTGTGAAAAGCACTGTTGGGGAACTGACGCCGGGTCAAGTGGGCAAGGGTAATTTAACATTTAGTTTTGTTTTAGAAATTGCAGTCCTGTTCTCTTGACGCCATTCCCTGGAAAAGCCCTTGTTTGCGCTCAGAGACCAGCATTGTATAGGACGTCGAGCAAATGTTTTCCACGCGCACACAGTGTTTACAGAGCCGGAGCAATCGCATTTTGATTCTGTCCTCTTGTGTCACATTTGGCGCTGACACTGGGCTGAGTTCCAGATGCAGTGGACGTCTGTGTGAACTGGGCCTTGCCCCTCTTAGACCTCACCCCTCTTAGACCTCAGCTGTTCTGTGAAAGTTCGTGGGTTGATTATGAGATGCCAGCCTCTTTGCTGTGTCCCCTGTGGAACGTCAAACACATGACAACTGCAGACCACAGAGGTCGGGCCCTGTGCGCCGTCACCCGCGGGGTCTTTCCCACCCAGCAGCGGTGTTTATGCTGCAGGATGAGGAGCCCTCTGGGCACCGCAGGGGGCACAAGTTTTGCCCAGATTTCTCTGATTCAAACAGTAATTGCTTTCGCTTGTTTTACACATTAATTGAAAGCCCGGTCATTGGAACAAAGAGTTTGAGGGCTTAACAAAAATAGGAAACATCTGATCTAAAGCAGGGGCTTCCAAATCTGGCTGCAGAGAATCAACCGGAAAGACTTTGGGTAACAGAAGTGTGCGGGTTTTACCATGATCAAAGCGCAGACAATCTCATGGGGATGGGACGGCAGCTTTCACAAGCTCGTTGGGTGATCCTCGCGCACACATGGCGAGCTTGAGAAACGTTCGTTTGGACCAGCAGTTGAAACCGTACTATGCCTTAGAATCTCCTGAGTAGCTTGTAGATTAGCAGCTGCCCAGACCTCAGCCCCAGAAATTCTGACTGAGAAGCCACAGGTGTGCCTGGGATTCTGCATTTAAATAAATGCACCAGACTATTCTAATGTAAGTAGTTTGAGGGCCGCGTGCAGAGAAACACGTGAACACAGTTAACGGCACGTGTGCCCCATGGTGGACCTTCCCTCTTCCAAAGGTGAACGTTTCCTGCATAGCTATCTGAGGCTTCAAAACAGGGCTTATTTTAAAAACAAGAGTGGTTGTTTCCGAGTGGTAGAATTATGGATGGTTTGTAGATATTTATTCTTTATGCTTGTCTGTATTTTCTATTTTTTGTTAAGCGTGTAGTATATTCCATCTACTGTATTGTTTCAGTAATAAAATAATAGTGATCAATAATTTTAAAATATGATAAAGAGGAATACAACTGAAAAATCTGTCTCCTTTCTAAGCAACAAGTTTAGAAAGACATTCTTGCCCATTTTTTAGAGTTTGGTTCTTGGTCTCCTTTTCCATAGTACTCATGTCATGTGTGTTACATAGATTTCCCAAGGTAGCTCATTACAGCCTATTTAACCAACAGCGGCTGACACGGGTGTTTGGTCTTTTCACGTGTGCTGTGTCTGCTTTATAAACCGCAAGCTGTGTTGTCCTGCTCCACCTTTTTGTCTTCTGTTGTCCTTTTATTTTCTTCTGTCTCTTATTGTTTGTGCTCATATTTCCCTTATTCCTCATCCTCTCCCGCCATCCCCACCTTGAATCTCTAGTTAATACAGGGAAAGCTTCAGGCAAAGCACAGACAATGGTAGCTTTACAAGGCACTAATCCCATTCATGAGAGCTCGGCCTTCAGGGTTCAAGCACCTCCCAAAGGCCCCACCTCCTAATGCCATCACATCAGGCATTAGGATTTCAACTTGTGGATTTTGAGGGGACAAACTTGCAGGCCATAGTAACATCAAACTTTATCAAGTAAATAAGCAACATAATCTGGAAATACCTCCATTTACCAACCTTCCTGGTATATTCCTTCAATTCTGTTGTGAGATCAATAGAATCTTCTGGTCTAGAACATGAACATGCATATTTAACATTTTTTATATGAAGGATGTGTTTCATTGATTTGTTCATTCATTTATTTATTCAGCAAGTATCTAAGTGTCTAGTATGTACCAGGCACTGTCCTGGGAGCCGGGATGCATTGGTGAACAAAAGAGAAAAAAGAAAATTCTGCCCTGGTGAAGGTTACATCCTGGGGTAATTAATAAATTAATAAATTAATTAATACATTAATACAGGTGAAAAATAGACCAGTGTGAGGGGGTTTCTGAGTGTCTGGGGAACGTTGCAATTTTAACTGAAATACTAAAGGTAGGTCTAATGAGAAGGCAACCTGTGAGCGGAGGCTTGATAAGTTAGGAAGCCATCATATGTAAACATATGATACTTTCAAGTCACCTGAAGGCCCAGCTTTCGCAAGATCTTGTGCAGACACTGTCTACCGGGCAATTTTCCTTCCATCCCAGGATAAGACAAGGCAGAGCAAGGGGGCACTTCACTTGTAACAGCAGGA
>NW_006797468.1:366062-373372 GCF_000442215.2 Lipotes vexillifer | reverse complement strand
ATTTCCCTGGTAACAGCAGGAATCACAGCAAGTCTGTGTTTCCTTCTTATAAATGCCCTTTTAAGGTTTTATAGCTCTAACAACTATTGTAGACAGCACAATTGTCCTTCAGTCAAAGGAGAAACATCTATATAAAGTAGCTTATTTATTTTCCTCTCAAGAGTTTTCTTTAAAATACATGCAATTTCCATGGACCTATGAGGCTCTCTGGCTTAGAACGCTGGCTGAATATTTTCCATCAGTACACTTTTCCTCCCGGTAGGGAAGGATAATATGTTGAAACATGAATCTCCCTGACTTCCATTTATCTACTCCCTTGTATGTGACTTGGCACTAGTTAGAACATCCACGTTGCCTTGAAAAGAAGTAGGAGTTTTAGAGCTGGAATGAGAAGCAGAAGAAAGGGTAAATGTTTGATTTATTTTGCTGCAACAAGTCAACATGAGGCGGTGGAACCAAGAAACAGAAAGTAAGCTCCTGTCTCTAGACTTTGCTGCATCACTGGGACAACTTGACAGGGTCACTTAAGCAGCCACACTAATCATTGGGATTTCCATCGGCAGCTGCCTACATATCAGACCCATGGGTCACAGAGACGAGAGACCCCAGCTGTGCACAAAACCTCACCAAGTCCCAACCAAGTAGCTACACACTGGGGACCCTCCACTGCCCTCCACAGCTCTGAACACGTGTAAGTTCCCTCCTCGGTTTGGTTGTGCCTCAAGGTTTCCCCATTATATCTCTAAAATATGCACCTGGGATTGGGCTCCCTGCCTAAGCATGGTCCTAGCTTTGGCATTTGCTTTTCTTTACTTCTGCCCACTCAGACATAGTAGAGAAGTTCTTCTCGGAAGAATGACTTCAGCAGAGAAGTTGCAGGCAGTTATGTGCCATACCTTAGGTACTCCTCAAATGTTAGGCTTTCAGTGATGCTACACCCACCAGTGGCTCACGTCACTTACGTTGCTCTGGGTTTCATGTTGCAGTAAAAGCAAAGAGAATTTGTAGAAAGACTGAGCAAAATTGTTGGTATTTTTGCTGTTCTTTGCTTCCCCTGTTCGTGGAGGTGGATTGAGACACCTGGAATGAGGCTCTGTGGGCCAGCAGATAGAAAAAAGGTGAGCCGTCACGGAGCCAGGAAGTGCCTCCTCTGTTTAGACATCTCTGTGAGTGTGGGTCCTGGTGTGCACAGAAACAAATTCTGGCCCTCGTACACACCTACTCTCCTGGCTGTGGCTGCCTTTATCAACTCGGTCCCACAGATGCAGACTCCCTAACGGCGCGATTTCACCCTCTTTCTGTCCTGCCATCCTCAGCATTTCAGGTGAAGCTGAGGTTTTCATGTGAACAGAGAAGCTAAATTTCTGTTCTGGTTATATAGTTCCACGTGTGCATTAGACACTTTTTTCCAACAGATGAGAATCATTTCTGTTGACATTTTCAACCATTCAATTTCACTTGCTTTTCTAAATTAGATTTGCTTTAACTTCATTTTCTCCCAGACATTATTGGAAGAATGATTATGGAGCCCATTAACCATTTCATCATTTTATTGCTGATAGCCAAACCAGAATTAATTTTCCAAAATTATGTAGCACATTACCATAATGATTTACTAAAATCCAGGTGTATTTAAAATACTGCCTTTCTATTGTTTCTGTTTCTTGTCTTTTTTATTTCATTTTATTTATTTATTTATTTTGGCTGCGTTGGGTCTTTGTTGCTGCATGTAGGCTTTCTCTAGTTGCGGCCAGCAGGGGCTACTCTTTGTTGCCGTGCATGGGCCTCTCATCGTGGCGGCCTCTCTTGCTGCAGCTCTAGGTATGTGGGCTTCAGTAGTTGTGGCACGCGGGATCAGTAGTTGTGGTGCACGGGCCCAGCTGCTCCGTGGCATGTGGGATCTTCCCGGACCAGGGCTGGAACCTGTGTCCCCTGCATTGGCAGGCGGACTCTTAACCACTGCACCACCAGGGAAGCCCCTGTTTATTTTCAATTCTATCAAAAAGCAGTAAACTTCTGCTGACAAAATTGCTTGGAAAAACCCAGTTGTTCATCAGGCGATGTTGCTGTTTTCCATTTATTAGGTTTTTACTGTAGCCCTCGTGACAGGGCATCTGTGGCACATTGCCTTCATTTGTACGACTAGTGACCCTAACCAGAAACTCGGAAAATTCTCATGGCTGGACATGAGAGGATCTCCTCATGCCTCTCCTTTCGAAGAAAGGTCCCCTTAATAGACTTTGCTCATCTCACCCAGAGGCTGCACCTCTGTGCTTCCTCCCAGGAGGGTATGGTCAGTCGTCCCCTATTCAGCAGAGGGACAGAGTCATGATGGGCAGGAGACCAGGGTGACCTAAGGTGACTGGAAGTCTGGGCCAGTCAGAGAGCAGCCCAGCAATGCTGTTGATAAAAGGCTACAGACACCTTAGCGACCACGCCCAGCCCATGGTGGTCTCGCATTTGGTGGACGTGGGGAGAGGTACCGGGACTCCCAGGCTGAGAGGACAGCAGACACAGACCATCTGCTGTGTTAGGGGGAAGAAAACCATGTTTGGCATGGGAGGCTCGGCCCCAGCTCTGCCGTTCCTCCCCCAGCTGAGTCTTGAAGGTGTGGCCTTATCTACAAGGACAGATTAGGCTCCAGGCAGAGTCCTCTCTTGGTTCTAACAATCTGTCGAAGTTTATCCCATTGCTTGGATCTCACAGAAAGCGATATAGAAACAAGAGAAGCACATGCCAGCATGGAAATAACCATGCAGAGGACGAGCCAACTTCAATACCATATCTGAGGTGACTCTGAAGGGGACTTGTTCCCAGTGTTCCAACTGTGGTCGTGTTGTGTAGATCAAACGATGTTGGCTGGATGGGCAGCCAGCCTCTCCCTCCCCTCTCCACCGAGAATTCTACTTTCAGGGCTCTGTAAAGTGTCAAACCCTAGTCCCTGTCTTCAGAGAGCTCATGGTCTTCACGCAAAGCTGAGATATTTCTGTAAGTCGGGGGCAGGGCGAGCTGGGATGTAAGTAACTGAAAGAAGTTATAAAACAGGCCTCTCAGGGGGGCGCCTCCCAGGGAGGTGGATGCAGTGATGGCGTCAGACAAGCCAAGTCACACCCTGGATCCATGTCTGCCTACTTGTGGGGTCCCAGCAAGGTTACTGAGCTTTCTCGAAGCCTCGGGGCCTCATCTTCAAGACACAGTAATAACAGGATTGACCTTTTAGGGTTTTGGAGCATAAAGCAAGCAGAGTACTTGAGCACAGCCTGATGTGCAGTGAACAGTAAGTAAAGTTTAGCCATTTACACCATCACTGTCATTATCAAAGCTGTCATTGTTATCAGCATATAAAGAGAGGGTTGGTCTGAGCCTTGAGGAGTGGGGTCATGTGGGCAGGCTGAGAATAACTCCGGACTTCATGGAGATGCTCCCTTGAATTCTTGGATGGAATTTCAAGACACCAGAACTGGGAGAGACTTAGCGATTTACCATTTTTGTTTCTAGATTGAAGTGTCTGCTTTCTGAGATTTACATTGGAGGAAAGGGAGCGTGGCTCTAAGAGATGTTACCGAAAACGTCTGCCCTGTTCAAATCCATGTTAAGTTATGAAACTATGTTTTTCCCCCTCACCTGCCAAAGTGAATTTTAGTATCTTCTTATGACTGCTCAGGCTAAAGTGATTTCCCTGCACCTGTGACCCCCATCAAAGTTCACTTGTGCGAATGACCTGGCCCTTCCTTGGGGTCTTTTGAATTTTCATTTAAATGTTCGGTTGCTAACACTTCTTACATGTATTTCCTGCCTCAACCACAGAGCACAAGCTCCTAGCAGGCAGGGAAGGTTTCTACATTTCTGCAGTTCCCACAACTCTTAATATGATTCTGGGTGCGGGGTAAGCCCTCAACATATTTGCTGGTTGTTTGACTTTTTTAATTCAATATGTTGCATAAAATTTGGCCAGGAATATGTCAGATAGAAATGTTCCTCCCAAAGAAAAAATATGTATTGGCTTATCGAGGTTTAACATACTTCCAGTGAAATACTCGGTGATATTTAACACAGGCATAGTCTCATCCCAAAGTACACCAGACACTCTCATCACCCCAGAAGGCTGCCCTGTCCCTACCCTGGCCCCGCAAAGCCACCACGGTGTGATTCTATCGCATTTCACACGAATGGAGTCACACGGCATATACTTCCGTGTCTGCATTCCTTCACTAAGATACTATTCTTGACAAGCGTCCACGTTGTCGCACGTATCAGCGGCTCATTCTCTTTCCACGGCTTGAATATTCCAGTCTGTTAGTCCACTTCCTTGCAGACAGATATCTAGGTTGTTCCAAGGAATAAACTGCTACGAACATTATTGTACATGCTCCTCGTGGCCATGTTTTCATTTATCTTTGATAAATACCTAGGGTGGAACGTGCTGGGGCATCTGTATTAATGTAAACATGTCCATGAGTGGAGTTAGAGACAGCCTTGATACCGAGCAGGGCCCAGTGGGGCTCCTGGACACAAAATCCTTCCTATGTCCCCACTTCTTTGATTATAGGAAACAGGCTTCAGTCAGCCTCCATGACCTTCCATGAGTTCCATGGGGCAGATTCAAGCAGTTGTTAATTAGGGAAGGGAGGGCGAGTCAAGAGAAACAATAGAGCAGCCTTGGGGTAGGGTCCTGGTTCCCCATCAAGGGATACACAGAACAATGTCTTTGAGCTGTTTTGCAGCTACTGAGACCCCCACCAGGTGGGAGAAGTTAACGGTTAATGGCATGCTGCCCACAGAGGCAGGATTCGGCTTCAGCTCTGCGCCAGGTGAACAGAGAGGGTTTGGAGCTGGGTGAGGAGCTGTGGGATTGCAAACTGGCTGCTCTCAGGATGAAGCCTGATGACGACACATCTTGTCTGGCAAGTACAGTTTCAAAAGTGGAGGGATGAGGTGCCTGCAGGTGGCTGTGCAGTCAGCCTTCCCATCCTTCCGTCCCACGCTTACCACGTGCTCCTGGCCACCTCTTAGTTCAGGATCCTAAGATTCTATTCCAATTCCTATTTGAAAGATAAGGAGGCCCAAGAGAGGAGATCTGAAACAAGCCAGCAAACACAAGCTATCTCCTCTTCTGCCCTGGCCATCACTGCCTGCTGGCCTGGAGGCATCTGTCAGAGAGGTGCTTTTGCCCCAGGCTTCTCCATATTTTGTGCATCTTTATAGCCATCACCCCATTTTCTCACTGTGTTTTGCCATCCTATATCTGCCTCGAACAGTGAGCTCCTGAAAATCAGGGATTTCAACTTCACATCCTCACCGCCTGCCATGGTACCCAGCATGTGGTCTGTGTGGTCACCCTAATGTACCTACTGCTCTACCAAGTCTGCACCAAGGTGACAGGGTTTTGTTTGGGTGGTTTGGTTTGGTTTTTATTTCGCACCCCAGTATTATCGTTGCATAGAAAATAGAATTAGTCTTCGTGTGTTGTATAAAGATGCCATTAAACATCTTATGTGTTCCAGACAGGGTGGAGCCTGGAAAAAGAGACAATTCCCTGAGCCTGGATGGAGCAAAGCTGAGCTTGTCTCCAGAGAATCAGGGACACACTCCCCAGCGGTGTAGTGGCCTTCAGGACGCATGGCGGCCCCGTGCTGGCCGCACCCCAAGCCTCATCGCTACAGCGGACCCCAACTTTGGGGAGGGGCTGCAACAATGTGTTTAAGTGTTCCCAGATCCTTGGATTGAATCACAATTGGATTATTTTTAGGAAAATAAAGAACTCGAAATTCTTCCTCATCCCAGTTGATAGACTTGTTAGATGAAGGGACGCCGGCACAGTCTGTTAGGTGGGCCCCTCCTTCTGGGTCACTGTTCCTGAGGCTGCGCCGGCCCCACGGCGACTCCCCCCCCCACCTCCAAGCTCCCTCCCAGGGGCTCTCCCCTCCCTCCCGGGGCTCCGCAGCGCCCAGCCACACCCTGTCTTTGCGGAGCATCTTCCTGCCCCTCTGCTGCTTTCTTCTCCACTGGTGAAGTTTCTAGAGGGCCATGAACATGCTCCTCTTTACAAGCAGAAAGCTAAGTGCGCTCTCAGAGATATTTGCTGGACGGAATTGACCTGAACCACTTGGGGGGCCCCTGCATTTCTCTGCGGATGGCTGTCACTTTGCTTCCTCTCAATCCAGCCTGTGGAACTCCTTCACCAGGAGCTATGTGGACGTTGGCCAGTTAGTCTAGACTTCATACTCCTCTAAGCCCAGTGGGGTGCAGGCGGGGCTCTCGCCCTGGCAATGTCAACCACAACTCCACTTGCACTTGTCTTTGGCCCAACAATTCCAATGATAGTAATTTACTTGCAAACACACCACCCCACAAATTTAAAAAAGAAACCAAAACCACCCACGCATACAGCTACTCATTTATTTATTTATTTATTTTTTACTCATTTACTTTTAACGGCAAAATATTGGAAAGAACCGAACGCTCATCCATGGATGATACCTAAAACTAGGAAAAGGGGGCGGTTCTTACATTGACGATATGCAAGCAGCACTGCTGACCTCTGTCCATAATCACTTTCCCATTATTTTAAAAGCATGTAGTCAAAGAACACTATTGTAATAAGCACATGAGGAATAATTTACAAAATTATTTTTCTAAAATATGAATACCTACTATATTTTACACATTTTACAAAAAGAAAAATACTAAGATCAAATACTTATGTCCTGCTCACCATACCCCAGGTACTGTTTTGAATGTTTGACCATGTTAATTCAATTTTCATAAAGATCCTGTGAGGTAAGCCCCGCTGCCGGCTCCATTTTACTTGCGGGGAAAGTGAGGCACAGAGAGGTTCAGGCCTTAGTTAATGCCCACGCCTCTCGGCAGCCGGTCCTGCTCCGACCCGGCCGAGAGCTCGCACTGGCCAGAACCGGGGGCCCTGCTCCTACCCTGCCCTCCGGAACCCCACATTCTTGTCTCCTAACTGGGAAAACCCCGCTAAATCGTTTATAAATACAAAGTACTTGGGCCTTAAAACTCAGTATACAAGGTAATGAGGTGCACAGGGGGACTGGGGGCAAATCGAAGCTGCATTCCCGAAATTCAGGTTGAGGTGGAAAGCTGAGCAGATTGGGGTGAGCGGATTGGAGTGTCTGTCTGCAGTCGGCCCGGCAGTCACGACCCAGGTGACCTACGCCTTCTCTGCTCCCTCAGCACCTGGGGCTTCTCAGCGCCCGGACGACGCCCCCACCTCCCCCACCAGCCCCACCAGCCCTACCAGCCCCACGGGCCGCACCCACAGCGCACGCGCGAGCAGCGGCACGGGG
>NW_006797468.1:360464-366052 GCF_000442215.2 Lipotes vexillifer | reverse complement strand
GGGGGCGGGCGCGCCGCCCACTGCGCACGCGCGCGCCGCCGACTCAGGGATCAGGGTAGCAACACGGCCGCGCGGAGCCGCGCTGGCCAATCAGCGCGGCCGGGGGCGGGGCTTCCCCGCGGCGCTCCCGGGTAGGCGGTGGGCGATTTCCGGCAATAAATCCCGACGGGCCGCCGTCAGGTGCCGGCTGGGGGTTGTCAGTGCGCCAGGTGGATCCCGGACCGTCGGCGCGCCAGGTAAGGACTGGGACGCCGCGCGCGCTAGGTGGGGACTATGGGCGTCCGCGCATCAGGTGGGCACGGAGGCAGTCTGCCCGCCACACGGCGCGGCCCACCCGTCCTCAACCCCACGCCCACCCTCCGCATCCCGCAGCCCAGCTCCCCTCCCGCCCCCGCCTAAACCCGCTCCCACCGGGTCGGCCCCCTCCTCCCCCGGCCCGGGGCCTCCCGGACACCCTTCCCCGGCCCGGCGTCTCCGGCGTCCGCCTTCCGGCCTCGTCCTCCCCAGCCCCTCCCGCGCGGGCACCTGCCCGGGCCTGCCCTCGTCCTCCCGGCGTCCGTCCTCTGCCCCCGTTCTGCTCCGGCCCGGCCCCTCTTCTGTTGCCTTTCTTATTTTTCTTGAGCGGACGCGTTTCAATTTTGCGTCCTTCGCGGTAAGCTCCGTTTGGACCCTTCTCTCAGCCCTGGCCCTGCTCGGACTTATCTTGAAGGAGTGTGGGGAATCGTGCCTTTTCCTGCGGAGCCCTCCTTTCTTACCTCTTCCAAATCCTTACCTCCAGCCTTAATCACAGAAGACATGCTTTACCTTATTCTTTCGTGTTTCACTTTCCCCTCTTACAGGAAGGTTTTCCGTTTCCGTGAGGCATCTGTGATTAGCTCTCAGGCCTTCTTGCAGTAAACCCCATTTCTGATTCTCAGCCCTCGGTTTACCATTTCTTGATGGTCTTTCTGGATCAGATTCTTCCACATTTATAAGCCATATTCATGTTTGACCCTCAATTATTTGGAAATCTTGTAAGGAAGAGAAAGCAATAGAAAAAGCCAAATGCTTATCAAATTGAGGATCAGTCATTCTTAGAACAATGCAAATTTTTTCTCAAAATTTATGATGAAATTTCCAGTATAAGAAATACTGGAAGAGAAACTCCTTTGCCAGCTTTTTTCTCTGAACATGAAAGTGCCTTTTATTTTCACTGTAACTTGTTTGTTTCTTATCTGTTTGTAATGTGTATAGCCATAGCTCTTGCTCTACAGGTATAGGCTTTATTGTTCTGAAAATCAGTTTAGTAACTGAGGAGAGTAAGTACTGTTATACATGTAACCTTTTCAGATTTTTTAGAGCTGTTTCCTGTCATGTTTTCCTTGTCTTAGTGTTTTTATATTTAGATCAGTCATTACTTTAGATCATATCTGATGATGTATGACATATAAGCCAAAAAATGTAAGAAAAAAAAACCCTGCAGTTTTATGACATCTGTTTCTAATAGGGTGTTCAGGAATTGCTGTTTTAAAAATATAGTGGTAGAGCATGGGTTGTGGATTGAGATTCCATGACTGTAAATCCCAGCACCAACAAACTTTTTGCCTCAGTTTCTTCATCTATAAAGTAGAGATTTAAAACTTTTAAATGCGATTGCAACATTTCCTACCTTATACAGTAGTGTGAGGACTAAATGAGATCATAGGGGTAAATTGTCTAGGGTGATGCCTAACCCATACTGAGATCTAGTAAACGTTTGCTGCTGTTATCATTAGTTAACGGAAAGTGTGCTTGTTGAGGGAAAGACATTTATTGTCTGTGCAGGAGTTTCCACTGGCAAATGAACTTCATGAAGCCCTGTTCTCCTGCAGTGAACATGTCCTGCCATATAAAATAGAGATTGAGGGAAGATCTACGGCAGATGGCCCCATATGCTCTCTGACATTAGTTGGCATGAAATGTGCACAGAATTGCAGATTGTACCAGCTATTTTACAAGAGTAGCCACTTTTGAGTAATTGCTCTTATATATTTAATAATTTTCAGGAGTAATTTCTAGTTCTTATTTTTGTATTTGGAAATTATCAAAACAGAGGTGATTTTAATTAAATTTATAACATGATAGCAATTCAGATCTTTTAGCAGAACAGATAAATACATTTCCATAAAAAATGGGTTCTCATCATTCCAAAAGCTTAACAGTATTTTTCAATTTGCAGACTTGTTAGATGCTTCAGACTGGGACTGTTTTTGAAAATTTGAGACCCAAGCCTTTTCACATTGCAACTTGTGTGTTTTTTCTTTCTGTTTTTTTTCTTTTCCCTGATGGCTTTTTTGTTATTGTTTGTAATATCTGTGCTTCCATAATCTCTGCTTTAGTTCATGAACTAAAGCATAAAGTATAAAGATTACATATAAGTATTATATAAGGTTATATATTATAATAACCTATGATGGGAAAGAATATGAAAAAAAATATGTACATAATTGAATCACTTTGCTGTACACCTGCAGCTCACACAACATTGTAAATCAACTATACTTCAATTTAAAAAAAAGTTATATGCAAGTGTAAAGCATAAGTATAAAGATTATACACCTATATGGAATGGAATGCACACATTTATTTTGAAACAGATCTTTTCCTCTGTGTTGAAAATAAAACTCTTGGAAATGTACTATTTTTATTTCCGTGGTCCATTTAGCTGCATTTCACTCCTTCCAACCCATGGAAATATAAACACTTAGCAGCTGAAAAATTCAGGCTAACTATATTTGTTTCTCACAGAGTTGTTAAAGTCAATATGAATGATCTGTAGAGTTTTGGTAGTTGTAAAGGAATCAATTATCTTACAGGAAACCCCAAGCTGACTCTTAACTTTACTGCAGAAACTTAGTGTAAATGTTATAGGGATTGCTTGTGAGGCCTGAATATAAGTGCATTAAGTGGTGAGTGGGCATGGTGTCTAAATAGGCAAGTACAATGTGTGTCATCAAGTCTTAAAATATCTTGTTAGCTGAGGTGTTGGTAAGAAGTTTCTGTGAAGTAGTTGTTCTTTCTGCCTCTGTTCTCCCCTTCAGTCTGTCCTTCACACCCTGGCAAATTATTGTGAAAATAGCACTGCTCACATAGCTGGATTGCTCAAAAACTTTAAATTATTTAGAGAATAAAGTCCAAACAATTTTGATATTCTGCGTTCTCCTAGTCCCCTTTCCAATCTGTTCTCTATTTCAGCCAGCCTATTCTGCTTATTCTCAAACATGTCACATGTATTCCTGTCTTCATTTTTTTCACCCACCATTTCTGTGATTGGTATTTTTTTCCTTTCTTCATTCACTTAAGATCTAACCATGCTTTAAGGCCAAGCTCATGTCCTAGTTTCTCTTCAGAGGTTTCCCAGGTGGTTTGCTTTTTACTCTGAGTTTCTTTTAGTTATTCTCTCTTTACCACTCATTTAGTACTCATATTACAAGATTGCATGTATGCACACTTATATATATATATATGTATATGTTTAATGAGAAACCAATTTTATTAATTTAAATATATGAAGACTTCTAAACACTACAAGAAAGGAAAAAACTAAAATAATAAATTTGTAAAATCTGTGAGCATATAGATCACAAAAGAAAAAAGGAAACATACTGGGGACAGTTCTTCAACTGCATCAGGAATCAAATAATATAAGTTAACAATGTCAACATTTCTGCCTTTCAGACCAGCAAGTCGTGTTCTATAAAAATTGTCACATGGGTAATACATTTTCATCTAATAAAAGAAATATTAAAAATAAAAATGCCTCAAATAAAAAATAATGTAAAATCACTTGAAATTCAAACATGCAGAGATATTCACTGTTTACATTTTGCCATATCTGCTTTCAGATTTTTTTCTATACACACATGTATAAATTTGTGCCTGCATGTAGAAATACACAGAAGTATCACATATATTTTCCCAAAACTTGCTTTGCTGTCACTTAATATACTGTGAATATCTTTTCATGTTAACATATATTTGCACAATTATTGTTAATAGCCATTTACAATCCCAGTGTAATAACAGATATATTTAACAAAACCTCTTTTAGATATTTTAATTGTTTATAGTTGTTACAGTTTGTTCCTGTTACAGAGAATTCTTCAAGGGACAGTTTTCTACGTAACATCGCCCCCGCCCCGGTTTTATTGAGATATAACTGACATATAGCACTATGTAAGTTTAAGGTGTACAACTTGATGATTTGACTTACATACGTCATGAAATGATTACCACAATAGGTTTAGTGAACATCTATCATCTCCTACAGATACAACATTAAAGAAAAAGAAAAAATATTTTTCCTCATGATGAGAACTCTTAATATTTACTGTTTTAATAACTTTCAAATATAATGTGCAGCGGTGTTAATTATCGTGTTGTACATTACATCCTTAGTGCTTATTTATTTTATGACTGTTGGTTTGTACATTTTGACTGCACATATGCATATATTTTAATATATTTTAAATATACTTACATATATTGTGTGTGGAGGGGGTTTTCATTTGTTTTTTTAGTTCCTCAAGGGTTTACTGGTATACCCTTAGGGAAGGGACACATAAGGTAATGACACATTTAATCTGTGTTTATATGTTTGTCATTGAAGTAATACTGTATTTGACCTATTAGCAATATTCTGCACAGTTGCCACCTGATTTTTTTTAAACGCAGTTTAAATATGATATTGAGAGACACTTTGGCAATTGTCAGAGGTGGTCCTCAAAGACATTCTTCTCTTGTTTGTGTTTTGTGAGACTAAATTTGTCGTTTAACCATCATCTACTACATCATGGTACTTGCCTTCTTTCGTAAATACTTCTTTCGTAAAAGTATTCTCTGGCTTCTGTCTGAAGCTTCATGAAAAAGTATCAGACACCTGCTATTGGAGACAAACTCAAATAATCTGGATGGACTAGACATGGGTGGTGGCTTTTGCATTTTAGGGTGATCAGTAGTTGTGAAACAAGAGTGTAAGATGAGGCTTATCAAAATAGTTTTGAAATTTAAGGAATTATTTTTAATTATCTTCTAAAGAAAGAATTTCAGTTAAACAATATATGACTGAAAAAGATGTGTTCTGATTATTACTTAGTTTAGCAAGGTTTTGAGATCCTCTTGGTACAAAGGAAAATTACTTCATCATACATTTCATGTTGAGCACTTGTAGTTGACACAGGAATATTGTTGAAGAGTTATAATTTCCCTCTGAAATTTTTTTTGTCTCTTCTAAGCCAGTATAAATGCCTATTTAATGGCCTATTTTTTGTTAGTTACATTAAATATATTTGGGAGAAGGTATTTGAACACTTTCATCTCTTGTGTACTCTATGATATGATGTGATATGATGCTTCCACGTTAGTGAAATATCCCAAATCTACGTCGTCAGACATGAGATTAATATAACACGTTACTCTATGGAAACTTTTTGTTGAGTCATCAACTACCTTTTTGTAGCTAAATACGATGTATACTTTTTAATTCTTACCGTACGGGCTTCTTTATAACACTTTCCTCTCTGTTGATCATTTCTTTCTTAAACCCATTCTTCTCTCGCCTCCACTTTCCC
>NW_006797468.1:310833-360447 GCF_000442215.2 Lipotes vexillifer | reverse complement strand
CCGCTTTCCCTACGTCCGTGGCTCTTCCTGTTCGGTGTCCTTTCTCGGCTCGTCTTCACCTGCTTGTCCCTTCAATGTCAGCGACCCTTGGAGCTGGCCCCTTGGCTTTCTTCTGTCCCCACGCCGTCTGATCTCTGTCTGTACAGTCTAGATGCTGGGGTTTTCCTGCCTCGCTCTCCAGCCTCACCCTCCCCTCTGAGCCATTCATCCAGTGATTGTTGAGCTACCCTTGTGTGCCGGGCATCGTTCCAAGTGTTGGGATACAGAGTTGAACGAGGCATCGCGTTTTCTTGAGGAAGGCAGACTGTAGCCTTGTAAGTAATTTCAGACAGCATTTATTACTAGGAAGACACTAGGCGCTGGCAGAGACGGAGTAGCCCTGAGGTCTTAGTGAAGCTCAGGTCTGGTTGAACTGTCTCCCTGCGGAGTGGAGCTTCCTTTCTCGGCCGCTTGGTGTCCTCAGAGTGCAGTCCAGCTCCTTTGACTTTGTTTGCCCCCAGTGGCCTCTCCATTCTCACTTCCAGCCACTCCCCACTCCCCCCTTACATGGTCAGCCTCAGGCAGACTGGACTGTGTACAGGGCTGAGCATCAGTGTTTCATGTTCTGTTGCTTCTAATTTCTGGCATGAGTTTTCTGTTTGGTGTCATATTCCTTTTCTTCCTCACTCCCTGACTGCTTTGTTCTTCAGACCTGAGCTGAGACGTCACCTCTGGGAAACCTTTCATGACACGTGCAGGGTTGGGCTAATAAATCCACCAGTCCCCATCCGTCTTATTTTAGTACAACTGAAGTTCTGTGTTACCTTCAGTGTTTCACCTCAGTGTCTAGCTGGCACGTAAGGCACGTGCAGACATTTAAATATTAAGTAAGAATTGTATTCATTAAAGTTAAGGAATAAATGTTCTAAATGAAAAGAAACTTATATCAGTTACACATACATTTTTGATCTAAATTATAGGAGAGCTATGCCATTTTTGGGCCAGGACTGGAGATCTCCTGGATGGAGCTGGATTAAAACAGAAGACGGCTGGAAGAGATGTGAACCCTGGCGTGAGGGACTTGAAGGAGAGAATAACCGGTGTGGCGCCAGCCACGGCACGTGAGTCGCAGCTCAGCAGAGCCACACCGTCCCCGCCTGACTCTTACGGCTTCACCTGTTGGAGCCCATGACTTACCGCTTGGCTGAGAGTCCCCCCCCGCACCTGCACAAGGCTGGTGTAAGGAAACAAGTTACTAGCCAAAGTCTGAGCCTGGTAGATCGCCTAGTGCCCACACACAGATGCTGCCGTCTTCTTTTTAATTTGAAGCGTTTAACCCTTACAGTAGTCCGAGAGATAGGTATTATTCTTATTAACCTCCCATTACAGCTGAGGAACCTGAAGGAATTAAAAGATGTAGTTTTGGCGGCCTGTGTCAGAGGCCCATGGTGACAGTGGCTTGCGTGAGACAGGAGTATAGTCTTCTCTGTCAGAGGCGTGAGTTGGTGAGGTGGCCTTTAGCTCTGCCATCCCCAGAGGGTAGCCTCGTCGGCGGGGTTAAGGGTGGAGTTCTGCCCCCACCTCCGCGTTGCGCTTGGCACGGTAGAGGAGGAGGGTACCTGTGCCACACCTCACTGGCTGGAGTGGGAGCTGCAGGGCAGGCTGGGGGTTGTGGTCTTTCTCCAGATGAAAGTGAGAGATTGCATGGATGCAGGAGCAGGCCCGCGTGGCCGTGGTGTGCTCACCCGCAATCCCCGTCGCAAGTGTATTTGAGCATTTGGAGGATTGGGGAGGTCTGCAGACCTCTTCTCCAAAGTGTCACGCGTCTAGTCATCCATTTTACTGCATGTGTTTATCTCACATTTGCGTAACTATCAACTGTGTATTTCGAACTGACAGGTCATCTGTTTTTCTGATAGGAGTTTGGTACCTTTAGACTGGAGATTGGGGTTTGCGGTATTTAAAGCAGAAATTAATTTTATATTTAAGATTATAGGAAGGATAACATACAGTGTTCGTTGAATTTATATTGCGGCATTTCTCTGCCATTCTGAATTCTAAAATGTCAGTTTAAAAACAAGCTGTAATGCGTGAAATGGAATGTTCCTGTTACTTCTACACTAAGGAATCTGCGTGTGTGTTTCCCTCATGTATGTTCTTTATTTCCCCTCGTTCCAAACATGTTGTGAATATTGAAGAATACTTTTTTCTCGTATATGCATAGAATTAGAGAAATACATCAAGACCTGTTTTCTTTGCATGATAAACTCCATGTTCTCCTGTCTCCCTTCCCCACTTCTCCGCAGACACTTGCACTCACCTACTTCTATTCACACTTATTTGAAAATCCTTTGAAATACAAGTGGTGCTGGCAGAGGCCTCTCTGTGTGGGTGTCCTCACAGGGACAGAGGCTGTGTCACAGCAGCCGTGGACTCTCCACGGGTGAAGACACCTTGCTCCCATCCAGGTGCCTCGCAAGTCTGGGTGCCTTCTCCTTATACAAATGGTATATGTAATTACCAACCTTACGTAAACTTTACAAACAGGATGGGACCGTGGGCAGCTCACTCACTCCCTGCCAGAGAACATGGTGGGACCGTTGTAAATGAATTGTTCTCAGACCCTTGCAGTTGGACTTTTAGTTTTCATCTTTATTAAGTTCATCCTGAATCTTTATCAGCTTCATCCAGAGCACACAAAGATGTGTGGATCAGAGATGTTTTTATTAATTACCTTCTGTGAACGGAAAGAGTGTTGGTCTTCCCAACCCAGTGCTTACTCCAGACCCTTCACAGTGAGGGACCGGGAGAAGGTGACTTTGCTTTGCTTGTCCACAGAAAGGATGTGGCTGTCCCCTCCCCTCCAGAGGGGGCTCCTGGGAAACAGAAGGAGCCTGAGTCCTGCCTGTGCTCCTTTGGTGTGTAGATAAATCCCTCCATGAGCCAGACCTGAGATGCCTCTGGTTTTGTGATTACACATGCTGTTGTATGTGCTCAGTCTATACCGTATGTCAGGCATTTACTGTGTATTCCCAGTGCTGGGATCCAGCAGTAAACAGAAAGAGGCAAAACCCGTGCCTGGAGGAGCTTGCATTCTAGTGGGACAGTCAGATGAAGAACAAAAGGAGCTCCATGTGGTCTGTTCCATGTTGTAAGTGCTGTGAAGGAAAAAACCTGGGGTGGGAGGGAAGACCGTTGGGGTGGGGGTGGTACGTGGAAGTGTCGCGGGGGGGCCTCTCTGAGAAGGGTCAGCTGAGTGACACCTTGGGCACCGAGAGGGCAGCCCAGGTGGGGAAGGGAGAGCAGAGACCCCAAGGCAGGTGTCATGAACTCGGGAGCAGCGGGGACAGCGAGATGGGTGGGATGAGGGGCAGCAGGGGACCAGATTCCAGCGTGGCCATGGCTGGTCCTGAAGGGCCAGCTGGGTTTTCTCAGAGCTAGACGGGGGGGTCAGCGGTTTGGAGCAGAAAGAGGGGGCTTTTGTTCAGGTTTGTGTTTTAACAGGCTCCTTCTGGCTTTTGTGTTGGAAATGGGCTGCAGAGACGTGAGGCAGAGCAGATAGACTCATTCCTAAGAGCCTGTGTAATGACCAAGTGAGAAATGACTGTGGCTCAGAGAGGATGGAGGTGGTGGGTGATGAGAAGTACTCAGATTGAGATGTTTTGCAAGTGGAGCTGGTAGGTTGCTGAGAGGCGGAGTGGGTGGGCAGTGAGGGGGGCGTCAGCAAAGGCAGGCAGGTGTTCAGCCTGCGCAGCTGGGAGGGTGGCCGTTCATCTGATGACAGTGGAGTCTGACCGTGTACCTTCCCGTGCACGCGCGAGATCCTCAGGGCTCGTGCCCGGGAGTGGAGCTGCTAGGTCACGGGCAGGCCCACCTTCCGTTTTCCAATGAGGTGGTATCTATTTCTGCTCCTGCTGTCAGTGCATGTTCGTCTGACCACACTGCTCATCCTTTTTTCCCATTTATTTCTTGGAAATAAAACTGGGCAGAGAAGCATAAGCTCAACATCATTAGTCAGCAGGGAAGTGCAGGCAGTCTGGGAAGACACACGTCGCAGCGAGCCTGAGATCACAGTGCAATGAGGGGTCAGCAGCAGACCAGCTAGAAACGTAACGGAAGTTCCAGGGGAGTGAGACAGCCGACGTGGCCTAGACAAAAGTGTGGAGAAAGTGTTCACCTTCCAGATAAGGTGCCATGACACACCTACCACAGCGGCCACAGTTAACAAACAACAGAATGTTACAGGTGCTGGTGAGGGCAGTGCCAAGTGCTGGCAAGAATGTCCTCTCGTAAGCTTGATGGGAGTGTAGAATGGCACAGCCACTTTGCTGACTAGTGTGGTACTTTCTTATTAAGTTAAACATATAGCTGCCATATGACCCAGCATCCCAGTCCTAGGTATTTACCCAAGGAAAATGGAAGTTTATGTTTACACAATACCTGTATGTTAACGTTAATAGCAGCTTTTTTCCAGTAATTGCCAAAGCTTGGGCATCACCCATGCTGTTCAGCTCTCCAGGGGAGGGCCACTCAGGAGTGAAAGGAACGAACCGTTGATTGACACATGATGAATCTTAATTTCATCTTGCTTAGTGAGAAAAACTAAACCCAAGAGGCTTCATATTGTTTGATTCCATTTATATGGCCTTCTGGAAAAAGAAAAGCTATAGGGACAAAGGGGTGAAAAACAGACCAGTGGATGCGAGGGGTCTAGAGGTAGGGGAAGGAGTTGATTACACAGATGGCAGGAGGCTTTTTGGGGAGTGGTAGAGCTGCCCTGTAGGGAAGGCGCCGGTCCCTTTATGACTCTGCGTTCGTCAAAACCCATAGGGTTGTGCAGCACGAAAAGCAAATTTTGCTCTGTGTAAATCTTAAAAAAAAAAAACCAACCAGGATGTGTGTGACGGGGAGCTGGTCACCCAAATGATCTAAACTGTGACAGATGGATGTGATTGTGTTACGGATGAACCCCATAACCACACTGAGGTGGGTGTGGAAGAAAGGAGCTGATCTGGGAACTTGGGAAAACCATGTTGACAGGGTATTGACAGGCTATAGACAGACACTCTAGGTGGTAAATGTGCTTCTCATGCCCCAGGGTGTGGGTTAGCAATTCTGAAACTACTTTATTATGTATACTAGGGTTAAGCGAGTGAGTGAATAAAATGCAGATAACGACAGCCAGATCTCTCACTTTGGAGAAGGAAGTCACAGAGTCATGCTAGACTGTACCTTGTGGTGCTGGATTGTTGGTGGTGGTGTCAGTGTGTACTCAGGCGGTTGTTGCTCTTGTGGGTGGGTGGACAGGGATCGGTGTGTAGGTGAGTTAATATAACATGTTCCCCAGTTCTGTCTACTGGGAGGCCAAGAGTGGTGGTGCCCCAGTAGCAATGAGCAGACTGAACACCAAGATCTTGGTTTTGAAGGGTTCCTGGGGAAGTGGTTGATTCCAGAGCTGGGGTAGGGAAATATAAGCTGAGCCTAGAGCATCTTGTGGTGTCCAAAAGTAAGGAAATACGTTAAAAAGCAGGGGGGGATGGGAATATGTCAGATGTCAAAAGGGCAGAGGCCAACCTGAAAGCAGTCCAGTGGCCAAAGCTGGAGCCATTTGAGCAAAAAGCAAATAATGGTGGTATTGGATTATAACTCAAAGGAGAAGATAAATACCCCTGAGTTTATGGGATATAACACATGAATAAGTGGGGAAGAAGGGACAGCTCTTCCTGACAGAATAATTCCAGTTAGTGAATGTGGAAGGAATAGGGAAATAGAATGTCACCATTAGGACACCACAGTAATGATGGCTGCAGGCAGAGTCCACTGATAGATGCTGAGATTAGTGGGTGAGATGTTAAGGAAGAACAATATTTGCAAAGCGTCCTCCAAAATATCTATGAATTCACAAAGGGAAAACAGTAGCTTTATAGTTGAGAACCCTGGCAGATCCCTCCTTAACCGAGTGATCGAGGTGACATGACCAGGAGCAAGACACAGGGGCAGCGTGTACCCTGATCGCATAGGTCCGGATGGGGTCCTGGAACAGCAAAGGGCACCAGTGGGAGGCTGGCGAGACACAGGTCTGTGGGCGAGTCAGCGGTACCGTGCCAGCATCCACTCCTGGCTTTGGTTGCCGTCCTGCATTCATGTGAGATGGTGGGGAA
Source organism: Lipotes vexillifer (assembly GCF_000442215.2). NCBI lineage: Eukaryota > Metazoa > Chordata > Mammalia > Artiodactyla > Lipotidae > Lipotes > Lipotes vexillifer. The sequence continues at coordinate 354,307 of NW_006797468.1, read as the reverse complement.
GCTGGGGGAGGGGACTTTGTACTGTTGCTGCAACTCTTCTTGAAGTCTAAACCGATCTTTGAAAGTTTCTTTAAAAAGTCACCATTGAGAACATCAACAGGCAAGCCAGTGACTGGGAGAGAGTATCGTGTTTTGTAAGCTGTCACTAAGCTGTTTTCTGGGCTCCGTTCTACCTGCTCACACCTCCCTGTGACGCTGCAGCCGGTGGGCCCTGCTAGGCCCTGCCTGGGGAGGGTGCCACGGGACCTGTGGGGTGGGACTGGGGCAGCTGCTGCCGGGGCCTTTCTGTACTTGTCCCCCCAGGTCAGCAGCACTGGACTGTCCCTCCCAGCTTTTCTGACATTTGCAGACCTGGCTCATCGTGTCCCTTCAACACCAGATGCTGGTGCCCCCACCCCACCCCGCAGGTGGATCCCAGGCCCTCGGGGCTTCTCATCTGAGCTCAGACTCCAGCACCAGCCAACAGTGCTTCCTCCTGCTGGTTCCAGCCTGTGCCCTTCGTTCTCCCAGTGCAGTGTGGTGACAGCTGTTTGCAGTCACTACCTCTGGAATGCTTCAGTGTTCTTTTCGGCTTTTAGGTTACCTAGTTAACAGTGTTTTGTACATATTTGTACATTTTCATTTTAAGTTTCTCAGTTAAAATAATTGATGTGGCTTCTGTGTCCTGATTGAACCCAGCTGTTACACTGACACGCTTTTCTTCCGGGATTTTGGCAACTTAGTAAAGAGACAAGCAACTCAATTAGCAGCTGGGAGAATGACTTGGACAAACATGCAAATGGCCAGTAAGATAAAAGTTCAAATCTTTAGTTATCAGGGAAACTAAATTAAAACCCCAGTGATGTGCACCTTCTTCTTGGTTTTGCTGTAAACCTAAAACTGCTCTAAAAAATAAAGCCTTTTAAAAAAGCCGCAGTGAGGTAGAACTATCCACCCACCAGAATAGCTGAAATTAAAAAGGCTGGCAATAAATGGTGATGCAGATGTGGAGCAAACGGAACTCCCCTTTTCAGCTTTTCACCACTGAGCATGATGATAGCTGTGGGCTTATCATATATGGCCTTTATTATGGTAAGGTACGTTCCCTCTATACCCTCTTTATTGAGAGTTTTATTGTAAATGGATGTTGAATTTTGGCAAATGCTTTTTTTGCTTCTATTGAGCAATCATGTGATTTTTTTTCTTTACTTCATTTTGTTAATGTGGTGTATTACATTGTTTAATTTGCAGATGTTGAACCGTCCTTGCATCCCTAGAGTAAATCTCAGTTGGTTATGGTATATGACCCTTTTAATGTATTGTTGAATTCAGTTTGCTGGTGTTTTGTTGAGGATTTTTGCATCTGTGTTCATCATTGATATTGGCCTGTAATTTTCTTGTGGTTTGCTTGTGTGGTTTTGGTATCAGGGTAATGCTGGCCTCACAAAATAACTTTGGGAAGTGTTCCCTCCTCTTTGATTTTTTTGGAAGACTTTGAAAAGGATTGGTATTAATTTTTCTTTAAATGTTTGTTAGAATTCACTAGTGAAGCTCTCTGGTCCTGGACTTTTGTTTGTTGGGAGGTTTTTGGCTACTGATTCAATCTCCTTACTCTTAATCAGTCTGTTCAGATTTTCTCTTTCCTCATTATTTAGTCTTGGTAGGTTGTGAGTTTCTGGGAACTTAACCATTTCTTCAGGGTTGTCCAATGTGTTGGCATATAATTGTTCATAGTAGTCTCTTAAGATCCTTTATTTCAGTGGTGTGAGCTGTGATGTCTCCTCTTTCATTTCTGAATCTGAGTCCTTTCTCTTTTCTCCTTGGTGAGTCTTGCTAAATGTTTGTCAATTTTGTTTATCTTTTCAGAGAACCAGCTCTTAGTTTCATTGATCTTTTCCAGTGTCTTCCTACTATTTTTTCCATTGTGGTTTTTTTTTTTTTTTTTTTTTGGTGGTACCTGGGCCTCTCACTGTTGTGGCCTCTCCTGTTGCTGAGCACAGGCTCCGGACGCGCAGGCTTAGCGGCCATGGCTCATGGGCCCAGCCACTCCATGGCATGTGGGATCTTCCTGGACCGGGGCATGAACCCGTGTCCCCTGCATTGGCAGGCGGACTCTCAACCACTGTGCCACCAGGGAAGCCCTTTTCCATTGTTTTTAGGCTTTGTTCTTCTTTTCTAGTTCCTTGAAATGTAAAGTTACATTATTTAAGATTTCTCTTGTTTCTTGGTGTAGGCACTTATCACTATGCACTTTCCTCTGAGAATTGCTTTTGCTGTATACCCTAAGTTTTGGTATGTTGTATTTCCGTTTTCATTTGTCTCAAGGTATTTTTTTTATTTCTCCTTTGAATTCTTCTTTGGCCCATTGGTTGTTCATTAACATGTGTTTAATCTACACATATTTGTGCATTTTCCAGTCTTTGTCTTGTAATTGCTTTTTTGTTTCATATCATCAAGGTCAGAAATGTGCTTGATATGATTTCAGTCTTTTTTAAATTTGTTGAGACTTGTTTTGTGGCCTTATAATATGATCCATCCTGGAGAATGTTTCCTGTGCTCTTGAGAAGAATGTGTATTCTCTTGTTTTTGGATGGAATGTTCTATATATGTCTGTTAAGTCCATGTGGTCTAATATGTCATTTAAGTCACCTCCTATTGTTGTATTGCTATTTCTCCTTTTAGGTCTGTTAATATTTGCTTTATTTATTTAGGTGCTTCTGTGTTTACAAATGTTATATCCTCTTGTTGGTTTGATCTGCTTATCACTATATAATGACCTCCTTTGTCTCTTGTTAGAGTCTTTGTCTTAAAGTCTATTTTGTCTATTTCAGATGTAAATTTAGTTACCCCAGTTTTCTTTTGGTTTTCATTTGCCTGGACTATCTTTTTCCACTCCTTCACTTTCAGTCTTAGTGTGTCCTTGCATCTGAAGTGAGTGTCTTGTAGGCAGCATATATATTGGTCTTGTTTTTTAAATCCATGCACCCACTCTGTGTCTTTCAATTGGAGAATTTAGTCCATTTACATTTAATGTAAATATTGATTGGTATGTACTTATTGCCATTTTGTTAATTTCTGGCTGTTTTGTAATTCCTTTGTTCCTTTCTTCTTCTCTTGTTTACTTCCTTTGTGGTTTGATGACTTTCTTTAGTGGTATGCTTAGTTTCCTGTGTCTTTATCTTTTGTGTATCTACTTTAGATTTTTGCTTCGTGGTTACCACAAGCCTTACATAAAACAACTTGTATTTGTAATAGTCTGTTTTAAGTTGATAACATCTTATGTTTTGAATGCATTCTAAAGCTACATTTTTACTCTCCCTCCACGTTTTATATTTTTGGTGTCGATTGACATCTTTCTATGTTGTGTATCCATTAACAAATTATTGTAGTCATAGTTATTTTTACTACTAATATTTTTGGTTTTTAACCTGCATACTGTCTTTATGAGTGAGTAACCCATTGCCTTTACATTAGATTATTCTTAATTTTACTATATTTTTACCTTTACAAGTGAGATTTATACTTTCATGTTTTGCTCTTTGTATTTAGCACCCTTTCATTTCAGCTTAAAGGCATTCCTTTAATATTTCTTGTAGGGCTGTTCTAGTCATGATGAACTCCTTTAACTTTTGCTTCTCTGGAAAATTCTTTATTTCTTCTCAATTCTGAAGGACAATTTACTGAGTAGAGTATTCTTGGTTGGTAGTTTTTTGTTTTTTGTTTTTTTTTTTCAGCACTTTGAATATATTGTTCCACTCCCTTCTGGCCTGCAGAGTTGCTACAGAAAAATCTGCTGATATTCTTATGGAGATTCCCTTGTATGTAAGGAATTGTTTTTCTCTTGCTGGTTTTAAGATTCTTCTCTTGTTTTTAACTTTTGACACTTTAATTATAATGTATCTTGGTGTGGCTTTCTTTGGGTTCATCTTATATGGAACTCTCTGAGCTCCCTGGATCTGAATGTGTGTTTCTTTCTCCAGGTTAGGGAAGTTTACAGCCATTATTTCTTCAAGTAAGTTTTCTGCCTTTCTCTCTTCTCCTCTGGGACCCCTGTAATGTGAATGTTGGTCTGCTTGATGTTGTCCCATAATGCCTTAAGGTATCTTCATTCTTTTTCATTCTTTTTTCTTTTGGCTGCTCTGATTGGGTGAGTTCCACTCCCTGTCTTTGAGTCACTGACATTTTCTTCCACTTCATTTAGTCTGCTTTGAAACCCCTCTGTTGTATTTTTCAGCTCAGTTATTGTATTCTTCTTCTTTGTGACATCTATTAGGTACTCTTATATTTTCTATCTCTTTGTTGAAATTCTTATTTTGTTCATCATTTATCCTTCTCCAGAGCTCAGTGAGCATCTTCATGACCATTATTTTGAACCCTTTATCAGGTAAATTACTTATTTCCATTTTATTAAGGTTTTTTTCCCTGAGGTTTTATCTCGTTCTTTCATTTGGAACATAGTCCTCTGTTTCTTCATTTTCCTTGACTCTCTGTGTTGGTTTCTGTGCATTAGATAAAACAGCCACCTCCTCCAGTCTTGAAGGAGTGGCCTGGTGTAGGAGATGAACCTTACTGTTCAACCCTGCCCCAGCTCTTGGTTGTCTCTCAAACCTCTGTGATTGTCCAATCAGCCTACTTTATTTTTAGTCTCTCTCAGTAGTTGAGGGTGTGCCAAAGGGGAGTAATCAGTTGTTACCTAGATTCAAGCTGATTGGAAGCCAGACCCTGAGGCAGCAGCTTTTGAAGTATGCACATATACTCTCAGGGGAGGACTGGGAGGTGGGCTTTTCTGTCGGTTTCCTCTGAGTTGAGCCCTGGGGTAGCCAGTTAAGAATGGTTTCCTTCTCTGCTATTGTCCTGTTGAACCCATGAACACAGCGCCACTGGCCACCAGAGCCAGGCTATCAAGGGTTGGGTTCTCTGGGCAGCAGCCATGACAGTCTGCGTACCAGATGTGTGCATTGTTCCTCACTCAGAGATGCTGATGACCCACAGTGGGGCAGGGAGAGAGTATGAATGTGGCGCCTGCCAGGCTCCTGTCTCTAGAGAGGGTTGCAGTCAGCCCCCAGATGAGTATTTCATTAGCACCCTGCCCCTCCGGCCATGGCTGAAGGTAAACTGACAAGCCTCTTTCACAGGGAGGCTGGTGCATTTTGGGCTGAGGTCTCTGTACTGTGTTCTGGAGGCAGCTGGTGGAGAGCTCTCACTGGATGTCTGGGGGCTTGTCTCTCAGGTGCAGGTCTTAAAAGTTGGGGTGCTGATGTGGGTTCACGTCTCTCACCCCTCAGGGAGAAGCTCCAGGCTGGGAGTTCCCTCCCGACTCTGGGCAGCCCCTCAGGGCTGAGGTTTGTGGTGAGATGTGTCAGGGCCTCTCCTACCCACTTAAATGTGTTGTTTTCTTGTTCAGCTGATGTGTAGGGGTGCTCTGCTGGTTGGGGGTTTTCCCCAGGGAAAATTGTTCCATATGTAGCTGTCAATTCCGTGTGTCTGCAAGGAGGTGAGTTTGGGGTCCTCCTTTGTCACCATCTTGAACTGGACCAGAGGCAGTTTTCATGAGGTTTTATAATTTGTTTCAATATCAGGTAGGACTAGACTTCTCCCACTGCTGTTCTTGTTCTGAATTGTCTCCTAATTCTTCCTCACTTTCTTCTTAAATGAACTTTGTATTTAACTAGCTCTAAGGGAAAAATCTGATTTTTTTTATTGGTCAAATTTATATTTTTAAAAAACTTGTTTCATTTCTTCCCATTTATTTACAAAGAGTTTTACAAAGTAGCCTTTTACAATTTTTAAAATTTCCTGTCTGCGTTTGTAATTTTCTTCTTGTCATTAATTTTATATAGTGTACTTTCTCTGTTTTGTCTGATAAGATATCTAGTGGTTTATCTTGCTGGTTTGTTTTGTCCAGTGAACCAGCTTTGGGGCTCATTTTTCAGTTCTACTCTTTTACTATTTATTAATACCTGTTTTGTCTTTTTTTTTTTTTTTTTTTTTAATTTATTTGGCTGCGCTGGGTCTTAGTTGCAGCACACAGGATCTTTTAGTTACGGCATGTGGGATCTAGTTCCCTGAGCAGGGATTGAACCCAGGCCCCCTGTACTGGGAGTGTGGAGCCTTAGACACTGGACCACCAGGGAAGGCCTCACCTGTTTTTATCTTTAACAATTCTGTCTTTTTGTTCACTTACTCTTTTTCTAGCTTTCAAGTTGTATGTTTATATTATTTACGTTTTTATCGATATATGTATTTAATGCTATAAAGTTTCCTGTCACAGTTGTCTTTCTTGGGTCCTGTAAATGCTGATGTGTACGTCCCCATCCTTTTATATGTGTGTGTATTCAGTATGGTGTTTGTTTTGCTTTGTGAGCCAACCCCAAACACTTTTCCTTTAAAAGTGAGCCAACCCCCTTCACACTTACTGCTCCGTTTGGCCTCAGTTCCCTGAAATTAATGTTTTGGATGTACAGTACACATTTGCATCTGTATCTCTCTGTCTTTATTTATGTTCACGTCTCTCATACACACAACAGAGAGTCTGGCCCCTTGTGTTTTATTTGCTTTTACTCTTTTGACATTTAGGAAGTTTTTTACCTCTTATTTTCACCTTTATGCTAATACCTTTGTGTAGTATCCTTGGTTTCTTCTTTTTGAACACTGACTGTTGGCTCCGTACAACGTGTAATATTGCAGTTAGCTGCTGACCTGTCTCTGCTGCTCTCGCCTACCTTGTTAGTCATTGTTCTCTGCTATGTGTCTTATAGCCATCACTTGCTGTGTCTTTTCTGTCATCAGGGACCCTTCGTGTACGTGTAGAAACATGTAATTCTACAAGTACATACGTGGTACTCGTTTAACACCAGCCTTCTTGCCTCTGCCTCTCTAGTCCTGGTGGCCTCCCGAGCTCATTCTGTAGTGGATTCTCCACTGATTTCCTGGTTGCAGTGCTTCTCTGTTCATGCACATTCATAACGTTTGTCGCGACCTTTACCTTTAAGACTGGGTTTATCTAAATGATAAATTCTTGACTCACTTGAGTATGTTAACTATGTCACCTGAACCCATTCCATTCCTGGCCTGTGATTCCTCCTACAGAACTGCTGTCAGATCTTTGTGTCTTTCTCACGTTATGGACGTGCATTCTTGGAGTAAGTGGGAGTGTGACCGTCATGAGGTGCTCGGTGGGTCTGTCATTCAGGCGAGGCAGCAGGTTGGAGGCAAGCCGTCAGAGCACGCCTCTGGGGCGTCGGTGGAATGCAGAGGGTGGCCGCTATGCCCTCATGCCTTCCCGGCTCTCTCTCATGGAGTCTGCAGCTGCTGTGGTTGGACTTCTTACACAGCCCTTCTCCGAGAGAGCTCCCTCTGGAGCCTCTGAAAGACGGTGTTCCCCTCGCCAAGTTGCATGAGGGTGTCCACTGCTTCTCCCGCTGGCAGAGCCATGGGGCTGCCTGGGCCGCTGTCCACCTTGGTCTTCAGTATCCCATCCTGCCATCTGCCTGCTGCTCCCTTCATGCATCATGTCTGCATCAGATTCCTTAAGCATGTCACATGAGATGTTTAGGACAGAAGTGCTAATGCTAAAACCAAACAGGTTTTGCATTATTTTTTAACTTAAAAAAATTGGACCTTTTTTTAAATATCTTTTTTGCAAGAGAGGCTAATAATACACTGATGCAAAAGTGACTTTATATCAGGAAAACAAACATGAATATTTGGCCAGGAGGAGAAAGTAATATAACCCTGACCCTTTGTGGGTAATGTGAGGGTAAAAAGCTAATAGGTGACCGACATACAACTGAAAACAGTAACCTGGGACTGTCAGAGCAGAGACTGTGGCCCTGCTGGGAGAGAAGTTTCTTTCACTGAGAGAAACGCCCGTGGAAGTCAGCTTGGCAGTCAGTTACTGGTGACTGTGTCTCAGGGGTTCCTCTGTTCTGTTTTTTGGTCAAATGATCACATTTTGTTTGTCATGTTTACTTTGCTGTGTTAAATATTTCATTTCGCTGAGTTCTTCCCAGAGTCTCCTCTATTTGTATGGTAGAATTGATAGCCCGTATGTGCTTTCAAGAGCAATACCAGCTGAAGTAATTTAAGATAGAGAATTGTATTAGTTTTCTAGGGTTGCCATACTGAAAACCCAGTGGTGTAAGACAACAGAAATTTTTTCCTTGCAGTGTGGAGGCCAGAAGTCCGAAATGCAGGTGTCAGCAGGGGTGGTCCCTTCTGGAGGCTCTTTGGGAGAATTTCTAGCTTCTGGGGTTGCCAGCAGTGCTCGCCGTCCTTCAGCTCCAGTCTCTGCCTCTGCTGTCACTCGGCCGTTGTCCCTTGGCTGCTGTCACCCGCCATCCGCCCGTGTCTGTCCTGTGTGGCCTCTCCCCATATAAGGTTTAGGGACCATCTGGTTAATCCAGGATGATTTTGTCTTGAGATCCTTCATGTAATTGTATTTGCAAAGACCCTCATATTCACAAGTTCCAGGGGTTAGGACTTAGACATATTTGAGGGGGCCACTATTTAACCCAAGGCAGTAATAAATATTTCTGGTTTAGTACAGTTTTTAAGATTCTGATTTCAAGCAATTGGGTGGGGATGGATGCTGCAGTTTCCCCTCCTATGCAAAATCCTAGAAATGATTTTTTTAAAAGGTATATATTATCTTAAATACTGTAAATATACATTGTACTTGAGAAAAAATGGGGAGCGCAACTCTCAGTGTCTTGGTGCACCCGACAGGGTAAGGAGTCTGTGAGACACGCTTGCATGGTCTGTAGCCGAAGGGCTTCCCAGTGGGGAGAGTGTGGGGTGGGGAGAGTGTGGGGTGGCTGCAGCAGGGGGCTCCTCCCAGGGACAGCCTCGGGGTATTTACTTGAGAAATGCAGTAGGAGCAACCAACCGACAGAACACGTGCTGGGCATCCCTCCCTCCCCCAGGCCGTGGAGGTATCTGACGCCAGCACGGAGCAGTGATGTGGTCAGGCAGCACCATAGGTGGCCGGGGTGCCCACAGTTCCAGATCTGGGATACACACGGGCCAATAGCACAGCCCACCTATTCCCCATCTCTCCCTGAGGACCAGGCAGGGGCACCCAGGCAGCAGTGTCTGCCCCTCCCCCAGCCAGGGCTTAGTCCAGCAGGAGTCCCTGCCTTCTGGGCACCTTTAAGAGACATCGGATGCTGATGGGAACGCCCCGCCCTGGAGAACTTATCCATGAAGAAACACTAATTACACAGATCACAGCAGGACTAAGTATCATCCTGAGACATTTACACCTGAAATGATAGCCGGTCTGGGATTTATGTCAAAATAATTGAAGTGAGTCCCTGGCCAAGAAACGGGTGGAGAGAGAGATGAGGTTAGATGGGTCATGAGTTGATGATCGTTGAATGATGAATTGCCACCCAGAATGGAGGGGAGGGTAGTAATGAGGTTAATTCCTTGTCTCTTACAGGCAACTCAAAACAGAGGTATGTGCCTGGGTTTTTTGTTTTGGTTTGGTTTGAATTATAAAATTAGCAACCAGAACAAGTGAAGATAGAAATAATGAAAATTTACCCAATTCTCAGGCGTGATATTGGCAAGGGAGACTTTTCATTTTATACTTGGTTTTTTTTTATTAGCACAAATTACCTTTATAAATATTAAAATGTAAATCATTCACAAATGTTGGTAATTTTTCTTACTAATTACAAAACTTCTGTGACTTGTCTTACAACATTACAGTTACGAACTGCTGATTAACCATTTTCAAACCCGGAGGTTTAACCCTCCCTTGTCTTATTTCCTAGAATTGGGTGGAAATGATTGGAAGGTGATAGCCCATCACAGAGTATTGTGCTGACCCGAGAAAGGTCTGGGGATGACGCTTAAGACCATGTTGTGTGGCTCTTGAGAAAAATGTCACCAGTTGTCTAATGGGTCATCACTAGGGTGAGGATCCTAAGGTGGGAAAAGGTGAGGTCACCCTTGGGCAGTGTTAAAAGCCGCAGGCTGACGTCAAGGCGCGAGTTAGGAGAAGAGAGGAGCTTCTTTCCTCGGCCCTTGGTTATTTCTGTCAGGAGATGTTTTTTTTTAATTGAAGTCTAGTTGATTTACAATATTGTGTCAGCTTCAGGCGTACAGCAGAGTGATTCAGTTACACATATATCCGTACGTATCTATTCTTTTTCTAATTATTTTCCACTGTATGTTATTACAAGATAGTGAATACAGTTCCCTGTGCTATACGGTAGGTCCTGCTGTTTACCTGTATGTCAGGAGATGTTTTTGATGGTTCTTCCCCACACGCATCCTTGCCTTGGTTGGAAATGGACGTGGGGTGTGGGGAAGCCATGCACCTTTGGTGGGTTTATCAGAAAGACATTCCCGAGAGAGAGGGTGACAGGGTTCTGGTGGAGTGCCGAGCGGTGGGCGTGGAGGGCTGAGAGTGTCGCCTTCGTAAGTCAACACGGTTGAAATGTATAGAGGTCTGTGCTTCCTTCCTGTACGTCTGTCCCCTGGGCCTGTTGCCTCCCTTCAGACGGCCCAGCCCTCCCAGGGCAGAGTCAGGGCAGAGCACACGTGGGCGCTTGCCCAGTGCCCCTCGCTTGCCTGCGCCTAGCCGGACACGGCTCCCTCTCCCAGGAGATACCGGGCAGCTCCCTTGTCTCCTGGTGCCTGGTTTCCTTTCTGCGATGCTATTTCTGGAGAGCAGTGTACTTCTGCTTTCCCTTGATGCCTTTGTGATTGTAGCTGGAAAAGCTGTTCCCATTTGAAATCTTCTGCCTTCAGTGTTTGAATCAATGACAACAAACCACTGTGAGATACAGCCAGGATCAACCCATTTCTATGAATTGGTATTATTTAACGCCTGCCACTGAATGTTAAGTTGTTTGTTTTTTCTAAATGCACTTTTGCTTGTCTTCATGATTTACGACTATTGCCAGTGTTCTTTAAGTCTATTCTGATGGTGATAAATGGATTCATTTGGGAAAATCAGCCGTTTTGATTAAAAGTGAATACAGGTTAGTGGAAGGAGCTTGTGTACAATTTTCTTGTCAAAAAGTGGCGACGAGGCAGCCAGCAGGGTTACTCCCTCGGCTTTGAGTATCAGTCCCTGGCCCTCCGCTAGCCAGCTCATCTCCACAGAGCCCCTGCTTGCTGTCAGACTGAAAACAATCCAGCTGTCAGTGTGCTGAAAATAAAAATTGTGTGCATCTTTAGTTTTGAGGGGGTGGACTGCTTTTCGCGTAGTCTTATTTATTTTTTACTACAAGGAAGAAATTTTTTTAAAAATGTGTTCAAGTTGTTTAGTTATCACCTTATGATTTTATTTTCTTATTTTATCCAAATGAAAAAAAAAGAAAAAAATGGGAAAGCTTTGAATTAGATGTATTTAAGTGGAAAAAAGAAATGTTTTACTTCATCTGGCTTCAGTTAAGTGCCTTAACAGGTAGCATTAGTTGGTTGATGCTTAGTAAGGAAATACAGTAGTAGTTCCAGTTAAGACTTTGGAAGTATGGGGACAAAGAGAAATGTTGAGTTTACTCAGCACTGGGTCAGGGATATAGCAGATCATTAGTATTAGGTATCATGTTGTCACATTAACTATTTTCCAGAGTATAAACTATAAAACTATAAGTTTTAAAGTCTGAAACTACCTTGGTTGAGCATTTCAAAATCCTTAGACGATTCTAAAACTTGTGCATCACTACCTGATACAGCATTCTGAGAAGAACCAGGATAAATCTCAGGTTTCTCAAAACAAGCAAAAAACGTAGACATTAGCCTTGTAATTTCAAACCTGTGATTTGTTGCTTTGAAAATTAAGGATTGCTTTCAGAATTTAACATGATTTTTATTCTGGGCTCCTGAATTGAAAACCAAATATTTCTTTTTTCTTTTTAACAAAAGAAAATCCAGATGAAGAAACCCCTGTAAAAATATTTTAATAAAATGTATCTTTATTTCAGTATCTTAAATAGTGAAGATGAAGAAATATTCAATAATGAAGAGCATGAATATGCATCCAAAAAAAGGAAAAAGGACCATTTTAGAAATGACAAAAGTACTCAGTGTAAGAACATTTTCATTAATAATTTCATATTTACTTGTTGAATATGTTGATAAATTGAATTGCATTGACAGTGCTATATTATGACGTAAATGCTGATACAGTTATATACGTAGCAGCACTGTATCCAGAGTTGCCCACTGACTTAGTGGTCAGATATTTGCAGCTCAACCATTTAGTTTAGTAAGTCATTAGTAAGATTTGCTACAGTGAAACCAAAGACAGGAAAACCTACAAAACAGCCTCTGTGTCTGAATGTTGAATAGCAGTCCTGAATTCAGGTCCATTCACTCCCAAGCAGTAAGGCCGAACCTTAGGGACCTTGACATTGGGCTTTGCTGCAGGAGACGCTGCTGATTCGGAGCCGAAGGTAGACATGGTCAGAGCTGGAGCCATGCAGGCGGGATGGGGATGGGGAGGCTCTGAAAGGGCCCCTGTGCAGATGCCCAGACTTGAGTCCCTGAGACCCTGTTAGTGAATTCAGTCGTGCGCCCTCTGGAGGCCGCCGTGGACAATGTACTCGTGATCCTCAAAGCTCTGGGATGTGAGTTACTTGGAAAGTGTATTTAAGTGGAACACACCATACGGGGCCATGAAAGAGGAAGAGAACTTTTATTAGGGTGTATACCAAATGCACTTTTATAGCCATTTATGTTTGGATATGACTGAAGTCACTTGGTGACACTATTTTCTTCCAAGTTACCTAGACGTGGTACTGTCATAAATCATCTTTCACGTAAAGATGTTTCAGTACCCCTTAAACTGATATTAGGAAACGAAGCAATTCTGGTTGCATTTAGCCAAGTCAAAGCATCTCTTATCTATATGATGTCAGATAATTTTGTTAGCATGTGCCACTGTTGAAGTTCCTTAAAATCTTCATTTTGTAATGATTCACCAGCTTTTAAAAACAAAGTTAATTTTTATTCTAGGTTTTTATCGTGAAAAATGGATCTATGTCCATAAAGAAAGCACAAGAGAAGTAAGTATTCTATTATAAATAAGAGTATGTTTTGTATTGTTACTGTTGAATATGTGATGTTACATTAAATTGTTTCTTTTGCAATATCACACGTGTGTCCACATTCTAAGAGGTGAAAGCATAAGAGGGTCTTGAGACAGTGTTTCGTGTGTGTGGTGTATGTCAATGCCCTGTACGAATCTGAATCAGCGGAGGGCTGTTTCAGGAGAAGTATGGCCCCTCAGGTACTTTGATATTTCCTCCCCTGCCCTCCCCAAAAGCTGTTCATAGTGAGCCTCTGGTACTAGTACGGCTGTGTCTTGGCTCTCCTGTGTTTTGGGTTGGTGAGAACAGTTTGTAAACCCATTTATTTTGTAGAGTAGTAGCTAAGGTGATGGTAGTTAAGCTGGAATCTGCAAAGAGCAGTTGAGCCCTGCCTGCCTTTCTTTTGCGAAAGGTCTGTTCACCTCAGCTCTGCATGTTTCCTTTTTCTCTTGGTGTCTGGAGAAGCTTGCTTCCATCTGTTGTCTGAGAAAGTCTGCATTGGCCTTATTTTGCAACAATGGGGGGAAATATTCGGGGAGCAGTTGTTTAGCACATGGACTATGTTAGCGTAAGGTAGGGTTCCAGAGGTGTTAGCAGTGGGTGTTCCGAAGCCAGCCCAGCTTCCTAGAAGCTTAAGGATTAGATTCTGAGATAGAAAATTTATCCGACCTGTTTGGCGATGGTTAACATTGTTAAATGGGTATGGAACCACTCTAACCCGTGACATACACTCCAGTACACCATTGGAAGGTGTTTGGCGAATCTGACTGAGTTTGAGCTTATGAAAGACTGTTAGACATTTGGACTTCCCTGGTGGTGCAGTGGTTAAGAATCCACCTGCCAATGCAGGGGACACGGGTTCTAGCCCTGGTCCGGGAAAATCCCACAGGCCGTGGAGCAACTAAGCCCGTGCGCCACAACTACTGAGCCTGTACTCTAGACCGTGAGCCACAACTACTGAGCCTGCATGCCACAACTACTGAAGCCTGTGCGCCTAGAGCCTGTGCTCTGCATCAAGAGAAGCCACCGCAATGAGAAGCCCTTGCACTGCAACAAAGAGTAGCCCCTGCTCGCCGCAACTAGAGAGAGCCCGCGCGCAGCGATGAAGACCCAATGCAGCCAAAAATAAATAAATAAAATAAATAAATTTATTTTTTAAAAAAAGAAAGAAAGACTGTTAGACATTTCATTTGCTGGGTGTCACCACACTGATTACAGAACAGAGGTCCAGCTTCGGCTGCACACGCGGCAGAGGGGGAACTTGCGGTGGGTCTGCGGGGTGTTGCGTGGGTCCTGGGAACCGGCACAGGCAGGCACAGGAAGGGGCCAGGACTCGGAGCTGGTCCCATCTCTCTCCGCATCACATCACACCTTTGGTCTTCTCACCTGGGGCCCACCAGGTGTTTGCTGCTTGTGTGCTTCAAACGTGTGATTTTATTTACCCCCAAAGAAGAGGCTGTTGTGAGATGGGTGGCTGCCTGGAAGGAACACCAGTGTTTGGAATTCTGTTCACTGAGAAAGAGAATAGTTACCGGCTGTGATTGATTTCAGGTTGTGATTGATATCCAGTTAATCTTGGCTTCCTGCACAGCTCCCAGGAAAATATTTTGTACTTAGTGGATATTCAGTAAAAATACATAATGAATGTTTTAAATAAGTGTATCTTGTTGGCTTGTGCGCACATTGAGAGTTTTGTTGGGATTTGGATGTAAAACCAAATCAGCCCTCATGGTGCGTCTTCTGTCAGAGACTAAGGATTTCCCCTCCAGCTCCCCCTCTGGCCCCTCTCCTGTCCTCTGTTTGAAATGTGAGACGTGTTTGTCACCTCATGTTCTCTGTGATTATTCCCCACTTTATCTATACCCACAACTCTGCATTGAAGATCTCTTTATGTTCTAAGTATTCCAATACAGAAGATCGAGTTTAAAATGTCTTCTGAAACCTGGGGTAGAGATCTGTACAAACCAGTATGGAATATAGGGCATATCACTGCCCACGGTCACATCCCGTCACCTCTAGCGCTTTGCACCCACATGCTGGTATTCAGAACCCCACCCCACTCAGGTGCGTCTCGGCCTTGATCCTGAGCGGCTGGGCGTACGTCCAGGCCTGCAGGCACACAGGACTCCCCACAGAGGAATCGAATTCCAACGTGTAGTTTATAGCAGATGCTTCTTCATAGTGGCCAAGCATGATTTATGTATTTGTAGTTGCACAGCCTAGAATACATCCAGTTATTTTATGATTTTAGGCTTAATTTTGTCCTCCCCCAAATGCATGCCAACAAAGGAAATTGACAAATATTTAATCAATATTTATCCTTGTCATTAAGTGGTGTAGAAATGTCAATGCATAGTGTCTTGATTATACATAAATGACTTAAATTTAGCATTGTTTTAATTTTACTCTGTTTTCAGCTAAATATGGAATCGATATAATAAAAACGAATATCCTTTGCCAAAATTAAAAAAGAAATTGTGCAGACTAATTCACGTTAACCGTTAGCTCGTTTTGACTCATGACTCATTTGACAGATTTTCACTTGTGTCTGTTTTTCCAGAGACATGGCTACTGCACTTTGGGAGAAGCTTTTAACCGCTTAGACTTCTTCAGTGCGGTCCAGGACGCCCGGAGGTTCACTTACGTGGCCAGAGTGAGTATTTTATTTCAGAGTCACTGGATGACACTTTGGAGCGACTGCGTTTTGAGGATTATCATGTGAAATATTTAAGATGCTTTTGACAGCTGCGTGCAGTTGTGCTCTTCGCTGGTAGAGAACCCCCGGGGGCGGGCAGTCGGGCGAGGCTCTGGGCTGGCGCTGGGGCTTCTGCAGGCCCCACAGGGGCAGGGGTGTGCTCGCCGCCTGTCGTGCTGTCGGAGGTGCAAAGAGGAGGCAGAAGTTATCCTGGAAATCCGTACCCGGTGGTTTCACATGCATTTTCTACTTTGTGTTTTTCACGGAGTATGATCCCTGCTTAATAGAGGGACAGTGGGCTAACAGAAAGAAGGAAATTTATGTGGAATGGAACTCCACAGAAGCCTTATTGTGTTAATAACATGTTTTTAGAGGAAATTTTTGTCTTGGCCTACATTCAGAAAGGAAAGGATCTTGCCATGTATTCCATTTACTGTCTGCTTTTATTTGCCTAACAAACTTATTCACCTTCTTACTATTATAGGCAAAGAGTAAGTGATGGGTCACGAAGCCATTGATTTTGGATTTTTAATGGTGCTGTGAGACTCTGGAAAGATATTCTTTGTAATGCCTGCTAGGCATTTGGAAGTGCTACCGGAAGGACAGAAAACTGGGTGGTTAAATGATTTTAAGCCCGAGTGTTTGGTTTGGTTCCAGTCAGAGTTTGCCAGGCATCCATGTGACCAGCACCTGGGGTTCCTAGCCACGTGCTCCCTGCAGCCTCGCCGGGTGGGGGCTGTGTGGAGGCCATAGTCCCTCCGAGGGTTTGAGTTCTCCCAGGTACCTGTGCACCAGACAGGGGCCTCCACAAGCTACCTCTTCCCTCCAGGCGACCGAACTGGAATTTGACTCCACTTTGTAGAAATGCCAAGATTTGAGTATCCAGGAAAACGTGTGTCAGCAGAGAGGTCTGTTACACAGTAAGCGTTTACCCACGTGCTTTTTGATAGTTCAGATCATGCTTAGTTGTCTAATACCAGCCACTCTGGACCACAATCCACACAAGGGATTTTACTCGTGGGGGCGTGAGAGAGACTCTGGGGCAGGATGGAGATGCGGGAGGGAGGATGGAGACGCGGGAGGGAGGACGGAGACACAGGAGGGAGGACCGAGCCTCCTGGTTTCAGTGCCGGGCTTTCTGCTTATCTTGCTGGTCCAGGCCCTTGGTTTGCTGACCAGAGAAGGTCTGAGCGTTCTGTGCTCTGTGTCCTACTGAACCTGGTCAACTGAACAGCCTTGGGATCTTTGTTTTGTACGCATGCCGATCTCTTTTTCACTGAGGAGCCTTTCTTCAGACGTTGTCCTCATCCTACACAGTAGTACCTGGCAGATCGTAGACTTTCTCTGCTGGTTCTTTTGTAGTATGTGTAAAAAAATACGTAACTAAAAAGTAAAATGTGTGGTGTGTCCACGTGCTAACGCGTGAAGTGGCGTTTCTCTGCATCGCCTCTAGAAACGGCCGCCGGGGCTGGTGGCTTTGGCAGCTGCTGAGGCCGCTGTGCGAGGCCCACCAGCACCACTGGGCCCTCCCACACGGCTGGCCTCTCTCTGTGGCACTTCCGTGATGGCCAAGTGCTCCCGCCAGGTGGGGCCTCCCCATCAGGGTTCCTTGCCTCCTCACCCTCCTCCTGCCCCTGCTTCCTGCTCCTTCAAACCCTTCCCGAGGCCAGTTACCTTCCCAAACTGATCTGCTTATGTCTTCCTTCTCCGAAAGACAAAGACAAATGAAGCCAGCTGTCAGTGACTCTGTGATCAGGTCCACGTGCCGTGGCCATGGCGCGCTGTCCCCTGGCCCTAGTGACTCTGTAATCGGGTCCACGTGCCATGGCCATGGCGCGCTGTCCCCTGGCCCTAGTGACTCTCTCTATCGGGTCCACTTGCCGTGGGCATGGTACGCTGTCCCCTGGCCCTAGTGACTCTGTGATCGGGTCCACGTGCCATGGTGTGCTGTCCCCTGGCGCTGGTGACTCTCTGTGATCGGGTCCACGTGCTGTACTGTCTCCTCTCCCTTCCCTTTCCTCCTGTTGCCTCCCCAGCAGGCCTGATGCCCCCACTTGCTTTCTTTTGATCGTGCTCTGTGCCTCACCTCTGGGTGACATGTCCCCCTGCACTTGCTGCCACCTTGTCTGTGGGGGTGGGATCCCCTCTCCCTCAGCACCCCACCACTGGGGTGGAAACACTGCTTTGCAGGTCTGTTAGCGCATCATCGTGCGGTCAGTACCCCTGAATTGCATTGAATTGTAGTTGGCCTCAGTGGCTGGAGTGGTGTCCTTGGCACCTCTCTGCTGCTTTCATGTTTACACCACACTTACCAGGACAGTGAGGGTCTACTGCAGTTCTTCTCAACAAGACAGTTTCCCATAACTTGTGCTGTGTTGTCCAGATGGCCACTCCTTCATATTAGAAGAGCTGTAGATATACACGCAGTGGTTTTGAAATGACTGATGAAAGAGTTTCCTTACATTTCGGATGGCATGCAGTAATATTTCCTCTAAGAATTTATATGAAAAAAATTAGTTTTAATATTTTATATGAAATCCCTTTGTTTATCTAAAATTAGCATTTTAAACTATAACTATAGTAATATAGTTATATAGTTATAGTAATATACTATAAACTATAGTAATCTATAATTACTACATAGTTTTGGAATAAAAATTAGTATTAGAGTTTAGTGTTCAGTATAAATTGTTTTAGTTGTCAAAATAAAAATAAGTAGTTTGGAATGGAAGTTTAGTCTTTATTCTCCTATACTTTGGCAGGAATGGAAATTTGACATCTTCTAATTACACAAATCCAAATTAAATTGTCTCTTCCACATCCTGTATATGAAATAAGCCACTTTTGGTATTGTCTGTTTAAAAATATTTGAAACGTCTTCATACCTAGGTTACTTTTGCAATTTTTCAAAATTTTAGTCTGATTTTGAGGAATAAACATTGTTTTTCCAAGCTGCATTCACTCAACTTTTTTTTTTTTTTTTTTTTTTTGCGGTACGCGGGCCTCTCACTGCTGTGGCCTCTCCCGTTGCGGAGCACAGGCTCAGCGGCCATGGCTCATGGGCCCAGCCGCTCCGCAGCATGTGGGATCCTCCTGGACCGGGGCACGAGCCCGCGTCCCCTGCATCGGCAGGTGGACTCTCAACCACTGTGCCACCAGGGAAGCCCCTCACTCAACTTTTTAAAGGAGAATAGAGAACTAGTTTCATGTGCCGTGTTCCTCAGAACGTGGCACCTAATTTAGGGTCACTGTTGAATCACATAGGCAGTTGCCTGCTGGCGCTGGTGGGAATCGTAAGGAAACCTGTAAACATGGGGTTGTGAGCTGCGCCCTCAGCACTGTGGTGGGATGGATGAGTGCATGGTCTCTCACACGCTCCTCGTGCATTCGGCCTGTTCTTAAACCTCATTCACGTTACGTTTTGTCCACCTGGCCACGGATAAGTCCAAACACCACTTCTTGCTCTGGGCTAACACGTGCGTAAACACACACACCGCCTCTGCTGCTGAGCTTCGTCTGCACACTTGTAAATAGTCGTGTTCTTCACCACTGTTCAGCAGAATTTGTGTTACAAATGTAATGCTGTGTATTTAGTTTCAGACTAGTTGGTAGTCAGCGATATGGCTATTATGTTAAACTGCTGTTAAAACTATCTTATAATTCACAAAAAAATGCTTATTAATAGATTGAGAATGTTGTCTTGCCCGGCTACTGAAAAGCCCTTAGCATAATTTATTGAACTATTAAATTATTTCCAGAAAATCAATAAAACTGGTCTTTACTCACTAGTAATTTTTCTCTCCTTAACTGATTATTTGCAGTTATTATTTTGTAACATGTGCTGAGAAACTTCCTTATTGGGGGAAAAAAAATGACAGTCAAGATGCAGTTTAGATTTGGCCCTGGTGAGTGGACAGTTCTTAATATCTGGTCCGTAATTGAGCTTACTTCTCATTCATACCATTTATATGTAATGTATAAGTAAATTAAAAGCATTTTTGGTCAGTTTTAGGACCTTACTTTCATTAAGATAGATCAAAGACTTAAATTTGGTGGAATTTTGAAAATTTTAAGTAGAAAAATTAACCAAAGACTTGGAATTATTAGCACATATGTAGTTATTTCACCGCAAAGGGGGAGATTTATAGCAGAGTTGGTATTTTAAAAGGCCTTTGAAGTGGGCTTTTAGCTCTGTGTCATGATAGGAGACTGAATGTCAGCATCTTTACCTCCTGTCTAGTAGTTGTTGTCCCCTGGTCTGAGGTGGGAGGGATGAGAATGTTGGTGCCCACATTGCTGAACACCCTTAGGAGAGGTGCACAGTCCCATCCTGTGAGGTTGACTTGTCTTTCCAAACTAACAGTGTCAGGGAATCTTTTAATTCACATTCCAGCCATAGACCTTGTCACATCTGTCAGCGATACACACTGAAGTTTCAGCAGTGCAGAGAGGTGGCGTCTGTCCGTAGTGTCAGTGCACACCCGGAAACTGGGCAGCCCCTCAGTGCCAGCCCTTCCTGGGGGAGAGTTGGGTTGTGTCTCTCTGTGGGGCGTGTAGGTCATGCATGGTGACTCCCTGGAGTCCGAGGCCCCCAAGCACTGTGGGGACAGCAGCTGCGGGTCCCCTGGGAGACACGGGGCGGGCTCAAGGAGAGCATGGACTGGAAGGGTCGGCATCTGGGGGCGATGGCCAAAGAGGCTGTCAAGAAACTCCCTGAGAGCAGCACAGGGTAGCAGTTGAAATGTATAACAATGCCAGGTGTGCTGTGCTTCCTAAAGTAGGTTCCTCTTAGGGGAAAAACTCTCAGAATCGTTACGTTTATGTACCTTTATTTGGGTTATTTGGAAAATGAGTTTATACTTCATTCCCTGCCTGTGGTCAATGAGCTTTGCTGCCGTCTGTGACACATTATTCACTTTATTTGGCTTGTAAATAGTGACTTTTTTTTACCTTGGTTACCTTAACTTCCTCACATTAACTTCCCTATAATTGGAATGTGTTACTCACTGACAGTTTAGTTTCTCTGAGCTTTATTTGAGGCCTGGTCACAGGAGCATCAGGTTTTATCTGTGACAGTAACTTAGCCTCTTGACGGCCCTTCCAGCTTGCCCAAGGCTCCTCCCTGAGCTTGGGGAAGCCGCGCCCAGGGAGCAGCGCGAGGTGTCGGGTGCTGGCTGTGTGTGCTGCACCATCGTATTCGTAGCGTTAGGAGAGTTGAACTCTGTAGCTTAATTATTAAAATATTTGTTGAGAAACATTTTAACAGACGTTAATACTCACTGCTAGCATTCATGGCCTGTTTAGAGAATAGGTGCTGCCTGGCAGGGCAGGATCTGTGAGGTTTACTAATTGATCAGGCCTTTCCAGTGGTGCTGGTGAGCCTGTCGTCTATGACGTATTTAAGTCCCTTCTTGTACTCGGGGTCATACAGAAAGAATCTACTAACCCTCTAGTCACAGTAGGGGATCAGGAAATATTAATAAATACAGGGTGTGCTTAGGGTGTAACAGATGCACTTATTAGGGTGCTTACGAGAAGTTGGTCATGGAAGATTCATGTTTATACGAGGTGGGATCACGCAGAATAGTATTTCTCCATTCAGAACATTTCACTAAAGGGGTAGAACTTTCCAGAAGCACATATGATATTCTGAAAGGATATTTCAACAACTTTATGACTTAGAAGGAAGTTTGGCAGTGGAAACCGGATTTCTAAGAGGGATTGTTGGGTAGGGGTAGGGGATTAAGAGGAACAAACTACTGTGTATAAAGTAAACAGGCTACAAGGATATATTGTGCAGCACAGGGAATGCAGCCAATAGTTTATAATAACTGTAAATGGAGTATAAGCTTTAAAATTGCCAGGCACTGTGTTGCACATCTGAAACTTATACAAATGAATAAAATAAAAGGATTGTTGAGTGACTTGGCCAGGAGGATGCAGCAGGGCCGACTGATTTCCTGTGGCTCTTGAAGTGAAGGGTGCCAGGGACCAACGGTCGGGCTTGGAGGCCCCATGGATGCCAGGGGAGCTCTGAAAGGCCACAGCGAGTGCAGCCCCTCTGCAGCTCAGCCCAGCCCCCAGGGACGGCCCGCGTTTTGTCATAGACATGTACGTGCAGGATCCCACCCCGAAGAGCCAGAGACGAGGGTGTCGGTGTGAGCTGGAAGAGGGGCAGTGAAAAGGTCTGGTGACAGGAGGCAAAGGGGACAAGTGCAGATGCGCCACTTGATCTCAGTGGACAGACCCTGAGTTCTCACTGTCCTTCAAGATGGCACAGCTCTCATCACTTTCTTTCCAGTTTTGTCCTGTGTCAGGATTAACTGTGGGAGGTGGCGGTCAGAACGGGGCCGGCCTCGGGCCGGGGAGTCGGGCCGGGCGGCTGAGTGGTGGGCCCGGCCCTGCTCCAGGCGTACACAGGCCATCCCGGGAGACTTGACGGCTCACAGAGCACCCTCCCTGCTTCTTCACTTCTGATCCTCTGCCAGCTCGATGGGCTGGGTCACCGTGCGCGGCAGGTGCCGACCTGAGCCACAGAGGGGTTCACATCTTGCGCATGGGTTGCCTGCGTGACAAGTTTAGTGGTAGAGTTTTGCTTAAGTCTTTTCACTGTTCCACATTCCTATATTAGAGGAATTATCATGTTTTTGAGGAATTACTTCTAAATAGCGAGTCTGTGGGCCTGAACAGTGTCCCCCAAGGTTCACGTCCACCTGGAGCCTCAGAACGTGACCTTATTTGGAAGCGGGGTCTTTGCACGTGTAATCAGTTAGGATGAGGTCCTGCTGGAGTGGGAAGGGCCCTAAACTGATGACTGTGTCCTTAAGAGAAGAGGAAACAGAGACACAGTCACAGGGAGAAGCCATATGAAGAGATTGGCCCAGGGACTCCACAACACTAGGAGCTGAGTGAGGCAAGGAGGTCCCCTCCCTGGGCCAGAATGTAACAGGGCCCTGCCAACACCGGGGTCTGGACCTGCGACCTCAGAACCCTGAGAGTGGTGGCCGCTGACGTACCCCGCGTGGCGTGGGGCTGCCTCACGGCAGCCGCGGAAACCGTGCAGAAGGGCCGCTACTTCTCCCCTGGGGCGCCGTGTGCTTTTCTCCTTGAGAGGAGATGTCATGCTTGTGCATGTCTTGTCTTCTGCGAAGGACCAAGCATACTTCTTTACACGATAGTCAGATATTCTCACACCATCTCACTTTGAACGTGTGGAAAATGAGCCTGTGTTAATGGTGGGTTAGATGACATGATTGCAAACTAGTCAGTGAAAAAATTACAAAGAGCAGAACCGTGGAGGCCTTCGGTTTTCTGGCACAGGTTGGAAGGAGACCCTGCTGCCACCCGAGTGCGTATGAGAACACATTTTGCTGATGAATCATTGAAACCGACTGATGGTGAAAGGAGCAGGGGGCCTCAGAGCAGACGGTTGTCGCGCACGTGGGTCTCCTGCAGACTTGCCGCTGGCCCGCACACCCGGAACCCAGGCCGCGTCGGAAGGCTCCATGGGGAGGGCTGTCCCTGTGCTTCTGAGGTTCCCCAGGAGATGCCCGTCATAGCAACTCTGGGTGAAAATGAACCTGATGCACCTCCTCCGTGTTAGTGACACCCTTTCCTTCTGTTTGAGGTAAGGGATTGGTGGTGGTGGGGTGTCATTTGGGCCCCTTACCTGTGCGTCAGGTAGGACAGGTTGGACCTCCTCACCGCGGGGCACCAGGTGCAGTGTGCGCAGGGCCGGGGCCACTCGGGTATTCATGTGACCTCTGCCCTTGAGCTGGGGAGCTGGTCTGCTCATCTTTACATGCCTTCTTAGGTCCTGGGACTTTGGCCCCAGGAGTTTGTTTCCCAACACTCCTCAATTTTTGGACGTGAACTCCTGTTTCCCAAGTGCTTCCTGGGTCCTTTAAATAGTGGAATCATAAAAACAAGGGAAAGGACGTCTCCGGCTGGACCGTCTGGTTATGTGAAGTTGTTTAGCTTCTTCCTGATCTCTGCCAAGGACCGCGTGGCGTGAACAGTTCACGAGGAGACAGGAGGGGGGAGACCATGGTTGTGGACGAGCTTCCAGGGACCCGCGAGGCAGCAGCAGGGCCGGGGGGTGGAGGGGCCAGACCTCTGTGTTGGGTTCTGTCTTGTTTTCTCAGCTTACTGACCAGGGATCTCCTCTTCCATGACACCTAATGGGGTTTGTATCTGCCCCGAGGCTGCCATGATGAGTTTGTGGTCGGGTCATAACAAGCTCTTGAACGTGCTCAGCTCAGGAGCACTTGCTACGCTTGGCTGACCTTTTGAGGGTGGCTTAGATGGAGGGACAGCAGCCGTGCAGGTCCCGCTCTGTCCGCAGATTCAGGGAGGAGAAGCGGGCAAGATGTGCGTCAGGTCGCAGGCGGTCCTGGCAGCAGAGATGCGTGTATCAAGGTCTTATTAGTCTTGATCCTACAGCCGTCTCCTCTCGCGGAAAGCAGTGACTTCCTGACATGCATGGACACATTTTGAAACAGTGGCCTTTTGAGTTCAGGGCGACTGTTGAGAGGGACCATCTGTAGAATCTCTGACCTGAGCCTTTGTGTGCCACGTTGCAGTGTCTTGGGTCACAGCCCAGCTTAGTCCCTGTCACGTGCCCACTCCCTGGGCATCCCCCCCACACCCATACCCCCAGCACCCGGAACAGAGCTGGAGCTGCTCCACTCGCAGTAAGGGGACGGATGAGCAGGTTGTCCTGTGAGTTGTTCTGGTGATTTTTTCCATGGTAGACATTCTGCACAAATTCTACCTGAATATGAACTGGCTCGTAAGAGACTAAGATAATTAATTTGCCGGTCGTTTTACTGAACCTACAGGCACCTCCTCTTTTCAAGAAAATTGGTATTTAGAAATGGAGGAAGTTCCTTATTAGAAAACAGATTCTTCACAAAAGGAATGCCCTCTGAGTTCCTTAGCACAAAAAGATATGTTTACATTTTATTTTTTTTAAAACGTCCTTCTTGTTGATGCAAGAATTGGTATAGGCTACTTACTCCAGGAGTTTCCTCTAACTTTTCCCTTTAAAAAGCGTTGGATTAAAGTAAGCTAGCAAAATATGTAACTGCTCCTAAGAACAAGATTCATGAAGGAGAAGAGACCACGTGGGACCTCCCAGGGATGCCTGCTTCCAGTCAAAGGAAACACTCCTGGACACTAACTGGACAGTTTGGCCTCAAGAGAATTAAATTAGATGTTGTAGCTCTGACGTTTTATGGGACGTGTGTGTGCGGCCAGCAGGAGTGCGCTGATTAGATGGCATGTCCTCTGGAAATTTGAAATGTCACTAGCACAGAGTCTGCAAGTGTCCAGTACCATCTTCACTTTTCTTTAGCTTCCTGCATATTTATGCTGCCAACAGTGTAACTTGTGGAATGTGACCAAACGCAAGAACTAAGAATTCTTTTGACAAAACTGAAATTATAGATTGTGTAACAGTTCAATTCATAGAAGATAACAGTTTTTCCTTCTGCCACTAAGAAGTCAGTGACTAGGATGAGAGTCAAATGAGGTGTTAATTCCCACGGAGGGTGGGCAAGAGGGACAGTCCGAAAAGAGGTCACTTCTCACAGGCCATCTGCCCGAGCTGGTCCCCCAGATGGGACCCTTGTTCTCAACGCAGCCTGCGTTCGCCCTGCATGAGATACCCTCCTCCCTGGGGGAGGAACGGGGCCACGGACCTTGGGAGAACCTGATGAAAGCTCCTGACGCTTCCCAGAGAGTTATAACAACATGGACGCAGAGTCTGCGAACAAGCCTGGGTGCTGGCGCTGCTCCGGCTTTGTGAACATCTAGGGGAGAATCTGCTGTTGCAGAGTTTAGGTCTCATTCCTTTTTCATTAAATACAGTAAAACTGAGAAGACTTTTAAAAATCAGGTAATCAACTTGCGCAATGCTGAAGCCTGTGGAAGCGGTTCGCTGCGTCCTGACACACGTGAGGTGCACGGGACGCAGGTGGCAAGAGTTTGCAGTGTTTCAGTCCTGAATCCGGTCCCTGTTACTGTGTGACTTTGCGGTCATTTTCCTCATCTCTGGGCCTCAGTTCTCGCTGTGCAGCGTGATAATACAGTACGTCTCCTAGGGGTGTTGTAAGAAATAGGCAGTAACGTCCAGCCCTTCCGGTAGCGCCTCGGTAGTAACGGGTCAGTGTGGAAATCTGCGTGAAGCCAGGAGTGAAGACGGCACGGCCCCTGGCCTCTGCCCAATTGAGGGTGCCCTGTGCTGCACGAGAGAGCGACCTGAACACGAAACCGTCACCCTCTGTCCTTCCCGCACACACACGCTGTCATCCTGACCACGTAACGCGTGTGCTTGGGCATTCCAGACGTGCCTGTGAGCTCAGATAGCTGAGGTTTTCCATACTTTTATTTAATTCTAGCTTTAGTATATTATCATCAGAGAGTTCGGCCTGTACGATCTCTGCTTTTTTGAAATGCGTTAAATTTTCCTTTGTGGCCATTTTCATAGTTGATTTTTGTAAATATTCTATTGACAAATAAAAATGCAGATTCTCTATTTGAAGGATGTAAGTTTTTCTGCTTATTTATTAAACAAGGTTTGGCGGTTATATTATTTAATTCCTCCACATCCTTACTTGTTTAGAATTGTTAAATTTGAAGAGACGTATAAAAATCTCCCACAGTATTTGTATTTTTGACAAATTCTCTTTAGGTTTCCAACAGATTTTGTCTTATATATCTAGCTGAATAGAGGCTAATGTGTGGTTATATCTTCTTTGTAAATTGTCTTGTGGGGGCTTCCCTGGTGGCGCAGTGGTTAAGAACCCACCTGCCAATTCAGGGGACACGGGTTCAAGCCCTGGTCTGGGAAGATCCCACGTGCTGCGGAGCAACTAAGTCTGTGCGCCCCAACTACTGAGCCTGTGCTCTAGAGCCCGTGAGCTACAACTACTGAGCCCATGTGCCACAACTACTGAAACCCACGCACCTAGAGCCCATGCTCCGCAACAAAGAGAAGCCACCGCAATGAGAAGCCTGCATACTGCAACAAAGAGGAGCCCCTGCTCGCCACAACTAGAGAAAGCCCGCACGCAGCAACCAAGACCCAAAGCAGCCAAAAAATAAATTAAAAAAAAAAATTGTCTTCTGCACTTTTATGTTAATTACCATTTTAACCTAAGATTTCACTGTCATCTATTAACATGGTCAATCTTGTGTTTGCACATCCCATTGTGGTGGTTTTTCTGGTTGGTGCCCTGTGGATAACTAGCTAACCCACCATGCCAACCCCACGCCTTCTGCTAGTGAGTTCAGCCTTTTTCTAAAGGATTTTTTTACGTGATATTAGAAAACTGTAGTTTTTGTTGATGATAGGAGGGGGTAGTTGGAATACTTATTTCCTTTTGTGACAGAATATCCATTCTCAGACTAAGACCTGGTGTCAGGGGTCCTCCTCACTTTGAAACTACTGAGGACCCCAAAGAAATTTGCTTATGTGGGTTTTGTCTAGTGGGTTTTGTCTATTAATATTTACCATATGGAAGTTAAAATAAGTTTTAAAAAAATTTCTCTATTTAAAAATAAAGAGGGGGCTTCCCTGGTGGCGCAGTGGTTGAGAGTCCGCCTGCCGATGCAGGGGACGCGGGTTCGTGCCCCGGTCCGGGGGGATCCCGCATGCCGCGGAGCGGCTGGGCCCGTGAGCCATGGCTGCGGAGCCTGCGCGTCCGGAGCCTGTGCTCCGCAACGGGAGAGGCCACAGCAGTGAGAGGCCCGCGAACCGCAAAAAATAAAAAAAATAAATAAATAAAGAGTGCCTGTGTCCTCCTGTGCCCATCTTCGCAGCGTCTGCGATGGTGGAATGTGGCGCGTTCTCAGGGCTGGATTCAGCGTGTGCAGCATCCTCGTGGGGCCCCGGGACCCTGCACTGCACACGAGCGAGGCGGCAGTGGTGCCAGGGAAGTTGCTTAGATCTGGGGTCCCAGGGGCTCCCTGGACGGCTCTCTGAGGGCCGCAGCCCATGGGCTCCGCACTCTCGCTTTTCTTTGCGGAGCAGGAGAGGCATGTATTTGCATATTCTGGTCTGTTTCTCTCAGATCCTGAGGGTTTTGAGAGCAGGGAGCCTTGTCAGGGAAGGTTGGTTGTTACTCACTGCCCAGGGCCGGTGGCTCGGTCTGTCGGGCCAGCGCTGGGAGCCCCACCCCTTCTGGCTGTCGTTAGCAGTGAAGCTGGCTTCAGGTCTCTAAGTTGGTTGTAAACGCAGGCGGGGAAAGGGTCTGAGTCAGTGTTAAAGTGGTGCTGATTGTGATGCTGGTCGAACAAGGAAGACGGAAGGCGCTAACATTTTGCTTTGTGACCACCTAGAGGGGTGGGACAGGGAGGGTGGGAGGGAGACACAAGAGGGAGGAGATATGGGGACATATGTACATGTATAGCTGATTCACTTTGTTATACAGCAGAAACTGACACACCACTGTAAAGCAATTATACTCCAATAAAGATGTTAAAAAAAAAAAAAAGATTGAGGAGCCGGACTGACCTTGTAGCCTTGGGCTTCTCAGGTGTTCTCTGGCCAGGGCCCTGGTGTGTTGTTTCTGTATTCACTGCAGCATAGGACGCTTTTATGTAAATATACTGGGAGTTGCAGAATGATTTTTTTCCCAACAATCATCATGTGATTGTCATATTTGTAATTTTTTTTTAACTTCCACGGTCAACATGGCAATGTGAGTATGTGAGTTAGCATTTTCTTTTCTCCCTCTGGAAACTCACAGAGGCAGCTAGGAGGATTGGAAAGGAGGGATGAAAAATTCCTTTTTCAGAGAAATAGGCAGATGTAATTCACAGATTCTAAAACCTGTTTAAGGCTTACCCACAGTGGCTCAGATTGGGCAGAAACAGTACGGGAAGAAGTGAATGGATGTGTCCAGGTGGGGAGGACTTGGCAGAGGCAGCCCTGGACCACACCAGAGACACGCGTGGCCCAGGGCGAGGCCCCACGTGGGAGGCGGAAATTACAGGACGTGAGGGGACACGGGGAAGCGGCTGACACAGGACTCCTGAGACCAAGTTTGTACAGAGAGGTGGGCCGTGGGTTCACCGAAGACTGATACGGATGAGCCGTGTTTGTGACAACCAGCTCTCCCCGGAGCACCGGAGGGGAGGGGACAGCACTGGGGCAGAGAAGCGGGAAGGCTGTCCTGTCCTTCCCAGGCCTTCCCCACCGGCCGCTGTGCCGGCATCGCGTGCAGGAGCCTGGGAGGCACGCCAGGCAGCAGCTGCGGGAGGGAGGGGCAGTGCCGTGCGTGTCAGGCGGGAGGCCAGAGGGGCAGATGTGATGTGAAGCCGTCGGGAAGGTCCGGCTCAGCTCGTGTGAGGCTGGGATGTTCAGAGGAGAGGGCACGGCAGGACGCTGGGTGGACCCCCAAAGATGTGCCGTCGTGGGGAGGGTGTCACGGCCTGCATCCTCCTTCCCTGTCACTTGGGGGCGTTTCCCTTCAGAGGTGATGCTCACCTGTAACTCCCCTGCACAGCTGTTGCAGCTGATCGCAAAGTCCCAGCTGACCTCGCTGAGCGGTGTGGCCCAGAAGAATTACTTCAACGTTCTGGATAAAATCGTTCAAAAAGGTAAGGTGACGACTGATATCTTTAATAATCTAAATCTTAATTAGAAATTTGGTGCAAGGAGATTGGATTTTTCTCTTATTTCCCCCCAGTATTAACAGTGTCAAATAATGTGACGGTGTCACAGGGCAAAGGGCAAGGGCTCGGGTTGGCTGCTCAGTTCTTGATGTTGTTATTGTTGTTCTTTAAAAGGTGCTTTTGCATGTACAGAAGAACACACTGTAATGAGAAAGACAGTTTTTTTTTGTTTTGGGGCCACACTGCGTGGCATGTGGGATATTAGTTCCCCAATTAGGGATCAGACCCGTGCCCCCTGCAGTGGAAGCGCGGTGTCTTAAGCGCTGGACCACCAGGGAAGTCCCAGAGAAAGGTAATTAATCCCTGAGTTTTAAAAAGACACTTACTGTTTCATGGGTAACTAGTCACAGCTCACCTTAGCTGTATAGTGTTTCTATAATTAGCAAGGTTGTGACTGAGTTCTTAGGCATCAGATAAGCCTGTCATTTTAATTTTTTTTTTTTTTTTTTTTTTTTTCCTTGCATTATGCGGGCCTCTCACTGTTGTGGCCTCTCCCATTTGCGGAGCACAGGCTCCGGACGCGCAGGCTCAGCGGCCATGGCTCACGGGCCCAGCCGCTCCGCGGCATGTGGGATCTTCCCGAAACGGGGCACGAACCCGCGTCTCCTGCATCGGCAGGCGGACTCTCAAGCACTGCGCCACCAGGGAAGCCCTGTCATTTTAATTTAATGTTTGTCCTGATTAGTGGCCAGTAATAAACGGAACTTTGAGTTTATGCATATATATGCCATTTTCAATATCCATTCTCATGATTAAGTATAAAAGAAAACAGAGACTGACAGGTTTAAAGGCAAAACTGTGGACTCAACCAAAAATACACTATCAGACAATATTTTGAAGTTTTAAAATCTCATCCTACTTGTGATATCTCAGAAATGATGCCACTTTGGAGTTGCAGTGAAATTAGATCATAATTTTTTATTGTGGTTAAATATACATAAAATTTACCATCTTAACCACTCTTAAGTGCACAGCTCAGTGGCGTTAAGTACATTCACATCATTGTGCAGCGATGGCCACCATCATCTGCAGAGCTCACCTTGCAGAGCTGACACTCTGTCCCCATAAACACCAACCAGCACGACTCTCCCCCCACTGCCCAGCCCCTGGCGCCCACCATCTACTTTCTGTCGCTGTGAATTTGACTATTCTAAGGACCTCATATAAGGAGAATCACACAATACTTGTTCACTTGTGGCTGATTCTTATCATAAGGGCTTCAAGTTTCATCCACGTCCTAGCACATGTCAGAATTTCCTTCCTGTTTAAGGCTGAGTAGTATTCCATTGTGTGTATGTATCACACTTTGTATATCTCTGTTATCTGTTAATGGGCCCTTGGGCTGTGAAAGCAGGTCATTCTTTTTTTTTTTTTTTTTTTTGCGATATGCGGGCCTCTCACTGTTGTGGCCTCTCCCGTTGCGGGGCTACAGGCTCCGGACGCGCGGGCTCAGCGGCCACGGCTCACGGGCCCAGCCGCTCCGCGGCATGTGGGATCTTCCCGGACCGGGGCACGAACCCGTGTCCCCTGCATCGGCAGGCGGACTCCCAACCACTGCGCCACCAGGGAAGCCCAGCAGGTCATTCTTAACAGCGGGGGTTGACTGTATCAGTGCATTGTTTTTGTTTGTTCCAGTTCTCGATGACCACCAAAACCCTCGCCTAATCAAAGATCTTCTCCAAGACCTAAGCTCTACCCTTTGCATTCTAATTAGAGGAGTGGGGAAGTCCGTTCTGGTGGGAAATATCAACATTTGGGTTTGCCGGTTAGAAACTATTCTCAACTGGCAGCAGCAGCTACAGAATCTTCAGATGACTGAGGTATGCATTTCTTGGCCTACAAGTGAGTATGCTCTGTTTTTCTATTGCAAACACCGTTGTTACTTCTAAGCGTATGTGAAAGACTGTTACAACTTCTCCAAAGGTTTTTTCCTTTACGTTTTCATAAATATTAAACTGTTGTAAGATGGATTAAGACCAGAAGACCCTTTAATGGGTTATAGGTGTCATTGGGAAGATGGTGGGGATGGTAATTATTAAAAAGAGCCCATCCTGTGGGTGATGAGGTGGCGAATTGATTTACCTTTACAGGAGATTAGGTATTTCAGGCTAAAATAACGTTCAGTGAATTAAGGCTAAGTTGTATAGTAGTGACTCTGTTCGTCTGCTGTTGCTTCTCTAGGGTTGATGTGTTGTACGTTGCATGGTGTGTGTACATGTGTCTGTAGTTCAAAAGGAGCGTGCAGATAACTCCAGTTCTGATGCTTTTTGTTTATTCTGGTAACTAGTTTCGTCAAGAAAAACGTTGACTCTGTTGACTAAATAAGTGTTTTAGGTTGTGTTTTATTTATCTCTGGTTGCTTTCAAAGGTGGCCTTGGAACGCTGTAACTTTGGGCCATTTATTTGCTACCTAAACGTGGGATTTACAAAGAGCAGTGATTCCCTGATTAAGGCCCTGCAGTTACAAGGGACGATCTAACATCCAGTGTCCAGGCGGCCTTGGTGTGAGCGCCGCACAGACCCCACCTCGTTGCCACGGGCAGGGGCTTGTGCTGTGAGGGCCACCTGCCTGAAGACACATGCACCTGGGGCGTGTCTGCTACCCAGGCCTTGATAGACGTGGCCAGGTGCCACTGTCCCCTAGTAGCTGATGCGTGGTGACGCCTCGTCAGCTGGCAAACTCGGGGAGCGTGGGTGTCAGTGGTCGGGATCCCCAGGGAAGGGAATGCTTGTCGCGCAGGTCCAGGCAGGGCCGCTGCTGGGCGCTATCTGGAGAGAAGTGGGGAGGAAGGAGGGGCGGGCGGCCTTCCCGTCGCCTGGGCCTCAGACGTCAGCGTGAGTGCCGCGCTCCCGCGCCTTCTCGCTGGAGTAAGCGCGCGGGTCCTCCCAGCAGGTGGACAGCGGCCTGACGCTCAGCGACCTTCCCGTGCACATGCTCAGCAACATCCTGTACAGGTTGTCGGACGGGTGGGACATCGTCACTCTGGGTCAGGTGACCCCGACGCTGTCCGCGCTCAGCGAGGACCGGCGGCTGTGGAAGAAGCTCTGCCAGTACCACTTCGGAGAGAAGCAGGTGAGCACATGGGCTCCGGGCCAGCGGCCGGGCCGGGCCACATCGGGGGGCGGACGAGAATCAGCTACGGGCAAGCTTGCTCTTCACGCTGAGAAAGAGCCGTGATTCTAAGCACAGCCCAGAGCAGAGGAGCAGGACGACAGCAGGTTCTTCCTGTTGAGGACGGGCCCCTTGTTTTTCCCGGAGCTCGAGGCCTCTCTCCGGGGGGTGTGTCACCTCTGAGATCATGGGTGGCCACCGCTCCCCGCACCCCTGCCCTCCCAGGACCGGGACTAGCCACGGGGACCGGCGGACTCCTGTGTGTCCCCCTCATCGTTGCCCCCCTCCTCGCCCCCCGCCCCGTGTTGTTTCTGGAGTGAAGCCCCGACAGCTGGGCATCCACGACACGCACGGCAGCGTGAAGGGCAGGGGACAGTTTCGGACGAGGCAGGATGCGATCCTGCCCCAGGGGGTCCTTGCCGAGGGGACAGACGTCACGTGTCTCTTCAGACACGGGCTCGGGGGACGTGTGGGGTCACGTGCCCGTCCCCTAGGTGGACACGGCCACTCCGGGGGGCATGGCAGGCAGGGGCGTCCTGGCAGTGAGCAGGTTCAGGCCCTGAAACTGAGAAGTGCACGCTGGAGGGGGTGAGGCTGGGCGCGGCCAGGCCACGAGGCCGCCACGGTCCCCCTTCTTGGGGCGGGGCGGAGGGGGCGCCCCGGAGTGGAGTCTAATATTCCGAGGAACCGAGAAGCTGTTGCTCAAAGTCGCCGCCCCATCGGGCAGCCCCCGACTGCTCCACGGCCCCGGCCCCGCCTGTTACTCTGAGTGTTTGGTCACAGCCTCACGGGGGTCGTGAGGGGCTGCCTCCTCCCATCCCTGATGCCCGAGGCGCTGAGCATCTTTTCATGTGCTTGTTGCCCATTTGTATGTCTTTTCAAGTCCTTTGCCTATTTTGTATTTGGATTGTCCTTCTGTTACTGAGTTGTGTTCTTTCTGTGTTCTAGTTACAAGTCCCTGGCAGATACATGATGTATGTAACTTATTTTTAGCTTAATAGTATGTCGTGGACATCATTCCAGATCAGAACCTTTAAGTCTGTTTAACAGCTGCATGGTATTCCATTGTATAGATTGAATTATATTTGAAATTTAATTTCTAATATTTGAAATTTAATTTCTGTTTCATGCAGTATACTGCTTTTAAAAAATTGTTATGCTATGAAAACCATCTGATTCTGAACAGAATTTTTTCTGTCTAGTTTTGTAGACACTTGATCCTTTCAGAAAAAGGTCATATCGAATGGAAGTTGATGTATTTTGCGCTTCAGAAACATTACCCGACTAAGGAACAGTATGGAGACACACTGCACTTTTGTCGGCACTGCAGCATCCTCTTTTGGAAGGTAAAAATTTCAGATGTACTCTTGGAGTTTGAGGATTAAAATTTGGAGAAACAAACTATTCACCTAACGGTAATGGTAAAAAAAAAAAAAAAAAAAAGGCAAGTTGTATTTGTGATAAGATAATGATGTATCACCAAGGACTGGGGCAGGGGAACAGGTTCACAAAAGTAGAACAACTTGCGGTTGGACCTGAACGTCGGGCCACCCACCCCGTCCCCTTGCACTGTGGTAGCAGGTGGGGGGAGGGGCCTGTCCCCGAGGGTGGTGAGCGCGCTGGCTGGTGCCTCGGCCCGAGTCCTGGCGGGGCTGCTTTCTGCTGTTGGCAAGGCTCAGGATCCCCCACCCTCTTCTGGAAGCCGAGGGGGCCCCTCAGCTGCCCTCCACACTTGGCCTCAGCCTCCACTGTCGGGACCCCCGCAGACGGCGCCTCCAGGGGGCTTCTCCTCACAGCCCTGTGCCTGGAGCAGAGGCGAGGCCCACGAAGGTGCCCGGGCTTCTCATGTGTTTGAGCCACACTTAGCAAGTCTGATCCTCGGTGGAGACCGAGCCACGTCTGCAGTTGTCTGGGCCCATTACCCT
Organism: Lipotes vexillifer; assembly: GCF_000442215.2. NCBI lineage: Eukaryota > Metazoa > Chordata > Mammalia > Artiodactyla > Lipotidae > Lipotes > Lipotes vexillifer. The sequence goes on along the minus strand of NW_006797468.1, from coordinate 319,867 downwards.
CCCTCTCTGGCTCCCTTCCTCTCCTGTCTAGACTCTGATAAAAACAAGTTTCCAGGGCGGGGGAGTGGGGTGCTTCCATGCACCTCCTCTCAGTAAAATCATTTCCATAGTTTGCCTTGAGTTTGAATTTGCTTGTTAACGTGGTGAAATTTCACTAGGGAGAAAAGTGGCGAAACTGGCAGGTGGTCGGCGCCTGCCCCTCCGTGTCCTTGGGCGTGGCTGTCCGCCTGGTCAGCACCTTGGCTGTTTGTGTATTTCTTTTGCTCTCATTTATCTGTAATTTGTTGCATGGATTACATGGCAGACTCTAAACTGTTGGAAGAGAAATGACTACTTTAAATTGTTTTCATTTCAGATTATATCCGTGGTAACGTGGCTCTTTTTTAACTATAACCTGTGGTTGTGGCATGTGAGTCCCTTTGTCAACAGAGCTTTACCTCCTGGGCTGCAGGCGAGCAGGTCCTGCTGTCCCCACTCGTGACCAACAGGAGGTCACGTTATTGGTAATTTGTTGTTTTGTATTTTAGTGTGGCTTTTCCCACACAATTAAAAAGAAGAATTGTGTTACGTGGCTGTTCTGTGGAACCTTGTTCCTCTGGGGCAGGGGCACTTCGCGCTCATTCTCACCAGTGTGCCGGCTGCGTTGCGCGGGGACGCAGGCGAATCAGTCAGCGGATTACAGTACATGGAGCGGAGCCCTTATTGTGTACCCTTGGTCCCAGTCACAGGGATAGAAACGCATACCCGGGCAGGTGCCCGTGGAAAACACGTGAGGAGGCGTCTTCACGGCTGAGTCAGAGCAGATGAGACCGTCTGGTTGCTGCTCTGAACTGACGCTCCTCCCCAGGGTTTTCTGTTCTCCTGAGCAGACCACTTTATTCCCGAGAGAGACTGGGAGCAGTGGTGTTTCTTCCTGGGGCGGATGTGATGGGCGTTTCTCTAAGAACGCTGCTGCAGGGTGTGGAGAGTGTGGGAGCCCTGTCTCTGAAGTAGTGAACAGAGAAGCGCCCTCCCTGGTCCCCCTGCTCTTGGTGTAAGAATGTGCTGCTGAGGCATCGAGAAGCACAGCAGAAGTTCTGGAGTTTTTAAAACTGAGGGGGTGATTCTTTAGGTCTCCAGAAGAATTGCCCTGCGGATTCTTTTGTTTATGAAAATTCAGAACAAGTGTCTCCTGCCGGTCTTTGGCTGTGAAATGTTCAGTCTTGCCTTGAAAGCTGAGCACTTCGATGTCCATGCAGCCTCAGGCCTCAGGGCCTGGTTCGGTCCACCCGTGGGGTCACATTGTAGCTTTTTCTCCTAGAGGCCATTCCAACTTTATTCTGAATCTGTGGGTGGAAATTTAAAAAAAAAAAAAAAAAAAAAAAAGATGAGTCTCTGGAATTTCTGGTGGAAACTGCTAGCAGTGTCAGCTCCCGAGGAAGGCCCCCTGCGTTGCCCCAGCTGACCGGATTCTCCCCCCGGCTCGTCCCGCACCATCCCGTGGCCTCACCCCAGTTTCCAGCCTCGTGGAGCCTCCTGTCGGGGCACACCTGCCGCGTGGAGTCGTGAAGGTTAAGCAGTGCCCTGCCCTGCGCGGGGCTGGTGCTCAGAAGTGGCCCCTGTGCTTTGAGTCACCTTCGCCAGCACTTTCTGCTGATGGGGAGACAGCAGCGTGACACCGTCAGATGCCGCCGGGTGCTGGTGGGGACCCGCCATGGTCCGGCTCCCGCACGCTGCCGGACTCGTCCTCTTCCGCCCACGTGGGCCTGGGCTCTGACCTCTCAGCTGCCCCAGCCGTCCTGTCTGTTCTGGCTTCACTCTCTGGAGTCTGGGGGTTAGTTTTCTACCTGCCTTTGTGGGAGCTCCTCCAAAGTGAAAGGAGGGGAAATACTGGGCTTGAGAACTGTGCACCACTGTCTTGGAGTCACTGAGCCGAGTCACCCAGGCGAGCGCAGGTGCCGGCTCGGGGTCTGTCTGGCTTCTGTGGGCCGGCCCTCCCGGGTTGCTGAGTAGTGATGCGAGACCGCTGTGTTCCTTCTGCCTGACCGTCCTCCAGCTGAGTTTCTCGACGTCATTGAACTTCGGTCAACACTGGGGGTTGGGTGAGTTGGAAGCCTGACAGAATGAGTCCAGTTAAAGGCTGGGAATCAGGACCCCGTGTCCTTTTTTGTCTCAGCGTGTCCACTGCCAGGTCCACACTGTGGGTCTGTGGCCGGAGCAGGGAGGCTGCTGGCCCCAGCCCGTGCTGATGGCCAGCCCCCGTCTCCAGCGAGGGTGGGGAAGCCGGGCCAAGTGGCCGGGCCGGCAGGAGGCGAGAGCGGCAGGTTGGTGCTGACCTCGAGCTGAAAACCGTGGATGTGCAGGAGTCCGCACGGGAGCTGGGCTCTGGGGTGCCTGGGCTCGCGTGGAGTCTGGATTGTGCTCTGAATTCCACGGAGTTGACTCTCAGACAGCAAAGAGGGAATGAGGGAGCTTCCGAGAAACCTGCCGTAAATATTTGCAGTGTAAACCGTATGTGTCAGTGTTGTTCTGCGCACTTTCAGTGAACAGTTCCAACGGTTATTTAGCTCTGCAGCCTCATCGGTTGTCAGTCCGAGACTCGAGGAAGTGGAAACTGTGGCAGTGTCCCAGGTGGCCTGCAGGTGCTGTGGCCCTTCAGGTGCTGGACGGTGCCTCTGATTCAGCTGCCCGATGATTTTAGCCGTTTTCGTAAATAATACACATCCAGCCTAAATGCTAAGTACGGTCTGGCTCTTCCTAATAACCCTGTTTTCCCTTTTTTCCTCCCTTCTCTGCACTCCTTCCTGACCCTTTCTCCGCCGTCTCCAAGGACTGCCGCCTTGCTTTATTACTCGAGGTACCTCCTGCTCTGCCCGCATCTGCGCGCGTCCCCAGGAGGCTGGTGCCCCTCAGGCCGCGCCCTCTGCTGATGTGCGCCTGGCCTGCTTGCTTCGCCACGACCGGGGGTCCCATGAGCTGCCCTGTAGACCAGAGGGAGGGTGTAGACTTGGCCCCCAGTCCCGAGGCTGCTCTGTCTCCTGACCTGAGCCCCGTTTCTGCTGCGGGACACGGTGCTGGGCCCTCTGGTGAGTGGGGTGGGCGGTGCCGAGAGCAGGTCCTGGGGTGGACCCTGACCCACGGCGGGAGGGGAGGAGCACGGCCAGGACGGGGGCGCAGAGCCCAGGGCTCCCTCTGGGGCCCTAACTCAGGGCGGTCCGTCTCCCCATCCACGGGAGCAGGGAATTCCTTCGGGAAGTCTCTCCCCCGGGGAGCCGCGTGGCTGCCTTCATTTTCGTAGTTCTCATCGCTTGCCGTCCACGCACCTTTGTGGTGGGGTCCGGGGCGCGTTTAAACAAGCAGCTGGCGACTTCTGAGCTGCGTTCCCTCCAGAAGCACGCCCCGTGTGGTAATGACCCACTCCTCCCGCAGGACTCGGGCCACCCCTGCACGGCTGCTGACCCCGACAGCTGCTTCACGCCCGTGTCCCCGCAGCACTTCATCGACCTCTTCAAGTTCTAAGGGCCCCACCGCACCGTGGCCTGGGCAGCGTGGTAGGACGCGTCCTCCGTGACCGAGCCGTGACCTGGTGCCCAGGCTGGAGGGCGTGGAGGGACGTGCAAAAGTGACCTGGCACCTGCGGGCCGGAGCATCTGTTGTTTCCACCCGTGAAGTGGGGCCAGGGACCCCAAGGAAAATCATTTCTACGTCCTTAAAAAATGCTTTTCTTCTAAGCGCATTAAAATGTGCAACTTTGCATGTTTGTGAATGTGGTTCAGAAAGAGTCTGTATTTTCAGCACCACGTCCTGTGCTGAACTGACACTAACAGCCAAGCATACGCTTCTTAATTGTCAAATGATAGTTTCCTGATTTTGTAGTGATCGGGGGCGGGGATAGATCATTGATTGATCCTTTTAAGGACATTGTGCAGAATATTTATTTTTCTTGAGATGTATTTTAACTGTATCGGTCGTGTCCATATGAATCCTCTTGGATACAGAAGGAACCCAGGGAAGAACGTGCATGTCTTCTGGGTGCTCAGCGTCGGGTTGTGAATCGTGCAGACACCCGAGACCCACAAAGGCGAGAGTCCGGGGCTGTGATCCCGGGCTCATGGCCCGATGCCGGCAGGCAGGGACCCTGACCTGGGGGCCAGCCCAGTGTGACCTGCACTGTACTGCTCTGAATCCCCTTTTGCAGGCAAAGTAATAAATCATGTTTATCTACCGATTTTACCTTCATCAGTTTTGCATCTTACTGAAGGAAATAGTGTCAGTGATTTTGACATCATTTACTGAAACCTTTCAGAGATTGTTTTATTTTAAAAATATTGCATGTACATTTTAGAAAGTTTTGAAAATAAAGGTTTATAAAAGAATAAAACTTGCATATAGCCCTGCCACCCAGAGATAGCTGTGCTTGCCAGAAGGAATGCAGGAATGGCCCCAGCAGGTGTAGAGGAGACTGAACAGGGTCAAGGACCAAGCAAAGTCATTTCTACTTCCTTCTTAGCACATGGAAATTTGCTGTTTTGCATATTTGTAAATAAAGAGTGTATTTTCACTACATTCTGTGCTGAACTGACACAGCCAAGACTATGCTTAATTGTCAAATGATAGTTTCCCTCTGTGTGTATTGGATGAAAGCTTTTCATAAAACCGTAAACATCATATATACTGTTTTCATTTTATAACCAGCCTTTTTTTCCAAAAGTGTTTGTGAAAATACGGTTTTTACTGGTGACATGGTACCACACAGCTGGAACAGATCACTTTGTGATCAGCATCACCACATGGGCACCTTTGTGCGTCTGATGATCTCCTTATGATTAACAAGAAGCAGAACCAGGGAAACGAGTCAGTTGTTTGTAAGGATGTTTCCAGAGCGCTGGCGAGGATGGAAGGCGGCATCTTTCTCCCCCAAAGGTGGACGTGAAGAGGCTGTGAGGTAGGGCATGTCTTCTGAAAGCTTATTGGTGAGTTGTTTCTGTATTTTTTTAATATATAAATGTATTTATTTTTGGCTGAGCTGGGTCTTCGTTGTTGTGTGCGGGCTTTCTCTGGTTGAGGCGAGCGGGGGCTACTCTTCTTTGTGGTGCACGTGCTTCTCATTCTGGTGGCTTCTCTTGTTGCAGAGCACGGGCTCTAGGCACGCAGGCTTCAGTGTTTGCAGCACGCAGGCTCCGTAGCTGTGGCACACGGGCTTAGCTGCTCTGCGGCATGTGGGATCTTCCCCAACCAGAGCTCGAACCCGTGTCCCCTGCGTTGGCAGGCGGGTTCTTAACCACTGCGCCACTAGGGAAGCCCTGTATTTTGTTTTGCTTTGGCAAATTACCTAATTGTGTTCTTTGCCTGTTTTACTTTTGGGGTGTTGGCCTTTTTTGTATTAGTTTCTTCTTAGGAGGACGTTAACCTCTTGAAGTGAGTTCTTTTCCCCAGATAACATTAAAAGTCTTGGGAGAAGAGTCCAGCTGTTCCCCCTATTCTATTAATTAGCCCATTTCCAGAGGCAGCCGATGTGCTTGGACCCAAAACCGCACACAGGCATTGGCAAAACCTACAGCAGGTATGCCTGAGGCCCGCAGCACAGGGAGGGGGCGTGAGCAGGATACATTTGGGGGCAGGCAGAGAGTTCCAGGCACACAGTTCCTGGGCCCTGATCACTCATTGACGGAAGATCAGATGACGTGAACAGGAAGAGAGGGATCGTCCTGAGCTGCAGGTTCATGTGGCGTTTCTGAGTGTGGTTCCATCAGAGGGCTCACCAGACTCGGGTTGCACGGTGTCACTCCCCACAATGTGTCATCTGCACTCCCTCTACCCTCTCAGCACGGCCAGGAGTGGGCCCAGAGCCGCCCCTGCGGGAACTGCCACCCTCAGGAAGTGGCATCTAGAAGTCTGTGGCGTCTTCCTTTGCCTTGAGGTACATTTTCTCACCCGGGTTGTGACTCATGGGCCAGGAGGAGCCACATTAGGTTCTGCAGCAGGTCCAGGTGCTAGTCTGGGAGTTTCATGGCATCTGTTGTGCGTTTGCTCAGGGCTGTCCATGGTGAACCATGTCTCCTTCAGGGACAGTATTGAAGGATTTGATGTTATTTCTGCTGTAAATGCTGCTTTTAGAATCATATAGATTCTAACAAACATACAGATTCAAACAAAATGCCCACGTAAGGTGTTTGTATACTGATTTTGTATCCTGTAACTTTGCTGAAATCACTAATTAAACCTAGCGGTATTTTTTGTAGATTCCTTAGGACGTGGATATACATCGTGTCCTCTGCAAATAAGAGGTGGCTTTTCACCTTTCATTCTTCCCTCCCTCCCTCCCTCCCAGCTTTCCGGCCAGACCCCCATGCACGTGGACGGCAGTGCACACACATCCTAGCATTTTCCTGGGAGGCTCCCTGCCCTTCACCTGTGGGTGTGGTGCATGCTGGGCATCTCTGTGGACGCCTGTATCAGGGTGAGGTGCTCCCATCCAGACTCGCTTTGTTGACGTTTTTTTTTTTTTTTTAATCATGAAAGGATGTTAGATTTTGTCCATTGCTCTTTCTACATCTACAGAGGTGGTCGGGTGTTGACTTTTGTATGTTGAACCAACCTTGCATTTTCAGGCCCAGGTCCCATGTGGTTTCCATACACAGTTGGTGAGTTTAGTTTGCTGGTTTTACTGAGCATTTTCACAAGAGAGATTAGCTGTGCTTTTCTGGTGAGTCTTTGTCTGGTTTTGGTATCAGGGTGAAAACAGCCTCCTAGAAAGGGCTTGCCTTGGGAGCATTCCCTCCCATTTTCTTGGAACAGTTTGTGAAGAATTGGTGTGAGTCCTCCTTTAAGCATTAGGATAATTCCTTGGAAACTGAAGTTACTGAGGAGAAGCGTCTCTTTTCAGTTTAGTGACATCCTCCCTTTTGGAAAATCCTTTGCCTTTAACGGGATAGGGTAGTTTTGTCTTAGCTGAGACGTATCTTGGTTAGAGCTCATTTTCTTCATCATGGGCCCTAACCTAGCAATAAACGGGCTGTAAACTTCATCTGCTGCTTTCCTCCATAGTTACAGAAGGAAGTGTGCTGAAAACCATAGATGAAAAGGCAGAAGCTGTCTTGGCTTATGACCTTTCTTTCATGAACGGTGTGAGAAAATGCATATGCTTCACTCCTCTCCCTTTCCTGTATTCCCCACCAAACGAAGCATCACCCCCACCTGGTGAGATGCCCAAGGATCTGCAAACCTGGGAGGGAAAACCCTGCGGGACCCAGTGATTTCCTGCTGCCGACAACTGCTCGGCTGAAAGGCCCGACATCCACTTGCTTCTCAGCTCGCACTCCCCTGCTCCTGTCTGGGTGTGGTTGCGTCTTCTGACCTCACTCCAGACGAGCTCTGCTTTCTGTCCCTTTTTGCAGAGGGAGCAGACCCTCACTTTTGGAGAAGTGTCCCCTGGGCGCCCCCCAGAATCCCAGCAGGGACGTGCCACGTGCACCTTCCTGACCCTGGCTATGGCTGGTGTGGCCTGCTCCTTCCCACCACACAGGTGTGACTGCAGCGCCCCCTCGCCAGCACCTTCTGGGTGTCATCGGCACTTGCATCTCTCAGGCGTATTCCTGAGGGTTCTGCTGCCCTCCCCGCGTCCAGCACCGACTCAGGCCCACATGGAGAACAGAGGTGCTCGGAGCACAGCCACCTGAGGACGCGAGAGGGCTCTTCACATGCCTCTCGCTCAGGATGGCGAGATTCTCCACACACAGTGTTTGTTCTTCTGTGTCAGACAGGAGAGACACCTCAAACTATGTTGTTTTTATTATTTGGATAAATTTTTCACTTTTCTTTGATAGTCATTTGAGAAATTTGCACAGACGAATGCAAGTAGCTTTTTACTATTTACATAGAAAATTCAAATGTCATTAAAAATTAATTGCAGTAAAATACACATAAAATTTGCCATCTTAACCAATTTTCAGTGTACAGTCCAGTGGCATTAGGTACATTCACATTGTGCAAACACCACCACCATCATCTGCAGAACACTTTTCATCTCTGCAAACAGAAATTGTCCCCATTAAACACTAATTCCCCTTCCCCATCCACCAGCCCCTGGCCCCCACCATCTACTGTGTCTCTATGGATCTGACTGCTGTAGACACACCATGTAACTGGAATCATAAAGTAGTCGTCTTTTCATCTGCGTTGTAGCATCGCTCAGGATTTCCTTCACTTGTGAGCCGAATAGTGTTCCATTGTGTGTTTGGACCACATTCTGTTTCTCCGTCTGTTGATGGGCACTTGGGTTGCTTCCACCTTTGGGCTGCTGTGAACATGGTGTACAAATCTCTCTTCTAGATAAAGGTTTCGTTTCCTTTTGAATGTATACCCAGAAGTGGAATTGCTGGATCATGTGCTAATTATATAGTTAATATTTTGAGGAACCACCATACTATCTTCCATGGTGGGAGTGTAAAATGGCGCAGCCTCTAACAGTGCCCAGGGGCTCCAATTTCTCTACATCATCACCAACACTTGTTATCTTGTGGGGTTGGGCTTTGTTTGTTTGTTTTTTATAGTAGTTGTCCACATGGTTGGGAGGTGATATCTCATTATGGCTTTGATTTTCATTTCCCTGATGAGAAGTGATGTTGAGCATCTTCTCCTGTGCTTGTTGGCTGTTTATATGTCTTACTTGGGGAAATGTCTATTCAGGTCCTTTGCCCTCTTTTTAATTGAGTTGTATGTGGCTTTGTTGTTGAATATAGAAAGAACTACTACAACTCTGGACACTAAGTCCTTATCAGCTAGACGACTTGAAAATGTTCTCTCCGATTCCCTAGGTTGCCTTTTCACTCTGTTGATTGTGTCCTTGGATGCACAGAGGTTTTTAATTTTGATGTCCAATTTCTCTATTCTTTTTGGTGCCTGCACATTTTGTGTCATATCCAGGATTTCATTGCCAAATCCAATGTCATGAAGCTTTCTCCCTATGTTTTCTTCTAAGAGTTTTATAGTTTTAATTTTTGCACGTGGCATAATAAGGTAAGGACCCAACTTCATTCGTTTGCAATATGTGGTT
>NW_006797468.1:278432-310656 GCF_000442215.2 Lipotes vexillifer | reverse complement strand
CCCTGCTGAACGGTTTCGCACCCTTGTTGAAAATCCTTTGACCATATATGCCATTATGACTTGGGTGGGGATTGTATTGACTCTACAGATTGCTTTGGGGGGAAGTTTTCCAATCCATGAACATGGGATGTCTTCCATTTATTTGTGTCTTTTTCTTTCAGCCTTTTTCACTCAGTTCATTCCTAAGTGTTTTATTCTTTTTCTTGCCATTAAAAATGGAATTTTCTTAATTTCCTCTTTGGATTTTTCATTGTTATTGTATAGAAATGCAACTGATGTTTGTATGTTGATTTTTTGTTGTTGTCTTTAGGATTTTCTACATGTAAGATCATGCCACCTGCAAACAGAAAATTTTAATACTTCCTTTCCAATTTGGATGCTTTATTTCTTTTTCTTGCCCAGATGGCTCTGTCTGGTGCAGACTTCCAATCTGTGTGGAACAGAAGTAGTGAGAGTGGGCATTTTGTCTTGCTCCTGATCTTAGAGGAAAAGCTTTCAGTCTTTCAGCATTGAGAGGATGTCAGCTGGGACTTTTTATATGGCTGTATAATGTTGGGGCAGTTTCCTTCTATTCAGAATTAGTTGAGTATTTCCATTGTGAAAGGGTGTTGAATTTTGTCAACTGCTTTTTCTGCATCAATTGAAATGATCATGTTTTTCCTTTGTTCTGTGTATAATAACATGTATTAAATTGATCTAATGGTGGATATTGTCTCTTCTTGAAAGTGGGGTATTGGGGTCTCCTACTATAATATAGAGCTGGCTCTTCTTTCCTCAGTGTTTGCTTCATACGTTTGGAAGGTCTAATGTTTGTTCATGTATGTTTATGATTATTACATCTTCTTGGTAAATTCTCAACTTTTTAATTTAAACAACATGAAGATGATGAAATTACAGGATTATGGGATTTACTTTAATATGATTAGTTCTCTTGGTTGAGGCTAGGGGGTGACTAAAGATAAAACAAGATTGGCCAGGAGCTGAAAACTGTAGAGGGGAAGGATGTGTACATGAAGGAGTTTTCACCAGTTCAGCAGATTTTCTGTGAGGAGGCAGGTGTTAAATATTTTTGGCTTTTCTGGGCCCACATTCTCTCTTGCAGCCATAGACAATCTATACGTAACTCAGACTTGGACTGCATGGGGGACATTGATAGCGAGTGTTCCAATTAAACTCTGGGATTTCATGTGTCACAGTATATTATTCTTTTAAGTTGTTCTACCATTTGAAAATGTAAACATTCTTAACTTGTACACCATATAAGTACGTACAGGGGGACAGCCACATTTGTCCACCAGGCTGTAGTGTGCCAACCCATGATTTATATAATTTTGTTTCTTCTTTTGGATATGTTTGCTATTTTCCATTTAAAAACTGAGGTGTTACTTTTTCAACATTTGTCATCCTGTTTTTTGATCACAAAAGTAATGTATATTCACTGTAAAGAGTTTTGCTAAAAAGCCAATATACAGAAAAAAAAGAAAATGCTACCCATAATTCTACTTCAAGGTAATTACTTAAATTTTGGTATCTTTCCAGTATTGTATCTCACGTTGCCTTTTGAAGACCTGTGAGCGCCCAAACTTATAAAGTGAGAGAAACAGCAAAGTACTAGAATAGAGCTGCGTATCTCCTGGGGGAGAGCAACGCCCTCACCTGGGTCCTGCTCACGGGTTCCCAAGGGAAACTGGTCTTCCAGGCGCTTCTGCATGTTGAGCTTTGGAGATTTCTTACAAAACAAAAATTCTTGGCATCCTCCTGCTAGCTTACTGAGCCAGTTCTAAGTTTCTAGGGAGAAGAGAATTTTGAAACTCTAGCCTCTAAAGAAAAAAAATACTTCTCAAAAAGAAAACTCAAAGCAAATGATATTTTTCCCATCACCACCCCCTTCCAGATTTATTCAACTCTCTTGAAAGCTAAAATTCTACCCTGCCTTTATCACTAAATTCTGCAATTCTGAAAAGTCATGCTGAGACATTAACTTCTAATTACATAAACTTGTCCACCACTTCACTGAGGCCAAAGACCCTGGAGGGAGACTGGCGACCAGAAGACAGATGACAGAGGCCTGGGACAGAATCAGAAACTTGGCCGATACCCAGAGAAAGGACTCTTGAGTATCAGAAGCCAGCACAAAGTGGTGGATTTGTACAGAAGCAAGTCCCCAGACACACATTCCTGCAGGCGGAGAGAGGCAACTGCAGGCGGGTGAGGAGGGAGGGAACTTGTCATCCACATGCCCACACTTCACACCTACCTTAGTATCGGCTGAGCCCCTGCAGCAGGCCAGGCACAATCCATACACCATGTCGTGGTCTTGAGAACAAAATTAAAAGCAGCTAAAAAGATATTTTCCAGACAATTGGGAAAACCTGACTATCTATGGGTATTGGATGATGTTAGGGAATGGTTAATTTTGTGAGGTGTGCCATTGATGTAGTAGTTAGTTATGCGGGGGGGAATAGCTTCGTTTTTAGAAATGCATGCTGCACTCATTCAGGAGTGAAACGTCATGATGGCTGTAATTTACTTTTAAGTGGTAAATATATATCTCAGCCTTGAAATCGTTTATCAGGTAAACACACGTGAAGCAAATATGACACGTTCAGCAACTGTGGAATCTCAGTGGCTGAGTTGCCCACTGCACTGTTTTTACTTTTGCATAGATATTTTCCATAATACAGTTTTTAAAAACTGAAATGCTTGTCACTTCCAAATTGAAATGTGCCGGGTTAATTATGAAAAATAACCACCACTTAGAGGTTTAGGTGTTATCTGGCCTCCCTTGCACATGCCTGCTGCTACGGGGCTCAGGAGTGGCACACGCTGTACAGAAAAAGCACAACTCAACACTCCCACACACACTGAGACCCGGGGGCCCCCAACTCCTCAGGACCCACAGAGTGACCGAGGTGTGGGGACTCTTGTTCACAGCCGAGCGTGGCCTTTCCTGTTGTTAAAAGGAGAATGACTGTTTCGCTGGGGATGGTTCTTCTCCTGGATGAGCTGTGAATGCACGGAATCTGGGCGCTGGCTTCCTCACCATTGGAACCCTGGGTGGCTGACAGGTGCGAAAAGCTTAGTCCAGGAGGAGCCCCTTTCCTTGAACCAGCCTCGCAGAACCTGCAGATCCGGAGTAACTTCCTGCTCCGAGGCCCTGGCACCCCTGCTGCCCCAGGAACGTCTCCCAAACTCTGCCAGCCTCTCAGCTTCCCGTCCACCAGCTACACGGCCTCCTCACCCCACTGAATCCCATGCTCCGTCCGCTTCATGAAAACGTTTGCCCAGTGCATACAGGCAGGGGGCTCCACCTGTCCAGGAGGGACCGCCAGGTGGGGACACCTGCCCAGACGCCCCGCAGCCTCGCCTGGCCCTCACCACCGCATCCCACGCCAGCCACGCCCTGTCCAGCCACGCCTTCTGCGACGAGGGACAAACTGTGTGGCCTCCCAGGGTCTAAGCCAGTATTTAGACCCCGTCCCTGTGAGTCTGAAGCCAGGCCCTGCACCCCCAACCAGTCCTGGGGACACGTCAGACCCCTCAGAACAGCAGGTGCCTCCGGCTTCCCCACCTGGATCTCAGCTCCTGGTCCAATGAGTGCCTGGGCACTCAAACACCCTCAGAGCTTCACTCTGATCATCTGTGAAACGGGCACAGCGGCACCGCCTCTGGGAGCCCCAATGGGCCAGGTGCCCCGCAGGAGGCTGGGTGGCACCAGGGAGGGGAGTGGATGGCGCCTGGGACCCTCGCCCGACGCCAGAGTCTGAGGTCTCCTCACTGCCCTCCCCCTGCGAGGCAGATGCACGCGCCACAGCCACGTGCCATCTTTCCCTTGCTGTTCTGTTTAAAGCCACCATTTCTCAATTCAGAATTTCTGCATGAGGGCTGGAGTCGCCACTTGGGAAGTGGAACACAGACACTCGGTCAGAAAAGACGGCCTCTTCCTCATGAGGAAGAAGCCAATTTTCAGTTTATTCCCCCCATGGCTTCACTGCCAAGTCCCCGTCTCATCTGTGCAGGTGGGGGGACTCGGGGGCCCTCCAGGCCACATCCCCACTCTCAGGAGGACTCGGGAGCCGTGCCCGGGTCACGGTAGCCTTGGGCGCAGCCCCAACAACCGAGTGGGTCAGGGCCCCCTGCGGGGCTGGCCCGGCCACACCTCACCTTCCTACGGCCTCAGGACCAGCCGCAGCGCCCTGACCTGTCCTTGTGCGAACACAGTGGGGAGACGACATGCTTAGAAAAACCCAGAGCGGAGCTGGTTTGCCTGTTAATATGGTCTGTATGCTTGTCTAACTGATTTTTCAAAATACCCCAGAAGGTGTGAAAAACACAGAGGTGAAAGTCACCTGCAATCCCTCATCCGAATGCAACCGTTAAAAGGTCTCATCTGCCACATCATTCTCCCCGTGGGTTTGAGGAAAGTCGGGTGCTGGGCCACTGTCTCCAGGGAAACACGATGACCTCATCAGGGGCACCAAATCCGGGGTGCTACCCAGCTATGCGGGGCTTTCCTTCCAGACCCATTGCGACACCTCACACCTTGGGGGTCACCTTTGCGTTCGTCACCCTGTACACAGCTCAAATATTTTACAAATCCTGAGACGGCTTCTTTCAGTAGAAATTTTACATTTTTCAACAGCAGGCAAAATCTATCAATAGTTCATCACTTTGTTCTGCTATTAGTGAAGACTGGTAATTTTGCATTGCAACGTTGACTCTTCACAACATGAATCGAAAGTCATTTAGGTTACAAAGTAGTGCTTTTTCTGAAAACAGGTGCATTCAGCTGGCTGAACGTAACAGCTGGCCAGCACCGAGTGGACCAGGCTGGGACAGGATGTGGCCATCCACCACCCTACCCCACCCCCTTCCCCAGGAGCCCCAAGGGACCCTGAGACCCAGGAGGTGCCCTGCAGACAGTTCTGGACCAGGTTGGGTCCTGTATCCACGATTACAAACTACAGAACACAGCCGTGAGGACACGCACTCACCACGACAGCATCACGTGTGGGTCACAGCCCCATCAGACACTTGTGGTGAAGCAGCAACTACTAGGAAGTGACGGTGCCTGTCCTCAGAGCACAGACGCTGGGAAACCCCTCGGAGGGCGTTCCTGCCCCGCATCCATCACCCACAACCCCTCTTCTGCCAAAAGAAAGCAGTGGCAGCAGCAGGTCCCTGGGTTAGTCATTCAGCACCATCTGTACCCCCGCTTGGACTATTTTATCACAAAGTTAAAAATTTTTTAGCCAATTCATTTCTTTAAAGCTTATTAAATAGTGTTCTGCCCTTCTTTTGTTCAAACATCAACTGAGAACCATAGAAAGTATATAAATGGCTAGAAGTAAATGGGGAGAAAGAAGAGAAAGTCCCTGGCCTGTGACAACAGTCAGAAAATATCTGGTGACATATGATGTCCGTGAGTGAGCATCTGAGGTTCAGGGTCTGAAACCACCAGTGGAACCACACGCCCCCAGAGGCAGGTGTAGAGCAGGACGGGAGCAGGAGTGGGTGAGGTGGGGGGGAGGGGAGGAAGAGGGGGCGAGGGCAGGGACAGGCCAGGAGACCAGCGAGGGAAAGGCAGAAACACGCACACCACGGGAAAGGAAGGTGGTGGGACTCGGACGTGTCACCTGGCTTGAGACGGCATCGTGGTCATCCAGTCCCTAAGGGAGGTCAGGGTTTCTCTCCAGAAGAGGCCACTGTTTGGGAAGAACAGATGGAAAGCTTTTTACAAGATGAAGATGATTAAGTAAAGAACGTACTCCTATCAGCTGGGTGCTGAGGGGAGGCTTGCTTCAGGCTCTAACTCGTGAAGTCACTGCAGTAAAATCGGAAGCGGGGCCCAGGGCAGGGCAGGCGCAGCGCCTGCTGTTCCCAAACAGCGTCCATTCAAATACACAAAAGATACATCCTGACAGCTGAGGTTGAAGTTGGTTGTTTATTTATGAGTCTACACGTTTTGTTGGCATCTTAAATGAGGTTGAAGGTGTCGAGACGGGTACCACCAGCTCTGAGTGACTGAGTCAACCGGAAGCAGATGCCAGTAACCGTGCAAACTAACAGTCAGAGTATATAAAGCATGTTTTATTTTAAAAAACCTCAGCATTGAGAATTCAACCTTCTTTGAAGCCCATCACTTTTCTGTTAAAAACGACAGTCAAAAGAGCAGACACTTCACTCTTCACACAGAGAAGCTATGTTTTTACAGAAGTCAAACAAATCTCTTCTCTCATCAGCCAGTGAACAAAACAAAGATGCTTCAGTAAATTCTATCAAGAAAAAATATCTTCCCCCCAAAGCATACCAATAAATATTTATATTAAAACCCACAAATATTTTTGTTTCATCAGCTACAACAGAAGAAAAATTCATTTTTACGTTAATCTTTGTAGATAAGTGTGATTTATGTGCATATCCCAACCCCGGTCTGGTTTTGAGGAACAATGGTATGAAGAGCTGTTCTGCCAGCTGTGCACCACGGGTGTGTCACAGGCACTGAGCGTCGCAGCACACAGGCACAGGCTCCCCACATTGAGGACGCTGTCCCCACCACCGCACTGAGCTCCCTGCCTAGAGCCTCGGACACGAGGTCTCCCTCCCTGCACCTCAACACAGGATTAGCCCAAGACAAGCCCGCGGCTCCTGCTTTAAAATCCTCGCTTAAGTGACGGTCTGGAGCTGGTCTGCAGCCACAGCAAGCGTCTCTTTAGGGAGAAGTGTACTACAGTCTATGTACTGAACTGTTTACCTGAGGAAACACGGTTTTCAGTCCCGGTATATTAACCATTTCAAGTTCCTAACGCAAACTGGATTTTACCACCACTTACACGTCCCCCCTTCAAGGCTCAGTGAAGTAAACTTCTTGTCTCTTAGAAAAAGATGGACATAGATGACTGATGGACACTACGCAGACAGAGAGAGATGGTTAGAGGACAGGTATACATTGTACATAGATGGCTGGAGATGACAGAGTGTAGACAGATGACTGAGAAATGACAGATGACAGGCAGACACTGTCACCCCCCGGAGTCCACAGATATGCTAAATGACACCCCTTTACATGGAACAGCACAGAACTGAACACTGAGGACAGTGGCTTTTAAAGAGAGGAATGCACAGTGTAACTGGAGGTTTTTGTTTTGAACCAAAAAACCCCTATACCTTCTCTGTGAAGCCACCGTGACCTGAGATAGACACGTACTCCAGCAGGATCGGAGCTGTCCTGCTGAGGACACACGTGCACGGGTACCTGACCAAGGGGCCAGTCTATCAGGGAGGCAGAAAGCAAGTCTGGAGACACACGAGACGCCTCAGTGACGTGCCCAAACCAGCCAGTCTCTCATTTGGAAAAACAAAACCCTGGGTGTTAGAGAAGAGAGGCACTTTCATCATTTTACATACAGTTTTAACTCTTAACAAGCGAGTTATTATTTTCCAAACAAAATTAACTGTCAAGTTACTAAAACTGATGCATGCTTTATATATAGCATTCTTTAATCTGCAATCAAAAACAGAGAACAAAGTTTTAGAAGAAAATAAGATCAATATTTAAAAGTTCAGGAGAAATAAAAATAAAACCTCAAGATAAGAACCACTGTCATCATCTAATGCGCTTACAGGAGGCTGGAGATGAAGATGCGTTTGCAGACAGTGCATTCACACTGATCAGATACAGCCTTCGCTTCTCCAGGGTTTATTCTGCTTGCATATTTTAAAATTTAGTACAAAAGAAGAGTTAACACAATGTAACATGACCTTTGGAAGATTCATTTTACACCTGGATTGCAGGTTTCTGGCAACAGAAGAGAACTGCGCAGCTGCTACATTCTTGTGTCACAGACTACACGTATGTGCTACATGCAGAGAAAGGGATCAAGACACGGAACAAAGACCTGCAACCGAGGACACAGGAAGACGGTTTTGTGGCAAAATGCAAATTACCACTGCGCTCCTCCCGGACAGCAGCAAACCTCACGTCTCCAGTCTCAGCAACACGCGGACGACAGGAGGACGTTTCCACATACGGCAGTCGATGTGCGGTCCCTGTTCGCGTCCACCGAGGAATTTCCTAAGTAAGCATTTGAAGAGGACAGTCCAAATAAAACGGCACAGGGCAGATTCTCTGCAGTTTTCATCTGGGAAAGACCAAACTTGATACTCTACTAAAAACATACCGTGATACAGCAAACTCTAGGAATCTGAATGAAATGAGATACAAAGGTGCAAAATCAGGCAGATCTTGGTTTGTGAACTCGCAGGAGTGGGGCCGTCACTCCAGCTCCTCCCAGTCGTCCGTCAGGTGGCCTCTGCTCTGCCGACGGATGCTGACCAGCTTCCCCGCTGACCTGAGGCTCCAGCGCGAGCTGTTCCCGGCGCCGGCCAGGCTGGTGTACTTGGTGGAGCCCCTGGCATCCTCCTCCCAGCCTGGCCCGGACAGACGGTCACTCATGGGGTCACCCGAGTTGGCTGCCACATCTTCAGGAACAAGTTTTGGTGGCTCCCAACCTTCGATCTCATCTGGTTTCTTAGACTGTGTGCTCTGTTTCAAAACCAAATTGTCCCAAAATCCAGACTTCTTCTCCGTCTTCGAGTCTTCCTTTAATCGTAAGTTAGTTCTACAGGAGACGAAAGAGTTAACTGTTGGTGATCGGTCATCTCAGAGCCTCAAGTTGTGTTTATTTTATAAAATAAAAGGTTCTTTTTTTTAAAAAAAAAGTCTTGTTTGGAAAGCTCACACAGATTTATATGTAAAACTTGAAATATTAATAAGGAAAAATCCGTCACTACACATGATTAGGGAAACTTGTGAATGCTGTATTTAAGGTACCACGCTTGGCAAAATGCAAAGTCACTCTCCAACAGGAGAGAAAAAAGCAGACTGTCTCAAGGCCACACAGAAGGCCGAGCTCGTCTCTGAACCAACCTGAGAAAAGCAGCCCCAGGTCCAGATTCAGAAACGGGGGGTTACTCCATTTACCACAGGTTCAGTTTTCCACAGGTTTATTCAGAGCTGCAGCCTCAGACGTTCAGAGCTCACAGCGCTGTGTGCTCTGAGGAAAATACGGCCGACTGTAGAGGCGAATGCTCACACACGACTCAGGGCTCTGGCCGCAGTCACCCAGCCTGGCTGCCGGGAGCATCCCCAGGACACAGGGGTAAAAACGCCGGCATCCAGGCCTGACCCCTTCAGAGTCTCATTTAACTGGACCGAGGGGCCAGGACACAGGCGTGTTTCCAGGCCCCCCGTAAGCTGCCACCCTGACATCCAAGAGGACCGACTTACACAGTCCCTGCAGAGAGGGTGCATGTGGTCGTGACCACGGGGTCAGAGGCAGGGGAGGGCCAGACAGCGCTGGTGGGTCATGAGTGCTGCCGAGGCACCTGGTCCTCGCAAGAGAAGTCTCTCTACGGTCAGACTCACCAGGAGTCACCTGCCACTGGCAATTCCACTAGGTCGTCACTGAATTTATATTTTCATCTTTAAAAACATTTTTTTGTTGTTGTTGGCCATGCCGCATGGCTTGTGGGATCTTAGTTCCCCAACCAGGGATCAAACCCAGGCCCATGGCAGTGAAAGCACAGAGTCCTAACCAGTGGACCACCAGGGAACTCCCTAAATACATTTTTTAAACTTTCAAAATATTTATAATAAACTAGCAGCACTGTCAGCTTAAATATATTCAATTTTCTAAAATCTGTTTTTTTTAATTTATTTATTTTTGGCTGTGTTGGGTTTTTGTTGCTGTCCACAGGCTTTCCTCTTGTTGTGGCATGCAGGCTTCTCATTACGGTGGCTTCTCTTGTTGCAGAGCACGGGCTCTAGGTGCGTGGGCTTCAGTAGTTGTGACACATGGGCTCAGTAGTTGTGGCTTGCGGGCTCTAGAGCACAGGCTCAGTAGTTGTGGTGCACGGGCTTAGCTGCTCTGCAGCAAGCATATGGGATCTTCCCAGACCAGGGCTCGAACCCATGTCCCCTACCTTGGCAGGCGGATTCTTAACCACTGCGCCACCAGGGAAGCCCCAATTTTCTAAAAATCTTTTACAGTGTACAATCAATCTTTGCATTTTTAACTGGGTTTTTTTCTCGATTTTCTGAAACTACTACACACCTTAAGCATGGCTACAAGCTGCTTTAAGGCTCTTAAGTTCTATTTACTGTTAAGTTTGAGAGCTGGTCAGAGAAGCTTTTTTTCCACTTTTCCATAATCTTTCTAAGTGCTTACTGTCAAAATAAGTACGACTCATTTCTATCTCCTCACACGAGGAAGGATGCCCTCAGCGTCCCTGCACACTGCCCTGCTCCCCACCGCCGCTGGAACGGCTGCCGTCCAGACAGCAGCTACTCACCCTCTGGACTTGGGGGATTTACATCTTTCCAGCAGGTGCTGCTCGTCATCCTTGTTAAACAGCGAAGTCACTTCTTTCCAGCCTCGGAAACTCGCTCCCTGAACCTAATAAAAGGTTAAAAAAACGATCACATCTGACATAGTGAATAAACAGGTTACAGCTGTATTACGCAGTAACTGCGGGGCTGACATTCAGCACAGAAGCTGGCACCAATTTCCTTACCTGCCGTATCCGCACAGCGACTTTTCCCATCAATTGCAGGTAATCTCCGTTACCCAGTGAGGACAGTGGGTAAACCCACCCACGTTTAATAACAGACGATCAGTGACCACACTGCAGCCAAGCCAGGTCGGGACGGTGGGGCTCCTGACACGAGGTGGGGGGGCTGCACCAACCTCCAGGTGGACTTTGAGAAGAAACCACGCATTTTTGTTTATTCTAAGACAAATGATTTTGTACTTTTTCATTTCTGAAATCAGGATGTAATTAACGCCTGGCATCTCAGATTCAAAGAGATACAGTAATAAGGGAGGAATGGAGAAAAAGAAAGTACATCTCCAGAAGTCTCGTGTCAAGTGCCTTTACCGTGAGCCACTCTCATGTCCCTGGAGCCCAAAATCACACCAACTGCAGCTGGTTTTCTTTGAAGGGGATGGAGGAGGGCATCTCCCATAGGGCAGACCTGGCTTTAAATGCTTTGAAATGTTAAAAATGCAGCAGCACTGAAACCTGAACCAGGAGGCCGCAAGCGAGCAGTGGTGTGAGACCATCCACAGAACAGGAAACAAACAGCTTGCGACCCTGCTGCGCTCGCCCCTCCAGGGCTGATTATGTCTCGCTGAGGGCTCAGATGATGGTTGGCATGCTTTTTAGCAATTAAGCATTTTTTAATTAAGGTGTCTACGTTTTTAAAGGCATAATACTACTGCACATTTAACAGACTACAATCTAGCATAAACACAACTTTTATACACGCTGGGAAATCAAAAACTTGGCATGACTTGCTTTATTGCAGTGATCTGGACGGAACCCACTCTCTGCCTGTGCAGCAAGGTTGTTAAGAGAGTACATCCTACGTTGTCATCACAAAGAGAAACCTATTTCCTTCTTTTTCCTGTATCTACACGAGATGATGGGTGGTAACTAACCCTAGCATGGTCATTACTTCCTGACATATGTCAGTCACAGCATCATACTACACGTGTGGAATTTATACAGTGAGGCGTGTCAGTTACTTCTCAATAAAACTGGGCGGGGGGGAAGAGTTCTAGGGCAACCACTCTGTAGCCTACAGGAGAAACTTACTACAAATCAATGAGATGACCTAAATGAGATGGTACTACAAATTGCTGAGATGATCTAAATGAGATGGTAAGTCTTAGATGTGGGCCCCAGAGCTTGGGGGAAACTAGAGATAAAACCACCACCGAAAGGAGTGTCTAAAAACGTTTAAAATAATAAAAACCTCAACACAAACCACCAGTGCCGTTCAGTCCGGGAGGCCCACGCTGCGGGAACGTGTCACCGGCTTAGGGCATTCTCCCCCTTCTCCCTACTCCTTTGCCTCTAAACCCTCCCTTCCCAGCTTCTCACCTGTAATCGGGAAACACAGATGCGCTCGCCCTCTGGGCAGGTGCAGGGATGCATGTGAGGTGAAGAGCTCTCTGGTTGTCACCCACCACCTTTCCGTGGGAGCATAAGGGCCCGTGTCAGACCCTGAGCTCTAACCTCACCCACACCTCCCACTGGACACTGCCCAGCAGGCTTGCCTCCACCTTGCTGCCCCTCAAGAAGGGCAGCCTTCATCCCACCTCTCCCTCCATGCACTGGCCTTGGTGCCTCCAGTCCAGCCGGGCTCAGAACCTGGAGGTGACCCCACCCCCTTGGATGCCACATCTGTCCCCGGCATGTGAATCCAGGCCTCTGGTTGTGGGGACTCGGTACACCTCTCCCACTGCCACACGTCACTCAAGGGCTGGCAATACCTGCCAGGTGACGTAAGAGCGAGGCTCCACGTCCCCAACAAGCAGACGTCCCAGGTCACAGCTGACACAGCACCTGGAAGAAATCAGAGAGACCAGGTGCGAAAACCTCTCTCTGCTGGCAGGTAACTACTAAGTGACAAGTGATGGCACATCTACAGACAGAGCAGTAGGAGTTCTGAGTGGTGAGCGCTCACGTACAGTGTGGGGCAAACGGCCCGCCGGCAGCCTGAGGGAGACCCACCCTGGGCCAGGCACATCCTACAGGAGCGCGGCCATCACGCTGGGCTTAACGATCCCAAAAGAATGTGTCAAAGCCAGACCGCTCCTTCACTGACAGACCTGCTCTGCCTGCAGTGCCCACGTTTACACCTGAACCGCACCCCGAGAGGGACACGGGGATGTCACCCACAGACATGACTGCAGCCACCCAGCAGGTCCCAGCCCAAGGGCTCTGCCCCTGATCTCAGGGAGGCTGCCCTCCACAAGCGCCACATGAAGGGTGCCCGTGGACATGGAAGCGCTCCTGAGCTCACCTGGAACCGTGGGCTGTGTGGAGGGCAAGTGCCATTCGCAGTGTAGGGTGAGGAAGTTTCCATCCTCAGAGGGCAGAGGTGACAAACTCAAATGCTTCTTGCAGTCAGAAGGGCCGGGGGTAAAAAAAATTCTTTATCAGTGAGACGAGAGCCAGGGAGAAAGGGACGGCCCCAAAATGAAGACACACATGATACGCTGTGAAACTGAGCAGTACCCAAGAAGCTGTCCAAAAGAGACAAGAAAATGAATTTCAGCTCCGAACAAGGAAGTTCCTTTTCCCTGTGCCCATAACTCCGTTAACAAAAAGTACTGCAGGTCCCATGGGAGGAAAACCTGTGGAATCCTAGAAAGAATGCTGTCATCCATAACTTACCAAAACTCGTTCTGTTGGAGCAATTTAGCAGGAGGGTCTTGTCACACCTCGTCTACTGCCCCGCGTAAGCACAAAGCCCAGCTGGGTTCTCCGGGCCTCCGGCTCTGCCTGGGCAGAAAGTCAATTCACAGCACTGCCCACGGCTGAGTAAAGCTCCCAGCCTTGCCAACCAGAGTGCAACAGGCAGAGCTGATCACCCACAAAGCAAAGCCAGCAGCACAATCCGACAAGGGAACTTGGGGCGCGGGTCAGCTTGAGTCAAGACCACAAAGAGCCTTACCATCTGCTGCCCCTGGGAGGGGAAACTAACCCACGGCCCGCCCACAGCTGAGTACAGCCTTCAGCCCACCTGACCAGGGGCCCTGAGCAGAGCACACAGGAGGCTGTGCTGTCTATCCAGCAGCCCTGCTTACAGTGACAGCTGAGTGGAGGGCCCAGCCTGAGGTTTTTCCCTTCTGCAGAGCAAAACCAGTGGCCCCGTCTAGCCAGGGAATTCAGGCACAGTCCAGTCTGATTTGGGATCCCAAACATTGAGCTGGGCAGACCCTGAGGCCCACCCTGCTGCCCCACCAGGGCATGGAAGCTAATGCACAGCCCCCTCTACTGCTGAGGATAGCGTCCCATCCTGGCTGTTTGTGGAGCCTAACCAGAGGACCCAGGCCCCTGCAGTCCCTCTTACAGTCTCAACGCGGGCAGAGAACCAAGCCAGCCAACCTGTCTGAACACTGTCAGCCAGCAGCAACCCCCTGACCCAACAGGACCTCAGGGCCCAGGGCTCAGACAGTGGCCTTACCCCAAAGTAAACACGCATAGCAAGCCCCATCTGCCTAAGCACGTTAGCAGCCGACAGGTCCAGAAATCCAAATTAAGCTGCTCAAGAACTGTCTCTAGCAAAGAATCTATAAGGTCTGGAAGAGGAACCCACTCACTCAAAAGCACAGAAAACAACGTAAGGAATCAAGCATCACAACAGCAGGTAAATGTCACACCACCAAAGGGAACTAATAAAGCTCCAATAACTGACCCCAAAGAAATGTGATATCTACGAACTATCAAAGAATTCAGAATAACCCTATTAAAGAAGTTTAGTGAACCACAATAACACAACTAAATGAAATTCGGAAAACAACACATGAACAAAACAGGAGTTCAAAAAAGAAGCAGACACCATCAAAAACAAAAAGAAAACCACACACCAGAAATCATGGAACTGAAAAACACAGTCACTGAACTGAAAAATTTCAACTGAGAGCTTCAAAACTAGCCTTCACAATACAGAGAAACAATTGAAACGATCAGTGACCTGGAAGACAGGACAGCTGAAATTATCCAGTCAGAGGAGCAAAAAAAAAGAAAGAATGAGGAAAGCCAGAGGGACTTGTGGAACATAGTCAGAAACAACAATATCCACATTACAGCAATTCCAGGAGAAGATAAAGGGACAGAAAGTATATTTAAAGCAATAATGGCTGAAAATGTCTCAAGCCTGGGGAGAGAAATGGATATCCAGATCTATGAAGCCAAAAGACACCAAAAAGGTTGAACCCAAATACATCTACATTGAGACACAATTAAATTGTTAAAAGTCAAAGATAAAGAAGCAATTTTGAAAGCAGCAAGAGAAAAGAGAAAAGTTACATACAAGGGAACCGGCTACCCTCCCCCAATAAAACTATGGAGAGATTTCTAAGAGAAACTTTTCGGGCCAGGAGAGGATGGGATGATAATATTCAAAATATTTTTTTAATTATTAAAATTTTTACTTTATTTATTGAATTATAATTAACGTACAATATTATAAAGTGTTATAAAATATTAAAAGAAAAAACTGTCAACTAAGATTTCTATACCAGCAAAACTGTCCTTCAGAAATAAGGAGAGATAAAGACTCTGCCAAACAAACAAAAGCTGAGGGAGCTCATCAGCAAAATAAGAGGACTCTAATTAACACCATAAAGACATGAAGGTAGTGTAAAACTCACTAGTACAGGTAAATTTATAGTCAGAGTTAGAGTCCATAATATGGTAGTAATGGTGGTGCATAAATCACAACTCTAGTTTAAAAGTAGAAAAAAAGTACTAAAAATAATCATAACTACAATAATCTGTCCTTGGATATACAACATAAAAAATATGTAAACTATAATATCAGTAACCTAAAATGTGAGGGGGAGAAGAAATAGAAGTTAAATACCACTTGCCAATGCAGGGGACACAGGTTCGATCCCTGGTCTGGGAAGGTCCCACATGGCACGGAGCAACTAAGCCCGTGTGCCACAACTACTGCGCTCTAGAGCCCGCGAGCCACAACTGCTGAAGCCCATGTGCCGCAACTACTGAATGCTGCATGCTTTAGGGCCTATATGCCGCAACTACTGAAGCCCGTGTACCTAGAGCCCGTGCTCCGCAACAAGAGAAGCCACTGCAATGTGAAGCCCGCGCACCACAACGAAGAGCAGTCCCCACTCGCCACAACTAGAGAAAGCCCGCGTGCAGCAACAAAGACCCAAGGCAGCCAAAAAACAAACAAAAACCACAATAAAAGAGAGCAGGATAAAAAGCAAGGAACAATGGATCTATGACATAGCCAGAAAGAAATTAACAAAGTGTCTTGCCTATCAATAATTAAATTTAAATGCACTAAAGTTTCCAATCAAAAGACACAAAATGACTGAATGGATTAAAAAAAAAAACAAGACCCAACAATATGCTTCCTACAAAGAGACTCACTTTAGCCTTAAAGACACACATAGGCGGAGAGTGAATGGATGATGGGAAAAGATACTTCAAGACAAAATAGACTCTACAAATGGTAAAGAGGGACAAAGAAGGCCATTATATAATGATAAAGGGGTCAGTCCATCAAGAAGATACAATTAATATTTATGTACCCAACATTGGAGCGCATAAATGTATAAAGTAAAAACTAACAGACCTATGGGAATTCCCTGGCAGTCCAGTGGTTAGGACTCAGCTCTTTCACTGCTAAGGGCCTGGGTCTGATCCCTGGTTGGGGAACTAAGACCCCACAAGTCACGCAGTGTGGCCAGAAAAGCAAAACTAACAGAGCTAAAAAGAGAAATAAACTGCAATACAGTAATAGCTGGGGAATTTAATACCCCACTCTCAACAATGGATATAGATCATCCAGAGAATCAATATGGAAACAGTGAGTCTGAACAACACTATAGATGAAATGAACCTAACAGACACATGCAGAACATTCTATATAGCATGACAGCAAAATACACGTTCTTTCAAGCACATGTGGAATGTTTTCTATGACAGACCATATGTTAGGCCACAAAACAAGTCTCAGCAAATTCAAGAAGGCTGAAAGCATGGTAAGTATCTTCTCTGACCACAACATATACCATCAGTAAGAGGAGGAAAACTGGAAACTGCATGAATACATGGAAACTAAACAAGGCTCTCCTGAACAACTCACAGGTCAAAGAAGATATTAAAGGGGAAATAAAACTGTTATCTTGAGACAAACAAAAATGGAAACACAGCATACTAAAACTTACATATGCAATGAAAGCAGTTCTAAGAGACAAGTTCACACAGAAACAAGGAAGATCCCAAATAACATAACTCTGTGCTTCAGGGAAGTAGGAAAAAAAGAACGAACTGAGCCCAAAGTTAGTAGAATAAAGAAAATGATAAAGAGAAGAAATAAATGAAATAGAGAAAAAGAAAATGATAGAAAGATTTACAAAACGAAGAGTTGGTTCTTTGAAAACATAAACAAAATTGACAAACCTTTAGCTAGACTCGCCAGGGAAAACAGAACCAAAATCAACAAAATTCTAAATGAAAGAAACATTACAATTGATACCATGTAAATATAAGGATCATAAGAAGCTACTATGAAATTACAACTCATATCACAGAGAAACAAACAACCATAAGAGAATACTATGAACAGTTACATGCCAACAAACTGGACTACCAAGATGAAATGGAAAGACTCTCAGACACATATAACCTACTGAGACTGAATAAGAAGAAATATAAAATCTGAACAGACCATTTACTAGTAAGGAAACTGAATCAGTAATTTAAAAAAATCTCCCAATGAAGAGAAGTCCAGGACCAGACACCTTCACTGGTGAATTTTATCAAACATATAAAGAAGAATTAACACTAATTCTTCTCAAACTCTTCCAGAAAATCGGAGAGGAAGGAACACTTGTAAACTCATTTTTCAAGGCCAGAATTACCCTAATACCAAAGTCAGAAAAGAACAGTGCAAGAAAAGAAAAATTATAGGCAGGCCAATTTTCCTGATGAACACAGATGCAAAAATTCTCAATACTAGCAAACCAAATTCAGCAGCACATTAAAAGGATCATTCACCATGATCGAGTGGGATTTCCCTGGGATGCAAAGATGGTTGAAACACACAAATCAAATAAGTGTGATACTTCACATTCATAGAACAAAAGAAAAGAAATACCATCTCAGTAGATGCAGAAAAGGCATTTGACAAAATTTTCAACGTTTATGATAAAAACTCTTTAAGTATGGAAGGAACATACCTCAGCATAATAAAGACTGCAGATGAAAAGCCCACAGCTAACATCATACTCAATGATGAAAGGTCGAAAACTTTTCCCCTAAGATCAGGAACAAGACAAGGATGTCCACTCTCACCACTCCTATTCAACACAGTACTTATGGGAAGTCCTAGCCAGAGCAGTCAGGCCAGAGAAATAAATCGAGAGTATCAGAATTGGAAAGGAAGAAGGAAAACTGTTTCTATTTGCAGAATCCATGATTTTATATACAGAAAATCCTACCGACTCCACCAAAAAAAAACTGTTACAACTAATCAATAAAGTCAATAAAGCTGCGGGTTACAAAATTAACATTCAGGACTTCCCTGGTGGTGCAGTGGTTAATAAAAATCCGCCTGCCAGTGCAGGGGACACGGGTTTGAGCCCTGTTCTGGGAAGATTCCACATGCCACAGAGCAACTAAGCCCATGAGCCACAACTACTGAGCCTGCACTCTAGAGCCTGCGAGCTGTAACTACTGAGCCCTTGTGCCACAACTACCGAAGCCCACATGCCTAGAGCCCGTGCTCCGCAACAAGAGAAGCCACTGCAATGAGAAGCCCACACACCGCAGCAAAGAGTAGCCCCCACTCACCTCAACTAGAGAACACCTGCGCACAGCAACAAAGACCCAACACAGCCCAAAATAGAAATAAATAAATTTAAACCATTAACATTCAAAAATTGGTACCATTTCTACAAGCTAACAATAAATTATGTGAAAAAGAAATAAAATGATACCATTTACAATGGCATCTAAAACATAAAATACTTAGGAATAAATTTAACCAAGGAAGTCAAAGATCTCTACACTGAAAACTACAAGACATTGATGAAAAAGATACAGATAAATGGAAAGGTATCCCATATTCATGGGGTGGAAGAATTAATATTGTTAAAATGTCCATACTACCCAAAGCCATCTCTAGATTCAATGCAATCCCTATTGAGATTATAATGGCATTTTTCACAGAAGTGGAAAAAACAGAAACAATCCTAAAATGTGTATGGAACCATAATAGACCTTGAATAGCTAAAGTAATCCTGAGAAAGAAGAACAAAGCAAAAGGCATCACACTTCTTGATTTCAAGCTATACTATAAAGGTATAGTCATCAAAACAGTATGGTACTGGCATAAAAACCGACACATAGATCAATGGAACAGAACTGATAGCCCAGAAATATACACATGCATATACACTCAACTAATACTTGACAAGGGAGCCAAGAATATTCAATGGAGAAAAGACAGTCTCTTCAATAAATGGTCATGGGAAAGCCAGACAGCCACATACATGCAGAAGAATGAAATTGGACCCCTATCTTACACCATTCACAGAAATTAACTTGAAATAGATTAAAGACGTAAATGTAAGACTGGAAACCATAAAACTCCTAAAAGAAAACATAAGAAAATAAAGCTCTTTGATATAGATCTTGGCAATGATTTTTTGGGGAAATCACCACTAAAGCACAAGCAACAAAATAAAAAATAAACAAGTGGGATGACATCAGACAAATAAGCTTCTGCACAGCAAAAGAAACCATCAACAAAGTGAAAAGACAACCTACAGAATGAGAAAAAATATTTGCAAACTATATACAAGATAATATCCAAAATATCTGAAGAACTCATACGACTCAATAACAACAACAAAAAGCAAACAATATGGTGTAGAAATAGGCAGAGGATCTGACTAGAAAATTTTCAAAAGAAGACATACAGGTCGCCAACAGGTACAGGAAAAGGTCCTCAACATCTCTAATCATCAGGGAAATGCAAATCAGAACCATAAGGAGATATCACCTCACACCTGTCAGAATGGCCATCATCAGACAGACAATAAGTAACAAGTGTTGGTGAGGGTGTGGAGAAAAGGGAGCCCTCGTGCACTGTTGGTGGGAATGTAGATTGGTGCAGCCACTGTGGAGAACAGCGTGGAGGTTCCTCAAAAATATTAAAAACTACCATATGACCCAGCAGTTCCACTTCTGGGTATTGATCTAAAGGAAACAAAAATACTAACTCAAAACGATATATGTACCCCCATGTTCACAGCAGCACTATTTACAACAGCCAAGATATGGAAACAACCTAAGTGTCCGTCGGCAGATGAATAGATAAAATGTGGCATATAGGGCTTCCCTGGTGGCGCAGTGGTTGAGAGTCCGCCTGCCAATGCAGGGGACAGGGGTTCGTACCCTGGTCTGAGGAGATCCCACATGCCGCGGAGCGGCTGGGCCCATGAGCCATGGCCGCTGAGCCTGCACGTCCAGAGCCTGTGCTCCTCAATGGGAGAGGCCACAGCAGTGAGAGGCCCGGCCAAAAAAAAAAAAAAAAAAAAAAAAAAAAAAAAAAAGCAACATATACAATGGAACATTACTCAGCCATAAAAAAAATAAAATAAAATCCTGCCTTTAGTGACAGCATGGATGGACCTGAGGACATTATGCTATGGAAAATAAGTGAGACAGAGAAAGACAAATAATGCCATATGATCTCAGTTATCAATGGAATCTTGAAAAAAAATTAATTTGTGGTTACCAGAGGAGAGTGGGTGGAATTGAGGGAAGGTGTTCAAATGGCACAAACTTACAGTTATAAGGTAAACAAGTATTGGCCATGTGCGTGATGACACGGACGGCAATGCTGTAATGTGCATTCGAAAGCTGTTAAGAGAAGGCTGTTAAGAGCTCATCACAAGGAAAATAATGTTTCCTTTTTTTGTATCTATGAGACCATGGATGTTAGCTAAATTTATTGTTGTCCTCCTTTTGAAATATATATAAGTCGTCACTATGCTGTACAGCTGAAAGTTATTCAGCGCTGTGTGTCAGTTATATCTCCTAAAACTGGAAAAAAGCAAACTAACTAGATCTGTGAACTTCGTCTCTTTGGATCTGGAAAATAGAACCTTATCTGACCAAGTTAAACACTCTAAGCTGCCATCCCTCCAACTCGGTCTCACAGTTTGTAATCTTAAAATACTGAACAAGGGGCTTCCCTGGTGGCGCAGTGATTGGGAGACCACCTGCTGATGCAAGGGACGCGGGTTCATGCCCCGGTCCGGGAGGATCCCACATGCCGCGGAGCGGCTGGGCCCGTGAGCCATGGCCGCTGAGCCTGTGCGTCTGGAGCCTGTGCTCCGCAATGGGAGAGGCCGCAGCAGTGAGAGGCCCGCGTACCGCAAAAAAAAAAAAGACTTCCCCAAAACATAAGCTGAGAAAAAACCAAGCACAAAACTTCATTACCTAAATAAAAAAAAAAAAAAAAATTGAACAAAATGTCCCAAAGTTAAAGACCAAAATATAGTACCATTTGCATTTACTCTTGTTTTTCCTCAAATATAAAGCTTTAAGTGCTTTAATTATCCAAATGTGACAGATGCAAGTTTCTCATCTCAGATTTTTCTGGCAAAGTGTGTAACCGGGTTATTAGAAGTGTCTGATCATACGTGCACTGTGAGAAAGCATTAGCTACCCGCCCCCAGGCTGCCAGGGCAATCTTGGTCCAAAAGAGGATCAAAACACAAATTTTACCCGAGCAAGAAAAATTACATGAAAACTGCATGGTGATAAATGAGATGAGCCATTTCAGTGATGGGGGCGAAAGAAACATTATGCCAGGGTATCTCTGAAAGTCAGAAACGAATGCAAGGGATGATGAGGAAGAATACAACATAGTGTGCTCTGCTGGGTTCTGTGGATGCCACATAACCTGAGGGTACTGGTCCAGTCCAGATCCCATGGCACATGAATGCTTTAATAAAAGCAATTATTTTTTAAAGGCATTTAAGGTCAAACATCAGGAAAAAAATGTTACTCTTCCTTAGGTCAGGCATCCCAATCTTTCGGCAGGAAGACACTGCTGTCACCCCGCAGGGGTGGAGTTCAGCTTCAGTGTCATGGTCGTCTGCACCAGGTGACGTTACTGCAGTGCTGTCACCCCACAGTCATCCGCCCGGGAGTGCGCTTCCTTGCGTGGATCAAAGAGGTCAACGCATAGGGCCAGCCTGAAGCTGGAGGCCACGCGCTGTGTCAGGGCAGAGCCCAACTCCAGAGTCATCCTGTCGGCGGGCTAAGGGGCGACCATCACTCTGCCCCAGGAAGGGCTCGGATCCGTGTCGGGAAGCTGCTTTGGAGTGAAAAGTACTCAGGTTGGGCAGTGTGGGGTGGCTTGGGGCCGGGCGGGAGCCTCCCCAGAGCACCCCCCTCAGCACCCCAACTCTGCCCGGGGACTCTGGAGGCAGTGGGTGCTGTGGGCATGACTTCCAAGCCACAAACCAGAGCCGAGGCCCTGCCTTCAGTACCCCGCACGGGAAGGGGCTCAGTCTGGTGTGTCCCAAAGGACAGCGACGGCCAAGGTTCTGAATAAAATGTAATTTAAAAAGCCTAATTTCCTAACCCTTCTAAATTTTAGAACTCACAACCACTTTATGTTTAAACACTGAATTCACTGAGAAACTGGTAATCCTGGAGGAAACTGATTTCACAACCCAGTCCAGGCCTCTAGGTCAAGCTGTGAAACCAAAGGCCCCGTCGCCGGACTAGAGCTCTCAGGCTCCGGGAGAACTGCTTACGCGGCCTTCGCAGGCTCACAGACGCATGAGGTGAAGAGGTCTGAGAAGAAGGTGGTCCCGCCGCTGACAGCAGAGACAGAAACGGGAGGGGGGGCGTGGGGGTGGCCACGGGTGTGAAGGGGGACCAGGGGGACCGGTGCCCGTGTGAGGCCGAGGGGACACCCGGCCCTCAGCCCTGCCCATCAGACACTGTGCAGCACAGGGAATGTAGCCAGTATTTTATGATGAATATACATGGAGTATAACCTTTAAAAACTGGATCACTATGTTGCACACCTGTAACTCATACAGTATCGTACATCACCTGTATCTCAATTTAAAAAAACCCTTCAGATGACACACACACACTTCAGGCACACTCTTCAGACCTGAGGCAGGATGACACCTGCTGAGGACCTGTGGGTAACAGAGGCACCCGCGCCCTTCCTGTCCCTGTCCCGGGTAGAGTGAGGCAGGCCTGCTGGCTGGACCGTGTCCCTGTGCTTTCCCTCTGCCCAACGCAGGGATACAGCGGTTCCTCCACTAGTGCACTGAGCTTTAGGGACGGCTGGGGTAAGCCGAGGGCCTTCCGTTCCCTGGACTGAACCCGACCAGAGGCAGCCACTCCGCAGCCGGGGGCTCTGCATCCATCCGGCTGACAGTTTTAATCTGTCGGGATGGCACTCACCAAAGAACTGTACACAGACTCCTCGGACTAAGTAGAGAAACAGCTAAGGCTTCACGTGGCTTGCTGTGGAAACTACATTCTGTACAATGGTCTGCCGTGGAAATGCTCCTTGGTGGGGACATGCACTTGTTCTGGAGCGTGCAGTGTTACAGCTGCATTCGCCGACAGTAACAAACACATGTAGTAGTTTCTAAAATAAGAAAAATGTTCCTGATCAACCACCAATTAAACTTCGGTTACTTGGTTTGTTTGGTCACTTGTTCAACAATGTTTAAATCTTTTAAATACCCTAATCATTTGACAGTCAACTAAATTATTCATGCTAATGGAAGAAAAGAGAGAGGTTCGTGATTCAGAGCAAAGTGCATCTTTGTGCCGAAAGCATGAGCAGGAAAATACACTGCCGAGTCCCAAGGGGGGTGACCCGAACGCCTGTCTGCTGAGGCCTCATTAGGCAGACGCGGTGCATCCACACCTGGGGGCAGAAGGGGCCGCAGGGACTGACACCGACCCCCCAGCAAGATGCCAGCGGTGCTACCAGCTGCCCGTACAGATCTGGGGACACACACACACTCTTTGTACTTAGGACATCTGGGCATGCATGTGTGTACTGACGTCCTTCTGTGTTTAGATGTGTTACATGCAGACAGGATCTCTAGAGGGAACAGCAAAAACTGTGAACTGGAGAACTGGGTGGCAGGCAGACACGAGACTCAACGTGTCCCCTTTAGTACAGCTACAGTTGCAGACCATGTGTCCTAGTCGGAGAGAGCAGGGAACGGGGCATCCCTGAAGGGCTGGCTGGCAGGGGCCGAGGCGGGAGGAGGCCCCAGGAAACCAAAAGGCAGACGGTGGACAGAAAAAGTACGAGGTGTGACCAAGCAGATACTGAGTTTTCTGGGAGGAGGAGGCCTCAGTGCGACAGGGCAAGTTGCCAGATAGAAACTGACGCAGGGCAGAGCTCAGCCAGAGTCAGGGTGCGACCCAGCTAAGATGGGTTTCATGAGGAAAACCAAGAGCACGGCTGAGGGTTTTCCAGCATCAAAGACAGATGTGCAGTGGACACAGCAGCAGCCCCCAGTTCAGAACAGAGCTCCCCGCTGGGGGGACCATGCCTCCCAGATGCTGTGGAAAGGAACACATGCAGCAGTGCATTCTCAGGTGTCGGAACACGTCTGATCCACAGCAGAGGCCATTGAGGGCACGTGGGATTCTGCCCCGTAGGTAACAGGTCGAATAAAACACACCTCAACACCGTGCCCATGGGAAACGTCTCCCTAATGCTGCAGAAAAGACTGCTCTGAAAAGTGCTTCCCTCTGAAACCCAGAAGCAAAGAGCAAACAGTTTACATACACAGGGGCCAGTCTCTACAGAGGCCGCATTCTACAGAATCTCTCTCTGCAACATAGGATAAGCACTGAGCTTGGAAACCTGCAGGCAGGTATCTTGAGAGATAGCTTCAACATTAAAAAGGGTAATTTCTGAGACCAGAACTCATGTGGGGAGGGGAGAAATGGGTACTGCTTATTTTACTTAATTATAAACTTTACAATTCTTTCCGAATTTGAAAAACAAAAAAACAAGCTATTTTTCTAGGAAAGATTGCAAAAGTTTTTGGATTTTTAATGATAAAAATCCAAAGTCCTCAATATAAAGAGTTTTATAAAACAATTTAAAAAAAATCAAAACAACCTAGTAGGAAAATGGGCAAAACGAAAGAAAACAGGATCTTCTCTGACTAGGGAAGGCCGAGTATATGGGAGAAGCTTGGTCATGTGACCAGGTCTTCAGCTCAGGAGACACAGGACCCGGTCAGGCGAGCCTTCTGTTCTACAGCCAGAGAGAAGGGGAGGACTCGTGGCCTGAAATGACTCGGATCTTCTGTCATTAAACAGCTCCCAGCAGCTCTGTGCCCCCACCCCGCCCTGCCGGCAGCCCTCGGCCTTTCCTGATGCCCGAGACGCTGTCTTCTGCATAACATGCCCTTTTTTCCTTCAGTTTTCTTTCGCTCGTTTAGCCTTAGGGTGCAGCCATGAAGTGTTATTAAAAGTCCTGAAGCTAGAAACAAGTCCCCAAATGAGGTGCGAAATGAGATCTCTTCAGGAGGCACAGGACCGTGGACGCTGTCCCCACAGAGGTGGCCCGGGTCTCTGCGCCTGCCCTGGATCTGCACACCCTTGGCCACCACCTTATTATCACCCAAGCGTCTCAGGAGGGGAAGCTCAGTACTCGGCCCTCCCGCAATCACTACCCGTTCACACTCCCGGTTCACTGACTTCTTTGTGCTCTACTGTCTCAGGAAGTGAACACAGAGATCTTGGAATGTTTAAATTCTAACACACCAAAAACTATTCAAACACAGACAATGGTTAAGACAAAAGAACTCTGCTCTGGGCTTTTGAACATTTCGGAACCAAACGTAATAAATTCATTCAGAGCTTTTAAGCTGCATTTTTAATCATTTCCCATTCTGAAAAACTTCCACCTTATGTCCTTTTTAAAAGAGCTATTTGAAAACTAACTGGCTAATTGTATATTAATAGTGGTAATTATTTAGAGCGGGATTTAGAGAGTGGGGGAAAAGGGAATTTTTCCTTCCCACACCAAATTTTTTAACAAAGTATTTACCCAGAATAAAACTTAACCTTAAATTATTACTTAAATACTCAATTTACGTAACCAATATAAATTACAACCTTCATATAATCTTGTAGGCCTGATGAAAACAAACATTAATTAATACATGTGGAGTACTTATGTAACTGGAAAATCCAAACCCATACACACTGCCCACTACAACCTTCCTTGGTACAAACTGTGCAACAGGTTTGCCAAGTGCTGAAAAGGACTAATCCAGTAGGAGCGTTAACTGTTCCATACAAATCCACGCACCCCAGGCGTTAAGTGCTAATCTGCTTTAATAACAGGCTCATTATGCAGGCCCTCTGGTAAGACTCCAGGGCCGAAGGGCCTTCAGGAGGGAGAAATGCTATTCATCAGCACATGGAAGGCTATGGTCTAAATGTATGTTTCCCCTCAAAATTCACATGTTGGAATCCTAAACCCTGATGTGATGGTGTTAGGAGGGGGGTCTCTGGGAGGTGACCAGGTCCTGAGGGTGGAGCCCTCGTGCTGGGATTAGTGCCCTTAGAAAAGAGACGCCGAGAGCTTCCTCAGCCCTTCCTCCACAGCAAGAAGCCTACAGCCAGGAAGGGGTCCTCACCAGAGCTGTGAGAAACGAATTTCTGTTGTTTAAGCCACCCAGTCTGTGGTGTTTAGTTATAGCAGCCTGATCACACTAAGACAAAGACGCTTAAAAGAAACTGGAAAAAGCAATCCCAGTGAAGAAACATAATCCAGCACTTTGCCAACCAAGATCCAAAATATGGGGATTTTTTTTGCTAGAAATATTTCAGACGGATGAACTTAACCTGTTGCCAGAGGCCAAAGGAAAATTCCATCTACTCCCACCCACTTCCAACAACCTCTGAATATCCTCTTCAATCACAGCAATGGGAATAAAAAAGCTGCCAAAATCCAGTATCATCAGATAACCAGTACATCAACGAGGCTTAGGTTGAGAAAAAATAAAAATGATTATTCACAAAGCCCAGCCTCCTGCATAGCAGCACAGAAATCACGCAAGGAAGTATGCACACCCTCCAGTGAAGAGGCCCTCGCCAGGGAGCAGCGGGGCCAGGAGAGCTAGAAACCCGATCCCAGGCCCCAAGTGCGGATGCTGCCCTTCCGCTCCCTCTGCAGCTGGCCTTCCCGCCAGCCCCCCTCCCCCTGCCTACGGTCCCAGGAGGAGAGGCAGGCTCCAATGCACGTGGTCTCAGCTCCAGGTCTCCTTGGCCCGGAGGGTAGCCGTTCCCATGCTTCACCCTCGTGTGGCGAGGCCGCTGCCCCACCTTCACACGCGGGCACGAGGCTATTTGCACTTCCCTCCGGCCCCTGAGAGCACCACCACCGCCGCTGTCCCGGCCCTTCCTGTTCTGCCGCCGCGGGCCTCTGTCCTAGGAAAGGCCACCTTGGCTGCCTCCTTGAGGCCATTCAGCTCTCACCGCCAGAGAGGGGTGCCAATGAGCCACCAGCAGCGGGCACGGCAAGAAGGGAAGGCTGATGGAGGGCCTGGTTCCCGTCTTCCTCCCAGGCTCCCGTGTGGGTTACATGCGTGGTTTCCAGGGCAGAAGTGACAGAACAGCCCATAATCCTACCAGAAATTTAGATTCAGTTCTCCACTCCCACAGCGGGATGAGAAGCTAATCATCGTTAACCATATAACAATCACATAATCATCAGGTATTCTAAAATTTTAGGAATTTGCAATCATACTACTAAAAATAGTAGTAAGAACCTAACTTGTTCTAAGTCTCAAAACAGAGCAATTACAAATTGCATAAAGATGCCAATAAACACATGTAAAAATCAGACCAAAGGTAGCTAGTGTTTTTAAGTCACGGCAGTATTCTAAGTTACTACCGCAAAAATAAACTTAAAGATAGACGAGTATATGTAAGAGCTAGAGATAAGAATCAATAGATAAAAGAAAAAAACTCTCATCTTAATCCCTCATTCCTTTTGAAAATTATTTGAGACATATAACTCACTAAATGGCATTGATCCTAAACATTGATTTTAAACAGTGGCTCCTGAACTGACGGTAAACAACGGGTCCAGCCTCGGAGCAGAGCTGCGCCCGCAATCGCCACGTTGCTGTAGCGTGGCGGCTGCCGTGTTCTCTCTGCACAGGCCTGGAGAACGCCAGAAACAGCAAAAGTAACACAGGACTTTTACCTCATGCACTCCCACCGTCCATTCACTTCTGTACCAAACACTTCCCATTAAAAGGAAGAGGAGGTGGAGAATTTGACTTCCGCCAAGAAGTGAGCAAAACGAGAAACGGAGCCAGCACGCCGGGGGGGTGGGGGGGGCACGCTGCCCCGGCCCCCGCACGACCCAACACCCACTTAGGTGGGCTTTACAAATTAAAGCAAGTATCAGCGTCCACCACGACGGCCTGAAGAGACCAGGACCCACTCACTCCCCAGTGAAACTACTGAAATGTGTAAACAAACAAAACCACAACCATTAAAAGTCCCTGGAAATGCTCCTTAGGGTGAAGAGTAAATGAAGAAATATCTACTCAAGAAAATCGACGAATATTTGAAAATCCAGAAATTAAGAAAATGTACAAAAGGCAAGCAAGCATCGGTGGCATTTGAACCTGACCACGGCCCCTGGGCCCCCAGCTGCAGCCGGCAGCACTGAGCCTGCTCTCCCCCAGGCCCTAGGCAGGGTTCAGGGCTTCTGCATTTCTCATCCCGAGGCTCCCGAGGTGAGGGCTCCCTCCTTCCATCCAGCCCCCACTCAACAGACAGAGGCTCACCCTGGGTATGGAACACTGGAAACCCTGGACCCTGGTCTCCCGGTCCAGCTCACGCAGCGGCAGCTACTACACACCAGGAGACCCCAAGCTGCTCCCCACTCCCACTAGCGCTCAGCTCCTAGAGTGGGGTGCCACTCAGAGAAGCTTGTCGTGGTCTCCACCCCAGCTCCAGAGCCCTGGCTCAGAGACCCTGCCAGGGGAAAGCAGAACACAAGATGCTGTAAGCCAGCAAGAGCTTTGGAGCCATGGAAGGACTCCTCCCAAAGGCACCAACTTCATTTGTGACACAGCACAGGGGAGGGTGCTCTCAAGAGCAGGGGGAGGTGGAGAAAGGTAACCAAGAAAAGACTTGAGGGCTTCCCTGGTGGCGCAGTGGTTGAGAGTCCGCCTGCCGATGCAGGGGACGCGGGTTCGTGCCCCGGTCCGGGAAGATCCCACGTGCCGCGGAGCGGCTGGGCCCGTGAGCCGTGGCCGCTGGGCCTGCGCGTCCGGAGCCTGTGCTCCGCAGCGGGAGAGGCCACAGCAGTGAGGGGCCCGCGTGCCGCAAAAAAAAAAAAAAAAGAGAAGACTTGAGGTGCAGCTAAGCTGAGCAGCAAGCTTGCAGGAGAGAAGCAGGGAGGAGAAGCCAGAAGGGGCCCCTTGAGGTCAGAGCGATGATCAACGGGGGCCTCAGAAATGCTTCCCTCAAAGGAGCCAGTCAGAATGCATGCATGTGCAGAGCAATTATGCCCCCGAGTATTGCTGGAAATAATAGAGTAACCAGCTGGCAGTCAGTGGAGTTTAACAGCTGGATGCTTGTCAGGGCTCAAGAGGAAGGCCGGCCTGCCAAACCCACCGCAGCCCAGGCGATGTGGGTGCACCCAGAGGAGGGCTTCCCTGAGGGGCAAAGCCCAACACTCAACACTGGGGGGCATAGGGCAGACCTCACAAAGATAACCCAGCAGGACACGAAACACGGAGGAGATAGGTAAGTTACGAAGTTGGCAACAGGAATGGGGGGGGGTAGTGCCCAGATTTACTTACATATAGAACAAACAATCCTAAAATTTGTATGGAACCACAAAAGATCCCAAATAGCCAAAACAATCTTGAGAAGAAGAACAAAGCTGAAGGCAACATGCTCCCTGATTTCAGACTATGTTATAAAGCTACAGTAATTAAAATAGCCTGTCACTGACATAAAAACAGACACATGGGTCAATGGAACAGAATAGAAAAGGCAGAAATAAATCCATGCATGCATGATCAGTTAATGTACAACAAAGGAGCCAAGAATATACAATGGGGATAGGACAGTCTCTTCCATAAATGGTGTTAGGAATACTGGACAGCATAAACATGCAAAAGAATGAAACTGGACTACTACCTTACACCGTACACAAAAATTAACTAAAAATGGATTAAAGACTTGAGTGTGAGACTGGAAACCATAGAAGAAAACACACCTGGGTAAGCACCTTGACATCAGTCTTAGTGATGACTTATTGGATTTTCTACCAAAAGCCCAGAAAACAAAAGCAAAAATAAACAAGCCAGACTAAATCAAACAGAAAAGCTTCTGCACAGCAAAGGAAACCATCAAATAAACAAAAAGGTAATCTACTGAATGGGTGAAAATATTCACAAGCCATATATCTGATAAAGGGCTAATATCCAAAATATATAAAAAACTCATACAACTCAACAGAAAATAGAAAACAACAAACGATCCAATTAAAAAATGGGCAGACGATCTCAACACTTTTTCAAAGAAGACATACAGATGGCCAACAGGTATGTGAAAAGATACTCAACATCACTAATCATCAGGGAAATGCAAATTAAAACCACAGTAAGATATCAGGGGACTACATCAAACTAAAAACCTTTTGCGTAGGGAAGGAAACCATTAAAAAATAAAAAGGCCACCTACTGAATGGGAGAAGATATTTGCAAATGCCGAGTGGATGAAAGGCTCTTGCTGCTCCAGCCAGGAGTCAGGACTCTGCCTCTGAGGTGGGAGAGCCAACTTCAGAACACTCATCAAGAAGAGACCTCCCAGCCCCACATAATATCAAACGGCAAAAATCTCCCAGAGATCTCCATCTCAACACCAGCACCCAGCTTCGCTCAACGACCAGCAAGCTACAGTGCTGGACAACCTATGCCAACCATATAGCAAAACAGGAACACAACCCCACCCACTAGCAGAGAGGCTGCCTAAAATCATAATAAGTCCACAGACACCCCAAAACACACCACCAGACGTGGACCTGCCCACTAGAGAGACAAGATCTAGCCTCATACACCACAACACAGGCACTAGTCCCCTCCACCAGGAAGCCTACACAACCCACTGAACCAACCTTAGCCACTGGAGACAGACATCAAAAACAACGGGAGCTACGAACTTGCAGCCTGCAAAAAGGTGAACCCAATCACAGTAAGATAAGCAAAATGAGAAGACAGAAAAACACACAGCAGATGAAGGAGCAAGATAAAAACCCACCAGACCTAACAAATGAAGAGGAAATAGGCAGTCTACCTGAAAAAGAGTTCAGAATAATGATAGTAAAGATGATCCAAAATCTTGGAAATAGAATGGACAAAATGCAAGAAGCAGTTAACAAGGACCTAGAAGAAATAAAGATGAAACAGACAATGATGAACAACACAATAAATGAAATGAAAAATACTCTAGATGGGATCAATAGCAGAATAAATGAGGCAGAAGAACGGATAAGTGACCTGGAAGATAAAATAGTGGAAATAACTACTGCAGAGCAGAATAAAGAAAAAAGAATGAAAAGAACTGAGGACAGTCTCAGAGACCTCTGGGACAACATTAAACGCACCAACATTCGAATTATAGGGGTTCCAGAAGAAGAAGAGAAAAAGAAAGGGACTGAGAAAATATTTGAAGAGATT
Organism: Lipotes vexillifer; assembly: GCF_000442215.2. Lineage (NCBI taxonomy): Eukaryota > Metazoa > Chordata > Mammalia > Artiodactyla > Lipotidae > Lipotes > Lipotes vexillifer. Next base: position 279,304 of record NW_006797468.1, on the reverse strand, counting down.
ATAGTTGAAAACTTCCCTAATATGGGAAAGGAAATCGTTAATCAAGTCCAGGAAGCACAGAGAGTCCCATACAGGATAAATTCAAGGAGAAATACGCCAAGACACATATTAATCAAACTGTCAAAAACTAAATACAAAGAAAGCATATTAAAAGCAGCAAGGGAAAAACAACAAATAACACACAAGGGAATCCCCATAAGGTTAACAGCTGATCTCTCAGCAGAAACTCTACAAGCCAGAAGGGAGTGGCAGGACATACTGAAAGTGATGAAGGAGAAAAACCTGCAACCAAGATTACTCTACCCAGCAAGGATCTCATTCAGATTTGATGGAGAAATTAAAACCTTTACAGACAAGCAAAAGCTGAGAGAGTTCAGCACCACCAAACCAGCTTTACAACAAATGCTAAAGGAACTGCTCTAGACAAAAACACAAGAGAAGGAAAAGTCCTATAATAACGAACCCAAAACAATTTAGAAAATGGGAATAGGAACATACATATCGATAATTACCTTAAATGTAAATGGACTAAATGCTCCCACCAAAAGACACAGATTGGCTGAATGGATACAAAAACAAGACCCATATATATGCTGTCTACAAGAGACCCACTTCAGACCTAGAGACACATACAGACTGAAAGTAAGGGGATGGAAAAAGATATTCCATGCAAATGGAAACCAAAAGAAAGCTGGAGTAGCAATTCTCATATCAGACAAAATAGACTTTAAAATAAGGACTATCAGAAGAGACAAAGAAGGACACTACATAATGATTAAGGGATCGATCCAAGAAGAAGATATAACAATTGTAAATACTTATGCCCCCAACATAGGAGCACCTCAATACATAAGGCAAATACTAACAACCAT
>NW_006797468.1:265155-272655 GCF_000442215.2 Lipotes vexillifer | reverse complement strand
AACATACTCAAAGTACTCCAGGAAAAAACTGACAAACACAAATCCAGTATCCAACAAAGCTATCTCTCATAAATGAAGATGAAATAAAGACTTCCCCAGATACGCAAATCTGAAAGAATTTGTTGCTAGCTGATCTGTCTACAAGAAACACTAAAGGAAGGTCTTCGGACTAAAAGTAACTCCAAATGGTAATTCAAATCCACATGAAAAAACAAAGAGCACTGGTAAAAGTAATTATGTAATTATAAAACACAGTATAAATGCTTATTTTTTTACTTCTTATAACTAACTTCAAAAGTGTATACAATAACATGTATCTAATGTAATGTTGGGCTTATGTAACACAAGTGTAATACATTTGCCAATAATACCATAAAAGAGGCGGGTGCGGGTAAAACTGTACTGGACTGTGAAGATGACTACAGACAGTAAAATAATAAGATGTTAAAATGTTACGTTAGAAAGTATACACTTAGGGCTTCCCTGGTGGCGCAGTGCTTGAGAGTCCGCCTGCCGATGCAGGAGACGCGGGTTCGTGCCCCGTTTCGGGAAGATCCCACATGCCACGGAGCGGCTGGGCCCGTGAGCCATGGCCACTGAGCCTGCGCATCCGGAGCCTGTGCTCCACAAATGGGAGAGGCCACAACAGTGAGAGGCCCGCATACGAAAAACCAAAAAAAAAAAAAAAAAAAAAAAAAAAAAAGAAAGTATACACTTAACACAAGAAAGTAGTAAAGGAGCAATAGCGGAACAAAAAAGACATGAAGAAAACAAAAAATGGCAGATGTAAATTCAACTAAGCAATAATACTATTAAATGTAAACTGATTAAACCATCCAATCAAAGGCAGAGATTGTCATACTGGATTTTAAAAAGTGATCCAACTAAATGCTGCCTACAGGAGACATACTTTAGATTCAAAGATAAAAACAGACTGAAAGTAAAAGGAAGGGAAAAGATAAATCATGCAAACAGCAACCACAAAAAAAGCTGGAGTGGCTACATTAATGAATAAAATAAACATTAAAAATTTTAAAGTTAATAAAGATAAAGAGATTATTTCATAATGATAAATGGCTCACCATCAGGAAGATATAACAATTAAAAACATATAGGCACATAGGGCCTCCCTGGTGGCGCAGTGGTTGGGAGTCCGCCTGCCGATGCAGGGGACGCGGGTTCGTGCCCCGGTCCGGGAGGATCCCACATGCCGCGGAGCGGCTGGGCCCGTGAGCCATGGCCGCTGAGCCTGCGCGTCTGGCAACGGGAGAGGCCACGACAGTGAGAGGCCCACGTATCGCAAAAAAAAAAAAACAAAAACAAAAACATATAGGCACATAATAACAGAAAAAAAATACAAGAAGAAGAAGCAAAAATGTAGAGAAATAAAGAGGGAACTAAACAATCCAACAATAAAAGAGACTTCAGTATGCCACTATCAATAATGGATAGAACTAGACAAAATAACACGTTAAAAAGATAAAATTATTCACAGTAGAGCCTCTGACAACAGAGGAATGAAATTAAAAATCCATACCAGGAAAAACTCACAACGAGGTGGAAATTAAACAGAGCATGCCTAAATAACCAATGAATCAAACAAGCACTCAAAAGGGAAATCAGAAATAGTCTGAAATGAATTAAAGTCAAGACACAATGTTCAGGTTCCAACTATAATTTACATATACTGTATAGTTATAATAGAACTGTCACTGTATGTTCTAAGCATGGTAGCAATAAGTTTTAAATGTTTGTTTTGCTTGTTATACTATTTTAAAAAATCAATGATTATTTTCTTTTAAAAGAGAACTTCCTCAATCTGATAATGAGCATCTATGAAAAGCTCACAGCTAACATCAGACTGAATGGTAAAATATTGAAAGCTTTCCCCCTAAGATCAGGAATGAGTCAAGGATGCCTATCGCTATTCAACACTGTGTTGAGGTGCCAGCAAGGCAATTAGACAAGAAAAAGAAAGAAAAGGCATCCAGATTGGAAAGGAAAAAGTACAATACTTCTATTTGCAGATGACATCATATTTTACATAGAAAATCCTAAGGAATCCCCTAAAAACCCATTAGAATAAACCAGTTCAATGTGGTAACACAATATATGATCAATATACAAAAATCAGTTGTGTTCCTATACACCAGCAATGAGCAATCAAAAAAATAAAGAAAACAATGCCACATACAAACACATCAAAAAGAATACTTAGCGATACAGTTCAAAATTTCTTCTCTGAAAACCACAAAATATTGTTGAAATAAACTTTTAAAATAGCTGGATAAATGGAAAAATCATATAATGTTCATGGATCAGAATACATAACATGGTTACAGATTCAATGCAATGTAATCCTATCTGACTTCTTTGTAGACATTGCATTGAATCTGTAACCGTGTTATGTATTCTTTAACAAAAGTTAAAACTTTTGTGCTTCAAAGTACACTATCAAGAAAGTGATACAAATAGCCAATAAGTACACAAAAGGATGCTCAATACATCAGTCATCAGAGAAATATTGATACAAATCAAAACCACAATGAAATACCACCTCGCCCCCACAAGGATGGCTAGAATCAAAAAGGTAATAGTATGTGTACGTGCGGAATTGTAGAGATCAAACCCTCAAACACTACTGGTGGGAATGAAAAACGATGTCACTTGTAGGAAACAGTCAGCAGGTTTGTAAAACGATTTCACATAGAGAAACCATGTGATCCAGTGTCTTCTCCATTTGAGCTGCTATAACAGAACACCATGGACTGGGTGGCTTATAAACAATGGAAATTTATTCCTCACAGCCTGGAGGGTGGGAAGTTCAAGACCAAGGTGCCAGCAGAGTGGGTGTCTGATGAGGGCCCACTTCTTGGCTCACTGATGGCTAAGCTCAGCGCACTCCCACGTGATGGAAGAGGCAGCGAACTCTCGGGGGTCCCTTTTATAAGAGCACTAATCCCATTCATTAGGCTTCTGGCACCCAACCTAATTCACACTGGGGGTTAGGATTTAACATATGAATTTGGGGGGCATAAACATTCAGTCTGAGGCACCTAGAAATTCCACTCCTAGATATATACCCATCGGAAGTGAAAAATAGGTCCACACAAAATCTTTTCCACAACTGTTTATAGCAGCATTCATAATAGCCAAAAAGTGGAAACAACCCAAACGTTTGTGGTAAATTGATAAAATGGATAATTCAGCCATAAAAAGTAACAAAATACTGACACATGCTATAACACAGATGAACCTTTTAAAATATTATGCTCAGTGAAAGCGGCCAGTCACAAAAGTCCACACATTACATGATCTGTGAAAGTCCAAAACAGTGAAATCTGTAGTAATACAAAGTAGATGAGCAGTTGCTTGGGGAGGGAAAATACGGGGGGTGGAGAGCTACAGGGCACAGGGTTTCTTTCTGAGGTCCTGAAAATGTCCTAAAATTGGCAGTTGCACATATCTGTGAATACACTAAAAACCATTTAATTGTACCATTTAAGTGAATGAATTCACTGTTATATGAATGACGTCTCAATAAAGCTGTTTAAAGCGAAAAGGCAGGTGGCTGTATTTGAAAATACTGTGGAAGGGGTGCAGATCACACTCAGAAGCCCAGAGAGAGCTTATTCCTACCACCTCTTACCAGCCTTGGCCCAACAATGGAGGAAAATGCCTGAAACATCTGGTCACATCACAAAAGTAGACTCTTAATAGTAGTTTTACAGCTGAAACAGTTCATAGCAAAGACATGGTATGCACTACCCTTTTCACTCCTGTGTAAAGATGCCTGAGCGCAGATGCCAACTGCCATGACTGATCTTCACATGTTCCAATCCTGGGAGCAGCACACCCAGGGCCTACAGAGCTTGGTACAGACGATTAACAGCAGCCACTATTTAACTCACATACAGAGATTTAATACAGAAAAATACAGCTGCACGTCCAGCTGCTGAAAGACTAAAGGATGGGGCTCCACACTGAGCCTGCAGGAATGACCCCCAGAAAATGGGACCAGAGCTGACCTGCCAGGGAACAGCCATGGATTCACAACCACAACACGGGAGTAGGGAGGCCACCATCCTCCATGCTTCTCTGGATCAACATTCTCTGCAACAATCCAGGGTCCAGGATGCCTCAGTCCGACCTGCTGCTCCTTAGCTCACACGTGTAAATACAAGGAACCCTTTGGTTACAAAGCCCCTTGGCGACCAGAAGGTCCACATCGGCACAGTGGACTGTTTTCTGTAAGTGGCTACAGGGAAGGGTAGTCCCCACTGACACTGGGAAACGGCAAAATCAACTTTCCAGCTCTGGGGAAGGAGTCCCACCCAAAGACCGTGGGGACACATGCTGAATGAGCCGATTTGCAGCTCTCACATGCCATCCCTCGCCCCCAGAGGCTGGCACCAACAGGTTGAGAGTATTTGCTTCTGGCCTTGAAGGGCTACCTAAAATAAAGATTCTTATTTTGTATGTCGAAGGAAGTGGATATTGATGGAATTTATCCTGAAAAAAAAATCTAGAAAAGGAAAAGTTTTACAATTCAGACTTTATTACACTTCAGCTAATATATCTGAATAAAGATACCACATATACTGGGAATGCAGGTCAGGTCAGGTCCCCACTTACCATCTGCAACCTAGTGGAAATGACCTAGTGCCTACTCAGCCTGAACTTCATTAAATTTGGACAACACTGGCCTCCGCGTACTGAGACAGCCGTGGGACTGAATCTGACAGGTTCCTCCTCCACCCTCACTTTAAATATATTTTCTGCTCTACATTTTCTATGATTTTTAAATGCTCACTAATCTCTTGGCCAGCCAAAAAGCTATATCTATGAAACTATGAAATCTCCCTCTCTGATTGCAACTACAAATACAGGCATTCAAAATATTGTGTACATGAGCATGCTTAAAGTACTATCAAAATAAATGACATTCTAGCCGGCATAACCCAAAATAAAGTCAGAAAAAAGATATGGCAGCCCTCACACATTATTACTCAGTATTATTCTGTAAGTTCTAATCAGTACAAGGCATAAAACAGAAATGAGTTAAAACAACTGGAAAGGAAAATACAATTATTATAATTTAGGCAAAGACCATATAACTAGAAAATGGAAAAGCACCAAGTGAAGAACCATTAGACCCAATGAAGTGGCTACATATAAAATCAATGTATAAAACTAAATAGGTTTATTGCAGTTAAAGACAATAGAAAAAATGCTATTCTCAAGACAAGAACATTTAAGATGTTCAGAAAAAAGTTACACGTTACCTTGACAAATTACATTTAAAAAATAACTTGAATAAATGAAGATTAAAAAATCATTACCTGAATGATAAGAATAAATATTAAGAAATATAATTTCTTCTCAAATTACTGGTCTGGTAGTTATGATTTCTACCTGGGATGGGGGTAGAATATGTGGCAGCTCTAAGTCCTATGGGCCTCAGAAGATGCAGGTCTAAGCCCCTTACTTCTCCCAAGTCCCTCCAGACAGTGAGCTGCTGCCCCCATCGGCATCAAATCATGGTCCTCAGAAATGTGGCATACAACAAGAAAAGGTGAAAATTCAAGAGAGTGAGAAGAAAATCCATAGACCTGAAGAAAATATTTGCAAAAGACATACCTATCAGGTATTTGACTATTGTCTAAAACATACAAAGAACTCTTAAATCTCAACAACAAGAAAATGAAAACCCAATATAAAAATGGGCAAAAGACCTGAACATACCCCTCACCAAAGAAGATATACAGGGTGAAACCAAAAAGGTGAATTCCTATTTTCTCATACAAAAACAAACCTGTTTTCCACTTTCACATGCAAAAGTGAATGAATAATCAAAGATGTCAGCTGTAACTGGTGTCCCAGCCAGAGTGAACCCATTAAATATCAGGGGGTCCACAGCACATTTATTTCACGGAAAACAATTAAGCATTAACTAAAACATGTATAGACAGACAGTGACTAAGCATATCAAAAGGTGACAACATATGTCATCAGGAAACTGCAAATTAAAACAACAGTTAGATACCACTATGCAACTATGAAAATGGCCAAAATGCAATACACTGACAACACCAAGTGCCGGTGAGGATGTGGAGCAACAGGAACTCTCATCATTACCTGCAGGAATGGAAAATGGAAAAGTCACTTTGGAGGACAGGTTGGCAGTTTCTTATACAAATAAACATACTCTAACCATAAGGTCCAGCAATCACATGCCTTAGTATTTACCCAAAGGAGTCAAAAAGCTATGATCACACATCAACCTGCATGTGGATGTTTATACAGAAGCTTCATTCATAATATCCAAATCTTGGAAGCAACCAAGATGTCCTTTAGCAGTTGAATGGATAAATAAACTTGGTCCATCCAGACAATGGGGCTATTATTCAGCTAAAAAGAAATGAGCTATCAAGTCATGAAAAGACATGACAAAACATTAAATGCATTTAACTGAGTGAAAGAAGCCCATCTGAGAAGGCTACAGACTGTGTGATTCAATTCTACGACATTCTGGAAAAGGCAAAACTGTGGGGACAGTAAAAAGATCAGGGTTTGCGGGAGGGAGGAACAGGTGGAGCACGGAGGATTTTTAGGGCAGTGAAACTACTCTCTATGACACTCTCATGGTGCATACCTGTCATTATACATTTGTCAAACCCACAGAATGTTCAACGCCAAGAGTGAGCCCTGATGTAAGCCAGGGACTCTGGGTGGTGATGATGTATCAGTGCAGGTTCATGGATTGTAACGAATGTCCCATCTGGTGGGGATGGTGACAGTAGGCTGGGGGAGGGGTGGGGGGAGGGCTACATGGGAAATCTCTGTGCCCCACCCTCAATTTTGCTGTGAACCTAAAACTGCTCTAAAACATAAAGTCGTATTAAAAACAAAAACAGAAGATAATAACCTAGCTCAATAAGACACATACATACAAAAAGTAAACAGGAAAGTGTCGACTGAAAAAAAAAAAAATGCACAACCTAAAAGTTGACAATTGTTTTATTTCTGCGGACTTCAAGCCTGGGATGCAGCCTCTTAGATGGCTCTGAGGGACTGCTCTGAAGAGGTAAGGGAGGAGCTAGGATACACAGAAGTTTTTCCAACAAAGACCAGGTAGTGGGAACATCCAAAGAGTACTACTGTTAATTAAAGAAAACCAAGTTAAGGAATTTAGTGCTTTTCTGCCCATGGCAAGATGCAAGAGTCTGGACTCTGAAACCATCCTTTGCTATGCACCTCAGCTCTCTGGGGCCAGCATCCTGTGCTTTCCCACCCTGAGTTCCCTCAGGGTGCACAGTTTGGGGGAGTGGGGGAGTGGGGAGTGGGGGGTGGGGGGGAGGGCTGCAGTGGCTGAGTCAGCCCATCTGTCTCCAGCCTGAGTCCCCTCAGGGTGCACTATCAGGAGGGGCTGTAGTGGTTTGATGGCAGCAACACCCTTTTTTTTTTTTTTTTTTTTTTTTTTTGGGTTTGGGGGGTTTT
>NW_006797468.1:256317-265051 GCF_000442215.2 Lipotes vexillifer | reverse complement strand
CCCCTGCATCGGCAGGCGGACTCTCAACCACTGCGCCACCAGGGAAGCCCAGCAACACCCTTTTTTCAGGATGTGGCAGGCAACATTTTTCATTCACAAAAAGGAAGACATTTTAAAAAGTCTAATAAAAGGCAATTTGTGCCACCAGTTATTAAACATATTATAAAAGTTCAGCAAGTAAACTGTGTAAATGTAACAAGAATAGGCAGAATTCAAGAGAACAGAATGGAAAAACTCAACAAACCATAACACACAGCAATTTTAATAAGAGTGATGTGTCAAAGAGGGTAAAAGAACAATGATTTAAACAAACAAACAAAAAGATTTAGAACAACTGCTTATCTACTTTTAGAGAAAAAAACTTAAGTTCTTATTTTCACAACAGACAGCAAAATAAATTCCACACAGATGAAAGAGTTTTTCCTTTTAAATGAAGCCATAAAGGAACTAAGGAGAATCTGATCTCAAGGAAGGAAATGCCTTTCTCAGCATAAAAGCAAGAGGAAAAACACAGAGAAAAACTGAGAGATTTTATCATTTTTTAAAGTTTTTTAAGAAAACATTTACGTATTTTAATAAAAAGTCTAGTTTGAAATCCATTTACAACAAATCAAATATTGGGGATTTGGTAAAGATAAATATTTGGTCTTTGTCTCTGCTTCCTGGCACAAAGCCCCCTAAAGCCTTGGAATTTACAGTCTTTTGTATGCTAATAAGATGACGCATGGGGGTCTTGGTGGGGGGGTGGCTAGAGAACTTCAGGATGGGGACTGGTCACCAGAAAAGCAAACTCCTATAGTTAGAACCCTTGACCTTTGGGAAAAGCTAAAATTGACTCAGTGACCAATGCCAGTGATTTAATCTATCCTGCCTGATAGGAGGAAACAGAACTTCCAGATAACAGGTTCAGGAGCCTCCAGGCTGGTGAGGGCACGTGCGGGGAAGACAGCAGGTCCACAGAGGTCGAGAAGGCCCCTCCCCACACACCTGGCTCCATGCATCTCTTCCATCTGGTTGTTCCTGAGTTTTATCCTTTACAATATACCTCTAATTTTAAGTAAAGTGCTTTCTTGAATTTCTGTAAGCTTTCCTAGTTAATTACTGAAACCAATGGGAGATCATGGAACCCCTGACTTGTAGTCAGCTAGAGAGATGTGTGGGTATCCTGGGCACCCCACTTTTTTATTATGGTAAAAAACACATAACACAAAATGTACCGTTTTAACCATTTCTAAGTATATAGTACTGTCTTAGTCAGTTTGGGATTACCATACACAATACAACAGACTAGGTGTCTTATAAACAACAGAAATTTATGTCTTATAGTTCTGGAGGCTGGAAATACAAGATGAAGGGGCCTGCAGATTCAGTGTATGGTGAGGCCCATTTCCTGGTTCACAATGGCACTTTTTCCCCTATGTCCTCAGATGGCAGAAGAGGGAAGGGAGCTCTCTGGTGCTTCCTTTCTAGTGGCACTAATCCCATTCATGAGGGTTCCATCCTCATGACCTATGACCTCCCAAAGGCCCCACCTCCTAACACCATCACCTTGGGGGTTAGGTTTCAACATATGAATTTGCGGGGAGACACAAACATTCGGTCTATAGCAAGTACAGTACTAACTATATGCATATTGTTGTGCAAGAGAGCTCTAGGACTTTTTCTCATCCTGCAAAACTGAAACTCCTAACCACCAAACAGTAGCTCCCTGTTTTCTGCCCTTCTCTAGCCCTGGGCACTCCAATTCTATGTCCTGTGTCTGAGATTTTGATTATTTCAAGACCTCATATAAGTGGAATCATATACATTTATCTTTTTGTGATGAGCTTGTTTCACTTAGCATAATATCCCCAAGGTTCATCAATGTTGGAGCATGACAGGATTTCCCTCTTTTTAAAGGCTAAGCATTATTCCATTCTGCGCACGGACCACATTTTCTTTATGGAAGGAAGGAGTGGGACTACTGAATCATATGGTACTTCTCTATATTTAAAACATTTTCAGAAACTCCAGGCAGTTTTCCATAGTGGCTGCACCATTTTACATTCCCACCAACAGTGCACAGGGTTTCAATTTCTTCAATTTCAATTTCATCTTTACCAACACTTGTTATTTTCTGGGGGTTTTTTGATAGTGGCCATCCTAACATGTGTGAGCTGATATTGGGGTTTTGATTTGCATTTCCATGCAAACAGAATATAGTAAATTTGCATAGTTCTTTGGAAAAATGTATACTCAAGTTCTTTGCCCATTTTTAAAATCAGGCTTGTTTCCTTGTTTGTTTTTGGTGTTGAGCTGTAGTTCATTTCTATATTCTGCATATTAACCCCAAACCTCAGGTATGAGGTTTGCAAGTATTTTCTCACATTCCATAGGCTGCCCTTTTTACTGTTGTTTCCTTTGCTGCACAGAAGTTTTTAAGTTTCATGCAGCCTCACTTGTCAATTTTTGCTTTTATTAGCTGTGTTCTGGTGGCAAATCCAAGAAATCACTGCCAAGACCAATATGAAGAAGATTTTTGCCTGTTTTCTTCTAGGTCTTATGCTTTCAGGTCTTATGTTTAGGTCTTTAATTCATTTTAAGTTATCTTTTGTACATGGTATAATGTCAGGGTTCAACTTCATTTTTTTGCATTGTGGATAACCAGTTTTCTACATTTCACTGGCTGAACAGACTGTTCTTTCCCCATCATGTGTTCTTGTCACCCTTGTCATAGACCATTTGACCATGTAAGTGAGAGTTTATTTCTGGGCTCTCTAGTCTGTTTCACAGGTCTGTATGTCTGTCTTTAGGCCAGTGCCATACTGTTTATATTACTGTAGTCTGTAATATGTTTTGAGGTCAGAAAGTGTGAGGTCTCCAGCTTTTTCTTTCTCAAGAAAAAAACTGGGGGCTAGTCAAAAAGTATTTTGGCTATTCATAGTTCTTTAGGATTCCATATGAATTTTAAGATGGATTTTTCTATTTCTGCAAAAACTGCCACTGGATCTGGTAGGGATTGCAGTGAATCCATAGATCACTTTGGGTAGTGTGGATATTTTAAGAATATCAAGTCTTCCACTCCATGAACATAGGATGTCTTTCTACTTATTTGTGTCTTCTTTAATTTCTTTCAGCAACGTTTTCTAGTTTCAGTGCATTGCATTTTTGTCCCCGTGGTTAAATTTATTCCAAGGTTTTTATTCTTTATGATGCTACTGTAAATGGGATTTTTTTCTTAATCTCCTTTTTGGAATTTTCACTGTAGTGTATAGAAACAAACCTGATTATGTATCCAGCAACTTTTCTAAATTTGCTCATTAGTTATAACAAGCTTTTTTGTGGAATCTCTAAGTTTTCTATGTATAAGATCGTGTCATCTGCAAAAAGAGATAATTTTACTTCTTTCTTTCCAATTTGGATGCCTTTTATTTCTTTTTCTTGCCTAATGTGCTCTGGCTAGGACTTCCAGTACTACGTGGAACAGAAGTGGCAAGAATGGGCATCCTTGCATTATTACTGATATTCGAGTAAAAGCTTTCAATTTTTCACCACTGAGTAGGATGTTAGCTGTGGGCTTTTCATATATGGTCTTAATTATGTTGTGGTATTTTCCCTCTGTTTATAATCAGTTAAATGCTTTGTCATGATAAGGTGCTGAATTTTATGAAGTGCTTTTTCTGTATCAATTGAGATAATTATGTGGTTTTTCTCCTTCAATATGTTAATGTGGCATGTTACACATAGATTTTCAAATCTTGAACCATCCTTGGGTTCCAAGAATAAATCCCACTTGGTCATAGTGTATCATCCTTTTAATGTGTTGCTGAATTTGGTTTGCTAGTATTTTGTTGAGGATTTTTGTATCAATATTCATCAAAGATACTGTTCTATACTTTTCTTGTAGCATCTTTTTCTTTTTTTTTGGCCACGCCACGCAGCATGTGGGATCTTAGTTGCCCGACCAGGGATCAAACCCACACCCCCTGCAATGGGAGCATGAAGTCTTAACCACGGGACCGCCAGGGAAGTCTGCTTGTAGTATCTTTTTCTGGTTTTGCTATTAGAGTAATGCTGGCCTCATAAAATGAGTTTGGAAATGTTTCTTCCTCTTCAATTTTTGGGAAGAGTTTAAGAAGGACTGGTGTTAATTTTCTTTAAGTGTTCAAAAGAATTTTCCAGTGAAGCCATCTGGTCCAAGGTTTTTCTTTGTTGGGAGGTTTTTGATTACTGAGTCAAACTCCTTACTAGTTATATATCTGTTCAGATTTTTATTTCTTCATGTTCAGTCTTGGTTGGTTGTATGCTTCTAGAAATCTATTCATATCTTCCAGTTTATCAAATTTGTTAGTGTATAATTGTTCATAGCAATCTCTTGTAATCCTTTTTATTTCTGTGACATCAGTTTTAATACCACCTGTCATTTCTGATTTTTCTTTTTTTTCCTCTGAGAGTTTGTCAACTTTGTTAATCTTTTCAAAAAACCAACTTTTAGTTTCACTGATTTTCTATTGTTTTTCTACTATCTAATCATTTCTCTCTGCTCTATTCTTTATGATTTCATTCTTTCTGCTAACTTTGAGTTTAGTTTGTTCTTTTTCTAGTTCCTTATAGTGTAAATATATTGACTTGAGGTCTAATTTTTTTTTTTTTTTTTTTTGCGGTACACAGGCCTCTCATTGTTGTGGCTTCTCCCTTGGCGGAGCACAGGCTCCGGATGCGCAGGCTCAGCAGTCATGCTATGGCTCACAGGCCCAGCCGCTCCGTGGCATGTGGGATCTTCCCAGACCGGGGCACGAACCCGTGTCCCCTGCATCGGCAGGCGGACTCTCAACCACTGCGCCACCAGGGAAGCCCAAGAGGTCTAATTTTTAATGTAAGCATCTGCCACTATAAACTCCTTCTTGGTACTGCTTTGCTACATCCCATAAATTTGGGTGTCTTGGGTTTTTGTTTTCATTTGTCTCAAGATATTTTCTAATTTCTCTGGTGATTTTAGCCCACTGGTTGTTCAAGAGTGTCTTACTTTCTACATACCTATGAATTTCCAGTTTTCCTTTAGCTATTGATTTCTAGTTTCATTCCATTGTGGTTCAAAAGATCCTCAGTATGATTTCAATCTTACTAAATTTATTAAGACTTGTTTTGTGGCCTAACATGATTTCCCTTGGAGAATGTTCTTTGTTAATCTGAGAAAAACATGTATTCCGCTGTTGTTGGGAATGTTCTATATAGTCTGGTTAGGTCCATTTGGTCTATAGTGTTGTTCCAAATCTGCTGTTTGCTTAGTGATCTTCTGTATGTTGTTTTACTCATTACTGGAAGTGGGGTATTCAAGTTTCCTACTATTATTATGTTATTGTCTATTTCTGTCCTTAATTCTGTCAATGTTTGCTTCATATATTTGGGAGCTGTGATATATGTATTACATATATAATATATATGTAACGTATATAATTATATGATGACCCTCCTTGTCTCCTGTGACAAATTTTTGACTTATTTTTTTGTCTGATGTACTTGCATACTTTTTTTTTTTTTTTGCGGTACGCGGGCCTCTCACCGTTGAAGCCTCTCCCGTTGCGGAGCACAGCTCTGGACGCGCAGGCTCAGTGGCCATGGCTCACGGGTCCAGCCGGTCCACGGCATGTGGGATCTTCCCGGACCGGGGCACGATCCCACGTCCCCTGCATCGGCAGGCGGACTCTCAACCACTGCGCCACCAGGGAAGCCCTTGCATACTTATTTTAAAAATCTATTCAGCTACTCTGTATCTTTTGATTGGGGAGTTTAATACATTTACACTGAAAGTAATTACTGATAGGGAAGCACTTACTATTTCCATTTTGTTGATTGTTTTTTGTATGTCTTACAGTTTATTTGTTCCTCTTTTCTGTTCTTGCTTCCTTCATTTCATTGGTTTTCTGTAGGGACATGCTTTGATCCCTTTCTCATTTTCTTTTGTGTATATTCTACGGGGTTTTTTTTGTGGGGGCTACATAATATATTTTATAGTTACAACAATCTTTTAAACTAATAACTTCAATCACATACAAAAACTCTACTCCTTTATATCTCCCCTCCACTTGTTATCAGTATCACAAATTACATCTTTTTACACTTATTTATAGTTACTGTATTTATGCTTTTATCTTTTAAGTTCTATACCCAAATTAAAAGTGATCTACGTAACACCATCACAGTATTACAGATTTTATACTTGTCTATATATTCACCTTTAACAAAAAGCATTATGTTTTCAATGTGCTTTTATGTTACATCAAGCATCCTTTCATTTCAACGTGAAGGAACTCCCTTTAGTACTTCTGGTAAAGCAAGTCTAGTGACAAGGTAATTACTTCCTCAGCTTTTATTTCTCTGGGAAGGTCTTATTTCTCCTTCATTTTTGTTTTTTGTGTTTTTTTTTTTTTGTGGTATGCGGGCCTCTCACCGTTGTGGCCTCTCCCGTTGCGGAGCACAGACTCTGGACGCGCAGGCCCAGCGGCCATGGCTCACGGGCCCAGCCGCTCCGCAGCATGTGGGATCTTCCCAGAGCGGGGCACGAACCCGCGTCCCCTGCATTGGCAGGCGGACTCTCAACCACTAGCGCCACCAGGGAAGCCCTCTCCTTCATTTATGAAGGACGGTTTTTCCAGATAGTTTTCCTGGTTGGCATTTTTATTTTCTTTCAGCACTTTGACTATATCATCCCACTTCCTCCTGGCCTGTAACGTTACCACTAAGCTATTCACTGAGAATCTTATGGGTGCTCCCTTGTATGTGACAACTCGCTTTTTTCTTGCTGTTTTTAAGATTCTCTCTTTGGCTTTGCCTTGTGACAGTTTTATTATAATGTGTCTTGGTTTGGGCCTCTTTTGAGCAACTTGAATTTGGATATTTATCTCCTTCCTCAGGTTTGGGAAGCTTCCTGCCCTTTTCT
This sequence comes from Lipotes vexillifer, assembly GCF_000442215.2. Lineage (NCBI taxonomy): Eukaryota > Metazoa > Chordata > Mammalia > Artiodactyla > Lipotidae > Lipotes > Lipotes vexillifer. Next base: position 258,132 of record NW_006797468.1, on the reverse strand, counting down.
CCTAGTTTCTCCTAGTTCTCTGACACTGCATGTATTGGTCCACTTATTCATGTCCCACAAGTCTCTGAGGCCTTCTACACTCTTTGTCTTTCTTTTTTCTTTTTGTTCCTGACTCGGTAATTTCAAGTGACTTGTCTTCAAACTCACTGATTCTTTCTTCTACTTGGTTGATTCTGTTGTTGAACCCCCTAGAGAAATTTTCAATTTAGTTATTGTATTCTTCAGCTCCACAATGTGGTCCTTTTTTATACTTCCTCTTTGTTGATATTTACATTTTGTTTATGCATCATTTTCACAATTGCAGTTAGTTCTCTATGCTCTCTCGTAGCATACTGTGTTTAAGACAATTAATTTGAACGTGTAGGTAATTCACAGATCTCAGCTTCTTTAGGGTCAGTTTCTGGATATTTATTTTGTTTGTATGACTAGGCCATATTTCCCTCTTTCTTCATATGCCTCATTATTTTTTGCTGAGATTTGGGCATTTGAAAAAACTGCCACCTCTCCCAGTCTTTATGGACTGGCTTCATACAGGGAAAGACCTTCACCAAGCATGCTGGCTAGAGATTCTGGGAGCCTCTAAATCTTTTCTGGGGATGTGTCTCCTCTGAAGTTGTGCATGTAATTTCCCAATTAGAGAGTTTTCTCAGTTTCTCTTTCCAGAGCTTGTAACCTCTTTTTCCCTCTGGCATCTGTCTGTAGGTTCCCTGGCACTGCAATGAGCAGCTGAACTCTCGTTTGTTCTCAGTGGCCCCAGGTGTGCCAAGTATGCCAGTCAGGTGAGACAAACTAGTCCCTTGGGCAGCTTCTCAAAAAGCCAGAACGTAGGGCACATGCTCCACTCTTCTATTACCTTCCTGACGAAGAAGTCTTGAGTTTGGCGTTTACTACCAATTGTGCTAAGGTACACTTGTGGGAATGGCTATTGTGAGTGAAATGAAGCAGCCTCCTTACCCATTTCAATGCAACTGTTCTCAGCTTTGTGCTTGCCTGGCTTACTGCAACTTCTTAACTGGTTTCTGGAGTCATAAAGGCTTTTCTGGACCATATATTGTTAAGGCAGTGTCTCCGACGGGAAACAGGCTTGGGGCTTCCTTTCCACCATCCTGCTGGCATCACTCCTCTTATGCTTGCCTGGGCACCCCATTTGTGGCTGACTTCTGACATGGTGGCAGTCCTGTGGGACTGAGCCCTTCACTTGTGGGGTCTGTGCTAACTTCAGGTAGCGTCAGAACTGAAATGAATCGCAGAACACCCACTCGGTGTCAGAAAATTGGAGAACTGTTTGGTACCAGGAAAAAACAACACAGAGATATATATATTCCTTATGATAAAAATGGAAAGGTGTGGAGATGATCAGTCTTAATTATAGTTACAGACTGTCTTTTCTCTGTAAAATTTCTTAGCACACTTTCTTGCCACATCGATCAATGTCTATAATTACATCTTGGAGCAAAACTTCTCCATTTATTGTTTAAAACACCATCACTATAAAACTTTGTTTTTAAAAAGTATTATTGGCCTTCAGTCAACAAGCTTAGTATTTAGCTATAGCCAAATACCTGGCAAAGAAGATCTAAAAAGAGATATAAATAGTTACAAGGAAGCACTAAATCACATCAGGTATTATTGTAAAGTTTAACTGATACAGAAGAGGGAGAATGAAGTAACTGGTACGTGACTTACAGCAGGTCACTGGGGGGAATTGTGTAATAAAGCCTCTTGGTTGTAATAAAATTTGCTGCTGTAACACAGCACACCACCACACAACACCACCTCTGGGATGGAAGACAGCCCGCCACCACTGACCTATGT
>NW_006797468.1:237277-256307 GCF_000442215.2 Lipotes vexillifer | reverse complement strand
GGAAAGAGAGGAAGCAAGGCAGGTGCACACACGGCTTCCTCTCACATGACAGGCCAGAACCTGGACACAGAGCCCCTGCTGGTGCAAACGATGCTCTCTGGTTAGGGAGCTGTACACCCAATAAACACTTGCTACTGGGTGAAAGTCAGCAGTCTCCCCAGAAGGGCACCTGCTGGCCCCCAGGCTCCACAGAACTAAGATGAACACCATTACACACACAGTTCTTACTGTCTCAAAACACCTCCCGGTTCCTTTTGCCTCCACGCTCCATCTGGGTTAAGATGATGCGGACGATCACATGCTGTTCTTAATGTCGTCTCCTTGACCATAAAAGCATGACTCATTTCATCACGGAATGAGATAAAGGACCAAACTAGACAATTAATTTATGTGAAAGCATGGAAAGCTATACAAATGCACACTTGTTAATTAACAAAATGTAAGCCCAGGAAGAATACAAATGAGCACTAGCACCCTGCCATTTATTTCCAAGTTTAGCAATTAAGACTCCCTACTTGTACCTGAAATCACAACAAATTCCACACTGCAAACCTCTAATGAATCAAGTTGCCTTAGAATTAGAAGAGACTTCAAAGATCCTTTAGTCTAAACCAGGGGTCAGCAAAGAATGGCCCAGCCCTGTTTGTGTAAATACATTTCTATTGGAACGCGGCCACACTTGTCCACTTACACACGTCACAGCTGTCTGCACAGGACAGCTGCAAAGTTGAGCAGCTGTGATGGAGACTGTATAGCCCGCACAGCCCAATTCCTGCTCTAAACCTCTCGCTGAGAACAGGGATTCTGGAGAGGGAACAACTAACTCATCTTCCCCTAGTCACACAATTAGTGACAGGTGGGCCCAGGTCTGCCTGCTGACACCGGGCTACCTACTCCCTTTCCCCTGGTCCCAGTTCACTCATCAGCTGCCATGTAAGTTCAGAAATGGAGAGCCAGGTCCTTGCAGTTTTTTCACAAATGATGAGCCCTTCAGCTCCTCCCCCCAGCACCACACCTGCGCAGCTCATCCGTTAGGATGTGCGACGCCGTCCCCAAGTCACACGTCCACAGTCAACTCGTTAAGCTGCTCCCAAAGCCACAGCACCCTGGGCTTCCCTGCTGCTCAGAGGTGACATCTTCGTCCTGATCACTCCGACTGCCCTTCAGCCTTTGACCTTCACCTCAAAAGGCAACAGCTCTCTTCCATTAGCTTTGGCAAGCTCACTTCTTCCCGCTTGTCCTGATACTAATCCATCTAGAATTCAGGCTCTTATTTCACGTACGAACTCCTACACCAGAATCCTGTTTTAAATGCACCTTGCCTCTAATCCCTCCTCCTTAGACAAGTATTTCCTGTCAAATAGCATGAAGCCCTGACTCAAAGGCCCTCAATATCTGTCTAAAAGGTGAAGTCTGAAACCCTTAATGGGGCTTCCCAAGCTCCCGTGCCAGTTACATTGGTTTGTTCTCTATCCCCAAACCTCTTTTGGATCCAAAGCTACGCCATTTCCCCCCTTTCTCACTGTCTGTCCTCAAGAACCGGCTTAAAGTCTACCTACTCTTCCTCCAATAATTAAGTTGAAAAGGAGGTGAATAAAGAAAAGGGTGCGTGTATGTGTGACAGCTCTGCTTTTCTCACAATGTTCTAGTACTTTTCACTTGCTAAATCACCAGAGAACCATCTATCTCCCATAGTAAGACTTCGATAAATACACTCATTATTACAATACTTAAGCATAGCAAAAAGTAAAAGTATCCTAGGGTGTTTGTTTTGTTGAAATTTGAGCCAAGACACAATTTTATCAATGCTTTTTAAGGCACTAATTGTTGAAGCCCTAGAATTTTTTGAATATAAAATATGAATGTTTGGAAAGTGAAGAAAAATATCACAAATTTATGATAACCTGTAAGGTAAGAGAAAGAGGGTAGCAAAAAAAAAAAAAAAAAAAAACCTCAAGAGAAACCCAGATTCAAATTCCTATTAGTGGCTACATAACTCTGCACAAGTTTTTTAGCTTCCTTAAGTTCCTCAAATGTAAAATAGAGTTGATTCTCCTTATTCAAGGCAGCTGCGCTGTAAAAGTTGCCACGGACAATGAATCAGCAAATACTGAATCACTGCTCTTACAGGAAATACGGGGTCAGGTTCCTGTGAGCCTCTGTCACATTTTCATCAATCATTCAATACATAACCTTGTTTTTTGTGTGTTTCTGTATAAGGACACTTTATTTAATATGTATTGTACAGCCATTAACGTTGACCTCACGCCTGAACAAAGCTCATCTAACATGCATCTTCTCCTTAAGGTACATCACAATCTTCTGTGATGCAATTTTTAATGAGTAGCAATTTTTAAAGAATATTATAAGTCGTACGACCTTAAGCTCTAGTAAAATCAGTAAAAGTGAATCTTATGAACTAGGATTTTAAACTCTTAGGAATAACAATTTCAATCTAAATGCTTAATATTAGCATTGACAGGTGAACATTATACAGAGTAGTGTGCTGGGGCCTGAGACAGACACGAAGCCTTAACCATTTCCATCCTCAAGGGGCCACTGTGCTAACAGGACAGGGCGGGGGACCCTGGAATTCAACCAGCTCATGCCTAGAGAGGTTCACAGGCCCAGGCACGTACAAGCATCCACAAACCTGAGATGAGCTGATCTGAATCTGGGGGAAAAGTCCGGAACTATGCCATCCAATTCACTAACCAGCAGCTAAACACAGTTGCCAGGGAGCTGGAACAGGGCTAGCATGACTGAGGAAATGCATTTTAAATTATTTATGTACCAATTCAAAAAAAGACACTCAATTCAGTTATTAGAAAACTTTTATGTATGTTCAGAACAACTTGGATAAAACAATCTACTTTTTCAACTGCAAATTTTATAAAATCTAAATACTGACCACGTATTTCTGAGGAAAAGTGAGTATACAAATTGAGATGTGCTAGTAAATGTAAAAGACACACTAGATTTCGAAGACTTAGTATGAAAAAAGTGAAAGTAAAGTAACTCCTTAACAAATTTTTTATTGGCTACATATTGATATAATTAATATTTTGGATATATTTAATTTAGAATATTGCATTAAAATTAATTTCACCTTTTTAAAAAACACTTTTAATGTGGCTATCAGAAAATTTTTGCACTGTATTTCTATTGGACTGCGCTACTCTGTCTCATAAACAGGAGAAACTTCAGGCCTCCTTTGAGATGCCTTAAGTCAATCTAGAGGGAAGGAGTATTTTACCTCTGATCTTTTATCTTCTCCTCTTCCTCCCCTTCCCTCAACTGTCTGCTTTTATTTGATGAAAGGAGTTTTGCAGACTAAACATCAGATTTATCATGGGAATGTCCAATAAGACTCCACCCTCACAAAGAAGTATCTGCCTAGTCCCAAATGAACCTGTATCCAGGAAGAAATCAGATCTTCTAGGCTAGATGACTCCCACTCATCCTTCCAGGCCAGTGAAAAGAAAACCGACGCTGCGATTCCTTCCCTGATGACCCATTTAACCCCCTCAGCACTCTACACACAACCCCAGTTCCCACATCTGGTGGTGCCGACAATCCCGCACCCAGTCCCTTCACTCCACAAGCACGGACAGGTGCGCACAGCTGCACCCCCAGCCCTTTCTTGGCATTAGGGTCACAGCAGTGGACTTAAAATCCTTCTCTGTGGAGCCTTTGGACTAGAATCTAGATGACTCTTAAGAAGACAGTTAAGTGCTCTCTGAATGCTATCAAATCAGTGAGATGCAGGAGGTCGGTGTCACTGGTAGGAGCGCAGCCGGGCTGACGCTGGGATCACTGTCACCGCCACCCTCAAAGCTCCTGTCCATCTGTAGCCTCCCCACCCCTACCCCGGCCGGGCCACATGGGCAGCAAGAAGATTCCAGAGCTGCTGACAAAGATTCTCAGGGTCAAGACTCACTGACATTGATCAGAAACAGGGCACAAGGGAGCCTGACTCCATTCTGGTCAAGTAGAGAGTCTCTGTCACCACCTAGTAGTAGCTGTCACCCTCCTGCTTTGTGACTGGTTTACACATCTGGCAAATGGTGGCACTAACCCAGTCAAGGGCTTTTAGCAGCGTCTGAGGACAACAGACAATACACGGTAGAATAGCTTCACCTTAGCCCAATTTCACAGATGAAAAACAGACCTGAAGCTTGTCTGGATGGGGGGCTGCACAAGGGCATCTGGCTAACAAGCAGCAGGGGTGGGACTCGACCAAGGCATATGGATATGGACTCCAGTGACAACGTCCATATCTGAACCACCAGGCTGTATCTGCAAATAAATGCAGTTATTTTGACTCCAGTTTAATCCATCTAGTGACATGGTAACAGGACCGATGGGGAAGACTTTAGAAGTCTTTGTTTAGGCTTATAAACACAGGAAAAGCTACTTAATATCATCCACAAGGGAAACACAAATTAAAACCACATTAAGGTAGTACTTTTCATCCATCAGATCTAAACTCTGCAGACATACTGCATTGTATCATATTGGCCAGCCCATCCCGACAGCCAGTTGCATACATGGCTGGTTGACGCATACATTCATGCAACCTCTTTGGGAGGGCAGTTTCGAGACATCTATCAGAATTACAAAGGGAGATTTTCTGATGATGCCTATTCTAACCAGTGTGAGGTGATACCTCATTGTAGTTTTGATTTGCATTTCTCTAGTAATTAGTGATGTTGAGTAGCTTTTCATGTGCCTCTTGGCCAACTGTAGGTCTTCTTTGGAGAAATGACTATTTAGGTCTTCTGCGCATTTTTTGATCGGGTTGTTTGTGTTTCTGATATTGAGCTGTATGAGCTGTTTATATATTTTGGAGATTAATCCTTTGCCCGTTGATTTGTTTGCAAATATTTTCTCCCATTCTGAGGGTTGTCTTTTTCTCTTGTTTATAGTTTCCTTTGCTGTACAAAAGCTCTTAAGTTTCATTAGGTCTCATTTGTTTATTTTTGTTTTTATTTCCATTACTCTAGGAGGTGGGTCAAAAAGGATCTTGCTGTGATTTATGTCAAAGAGTGTTTTCCCTATGTTTCCCTCTAAGAGTTTTATAAATTGGTCTTACATTTAGGTCTTTCACCCATTTTGAGTTTATTTTTGTGTATGGTGTTAGGGAGTGTTCTAATTTCATTCTTTTACACATAGCTGTCCAGTTTTCCCAGCACCACTTATTGAAGAGACTGTCTTTTCTCCATTGTATATCCTTACCTCCTTTGTCATAGATTAGTTGACCATAGGTGTGTGGGTTTATCTCTGGGCTTTCTATCCTGTTCCACTGATCTATATTTCTGTTTTCATGCCAGTACCATATTGTCTTGATTACTGTAGCTCTGTAGTATAGTTTGAAGTCAGAGAGTCTGATTCCTCCAGCTCCATTTTTTTTTTTCTCAAAACTGCTTTGGCTATTCGGGGTCTTTTGTGTCTCCATACAAATGCTGGAGAGGGTGTGGAGAAAAGGGAACCCTCTTGCACTGTTGGTGGGAATATAAATTGATACAGCCACTATGGAGAACAGTACGGAGGTTCCTTAAGAAACTAAAAATAGAATTACCATATGACCCAGCAAACCCACTACTGGGCATATACCCAGAGAAAACCATAATTCAAAAAGACACATGGGGCTTCCCTGGTGGTACAGTGGTTAAGAATCTGCCTGCCAATGCAGGGACACGGGTTCGAGCCCTGGTCCGGGAAGATCCCACATGCCACGGAGCAACTAAGCCCGTGCGCCACAACTACGGAGCCTGCGCTCTAGAGCCCACGAGCCACAACTACTGAAGCCCGCGTGCTGCAATGAAGAGTAGTCCCCACTCAGTGCAACTAGAGAAAGCCCCCACACAGCAACAAAGACCCAACACAGCCAAAAATAAATAAAATTAATTTAAAAATAAAAAAGCTTTAAAAGAAAAAAAAGATGCATGTACCCCAATGTTCACTGCAGCACTATTTACAACAGCCAGGTCATGGAAGCAACTGAAATGCCCGTCGACACATGAAAGGATAAAGAAGATGTGGTACATATATACAATGGAATATTACTCAGCCATAAAAAGGAACGAAATTGGGTCATTTGTAGAGACATGGATGGACCTAGAGGCTGTCATAAAGAGTGAAATAAGTCAGAAAGAGAAAAACAAATATCGTATATTAACACATATATGTGGAATCTAGAAAAATGGTACAGATGAACCAGTTTGCAAGGCAGAAATAGAGACATAGATGTAGAGAACAAACATATGGACACCAAGGGGGAAAGCGGGGGGTGGGGGGTGGGGGGGTATGAATTGGGAGATTGGGATTAACATGTACCCACTAATATGTATAAAATAGATAACTAATAAGAAAAAAAGAAAAATAAACTAATAAATGATAAATGTTTGATTAAAGAAAAAATTACAAAGGGAGGTCCCCTTGGACTCAGCAGTTCCACTTCTAGACATCTATCGTCAGATATGTGAAATGATTTATGCTCATGTTTGTAACAGAAAGAGACTAGAAATAACCTCCTAAAGGTCACCAATAGAGGTCTGGCATTTAAAGTCTATATATCCATACCAGGAAATACCATATAACACTGAAACACACACAAACACTGGAAAGAATAAAGAAGCTCTTCACATAACAACTGGATCCAAAACGTATTGCTAAGTGGAAACAGCAAGGGGTAAGTGTCTTAAAGTTGTTAATTAAAGCCCAGTCTATCCTCAAAGCCCATGCTCCTCCCAGTATATCACCCCCAAAAGAGTGTGAGGCCTTAGAGCATTTACTTTCTCAACTAAAGAGCTCCCATAAACCTCCAAGCATCTACACTTCACTCCTTTCTTCCCATCACCATAAAGCAAACTTAAACAGAGCTCTCACAGTACCCCACAAGAAAGATTTGGTGTCATCTCAACTAAGACTTACTACCCCTTGGTTCTTCCTATCTTCAGAGCAGAGTAAAAAGCACCTGAAATGTTCCCTGATTTTTTTTTTGGAATGCCTACAGACTATGTCTAAGCCTTTTAAAATTTTAACATGAAAATATGCTAAAAACGCCATGAGTTTTGTTTTTAAGGACATTAAAGTACAGCTAGCTAAGTCCCAGTGCAGTGCAGCTCAAAGCAAGTGAAGGCCGGCCCAAACCTCAGCACGCGGATCTCATCGCAAACCCCCATTTCCTTCTCACCGCTCACAGACCCCGGAGCAGGGCCTAAAGCAGACTCAGCAACTCCATATCCACCAGAAGGAGCCCAATTAGATTTAATACCACACAGGCTTAAAGATGATGTTTTTCAGCTGCAGTGCTAAGACAGGAAGTGTTCCATGGTACACATATTATTTATCGAGGGAACAATTCAAAGTGCAGAAAAATGTGTGTACTGGGAAAACAAATGTACGATTTTAAACATACATTTATGTATATGCATAAATGTTTCATGGAGAGCTAGACAAAAAAGGTAACAATATTTCCCACTGGAAAGAGGAAGAAGACCCGGCATTTAATATCCAGAAATCTTTTACCATATGCATAGCAGATTTGTTTTTTTTAATTAGACTCATTAAAACCTGTAAGTCTCTCTTTTTTAAATGATTACAATAAATGATTCACCTTAAAAACCCCACTGTTACAAAATAGATGTGTATTCATGACAAAAAAGGCCAATTGCCTAAAGAAATGCTCAGAGAAATGTATTTTCTATAATGTTAAAGCTATTTTAGTACAGTCAAGTGTTCCTTAAATCCAAGTAATAACTGAATGCCTCACATTTCAAACTTATTAGAACCTAACATTAAGCTATTTTTTTCTTTTTAAAAAAACAACACAGATTACAGCCATGTGACCTGATTTTCAAGTAGGTCGAACAGACCAGATTTGAATACAAACTAAATGCCTTTCTAGAATAAGACAAAGTGTACTCTGAGCCTACATGTTTAATATGAGCGGGCTGACAGGGGTGGAGGGGTGGTGGCGGGCCGCGGAGGCTGAAAATGAAACAGATGAGACCGTCTTTCTAATGAGACATAATTTAACAGATCCATTAAATTCTTCTCATATGAAGTCCTACCTCTTTCAACTTTAAAATAAAATTTTGCCAGCAGTTTTATGGTAGACTTGTCATGAATTTTAAAGTTTAATGCTAAGAGAAGCTGGCTTTGGGATAAAGATCAATCTACCTGATGAAATGAACTCAATTTAGAGTATGACTGGCTTGCCACAAAAAGTCTGCTTTTCTATAGCAAAGTTTTCAACACATCAAACTATAGATACCCTTAATAAAGTAACACAGAAGCTGCAGTCAGATCTCACTCCTAGAAGATAATACAGGATAAAATCCAGATGACTTTGGGTGTGCTGATGGCTTTGGGGAAACACCACCAAAGACATGATCTATGGAAGAAATAACTGATAACCTGGACTTCATTAAAATTAAAAACTTCTGCTCTGTGAAACATAATGTTAAGAAAATGAAAAGACAAGCCACAGACTGGGAGAAAATATTTGGAAAAGACATCTGATAAAGGACTGTTATCCAAAATACACAAAGAACTCTTAAAACTCAACAATAAGGAGAAAAAGCAACTCAAAAAAAGGGGCAAAAAAATCTGACCAGACATCTCACCAAAGAAGACATACAGATGGCAAATGAGCAAATACAAAGAGATGGTCCACATCACGTGTCATCAGGGAAATGCAAATTAAACGAGACACCACTACACACCTATTAGAATGACCAAAGTCCAGAACACTGATGACGAATGCTGGAATGCAAGGACAGGACGCAAGAGGAACTCTCATTTATTGCTGGTGGGCATGCAGATTGGTACAGTCACTTTGGAGACAGTCTGGTTTCTTACAAAACAAAACATACTCTTAGCCTATGATCCAGGAATCACACTCCTTGGTATTTATCCAAGTGAGTTAAAAACTAATGTGCACACAAAACCCTGCACATGATGTTTTACAGAAGCTTTATGTACAACTGCCAAAACTTGGAAGCAACCAAGATGCCCTTCTGTAGGTGAACAGGTAAACTGGTACATGCAGACGATGGAATATTATTCAGCGTTAAAAAGAAATGAATTACCAAGCTGTGAAAAGACAGGGAGGACGCTTAAATATACTGCTCCGTGAGTAAGAGAAACCAATCTATAAAAGCTGCATATTTTATGATTCAACTCTGACATTCTGGAGAAGACAAAACTACAGAGACTAAAAAGATCAGTGGTTGTGGGGCTGTAGGAAGGGGTGAACAGGCAGAGCACAGAGGGTTTTTTGGGCAGTGAACCTCCTCTGTATGGCACTATTAATGGTGAGTTCATGTCATTACACATTTGTTCAGACCCACAGAATGAACACCAAGAGGGAACCCTAATGTAAATTGTAGACTTTGGGCGATAATGATGTGTCCATAGAGGTTTACTGGTTGTAACAAATGGGATTTTGCTAGTATCAGGGGGAGGCTGTGTCTGTATGGGGACAGGGGGTATATGGGAACTCTGCATTTTCCACTCAATTGCTGGGTACCTAAAAATAATGACTAGTAAAACACACATACAAATACACAGTGAGAAAAAAAGGTATAGACTGTAATTCTGTAAACTTGAAGATCAGGAAAAAAGTTTTAATAAATGTATCACTAATGGTTGCGTCTAGGAAGTATATATGTGGGTGTTCAATGTCCTTTCCTTCCAACTTTTCCTTGTAAGTAATTTAACTTAGGAGGAAAAAACGTGTTTTAGGATTCATTAGGAGAAATACAAGCAGAACATAGGAAGAATCAATTTAAAATTTTTAACAGTTCATTCAGAAACAACAAATATTGCTTATCTTTGACCAATAATAGTTATTTACAAAATTAAATAACTCTGTAACCACACTTAAACTGCATATAAATTCTCAACATTGTATTTAAGAGAGCTGCTATTAAAAGTAACCATAAAGGGCTTCCCTGACGGCACAGTGGTTAAGAATCCACCTGCCAATGCAGGGTACACGGGTTGCAGCCCTGATCCAGGAAGATCCCACATGCTACGGAGCAGCTAAGCCCGTGTGCCACAACTACTGAGCCCGCGTGCCTAGAGCCCGTGCTCTGCAACAAGAGAAGCCACCGCGATGAGAAGCCCACGCACCGCAATGAAGAGTAGCCCCTGCTCGCCACAACTAGAGAAAGCCCGCGTGCAGCAATGAAGACCCAAGGCAGCCAAAAATAAATAAATAAAATAAATAAATTTACAAAAATAAAGTAACCATAACATTTTGAGATTTAAAAAATAAAGAGTAAGGTGAGCACTAATACCACCAAAACTTGATTTCTGAAAGACACTTCAGATAGGGACCATATTTAAATGCTTAATCAAGGGCATTTAACTCCTATAAAAAAATGTCTTATCAAGACGAGACAACTTCAGTTCCAAGGGAAGTTATTTAGAACCAACTGGGAAAGAAACAATCTGGTGAACTATTTACAAGTCCTGAGAAGAAAGATACCGATCCCCATTAACTTCCGTTACAGGCCACCAGCAACAGGAAAGTTTCCGAACATTTAACAAACAAGAAACTGTATGACCACCGTCATTTTAAAAATAAAATAAAGAGCTGAATTTCACTGCACATGGAAAGGAACGCCGCGTTGGGGATGAGATGGAGGGAAGCATTTGTAGCGCAGACAGGATCCACCTGGGATCCTTTTTAATTAAAAAATTCTAAACATTCCAGGCACATCTCTGAACTTGTAAGGCCAGTGTCTTTCTGTATAAAGGACATCTGCCTTCTTCCTCCAGCCAAAGGTTTAAACATAGGTGAAGGTCTGCTGCTTATCCAAACAAGTATGTAGCACACTTAGCGCGCTGCTTTGGCCCCCACCGGTCCAGGCCTTGCCCGTGAGTCCGCCCCGGCGTGGCGCGGTCCCCGTCCGCAGCAAGGCCACGGCCTGAGGTTCCTGGGTGCGCGCCCTGTGCCCTACCACCTCCGGGGACTGCGCCCGCGGTCCCGAACCCGCGCGAATGGGGTGGCGGGGCGCGGGATTCAGTCACTCCTAACGTGGAGGGTCACCACGAGCCACGCGGTGGCCCCGGGACCAACCTCGGGATCCTAACGGGCCGCGCGGCGCGGGCCTCACCTGCGCACCCCACCTGTGCGCCTCTCCAACCGCGCAGCGCAGGCCTCACCTGCGCCCTCCCCGACCCGCGCCCCCTCACCTGCGCGGCGGCGGCGGCGGCGGCGGCGGCGGCGGCGGCGACGGAGGGCGGCGGCCCCGCCCGCAAGCCATCCTCCTCCTCTGGGGGCTCGTCCAGGAGCACCCGGCTCCGGCCCAGCTTCCACATGCTACCGGGCGGGCGCCGGCGTCCGCGCGTCCGTGCGCCCGTGCGCGCCCCTCCTCGGCCGGCCCGCAGCGCGGACGCACCGGCTACGGCTCCTGCAGGACCGGACGCGGCCAGTGGGGCCGGGCGGGGCCGGGCTGTGGGGCGGGCCCACCTCCAGGACCGGGCCCTCCCCACCCCCACCCCGCCCCGGCCCCTCCCGGACCGGACCCGGTCCCCGCACCCAGCGAGACCCACCGTACGCCCGGGACCGGGCCCACCTCCAGGCCGGGCCACACCCCCCGAGCCCCCATTTCCCCTGCTCACGGTCCCCCCACCCCAAGTCACCGCCCCTCCGGCCAGGCCCTGACCCCAACCGACCCTCCCACACCTCCAACGAGGCTCCTCCTCCTCCCAGCGAGGTCCCCGCCCCCCACATCACTCCACGAGGTCCTTACCTCGGGTCCCCACCCCAAGCTGACCCCCCCTCACACCTCACCCCCCACCACGGGCCCCTCAACACCTCGGGATGATATCCGAACCCCCGGCCGACCCCCTCACCCTCCACCCGGGATCACCTCTCACCCGGGGCCCCTTAACCTGGCCCCCCACTCATCTCGGACCGCCCCCGCTCACCCCTCAGCCCGAGGCCCCCGCAACCCGGGCGGACCTCCTCACCCCTCAGCCCGGGATCCCCCACAACCCGAGCTGACCCCCTCACCCCTCACCCCGCGGGGGGGCGCGGCCAGGTCTGCGGGGCAGCGGCGCGGGGGGCGGGGCGGCCGGGGCTTCGGTCACCATGGCGACAGCCGCCGGACGCGGAGAGGGCATAGTGCGCATGCGCACACCCCTGGGTCCGCGGCTCGAGGGCGCGGTGGGCGGGACTGGAAGTGGTTCCAGTTCCCGCCAGGGCGCTCCGCCCCCGTGCCTGGTGGTCCCGGGGCTGCGCAGCAGCCCAGCCGTTCGGGTGGGGACCTACGCGAATGGTGGCCGGGACCCCCGAGGGCGGAGGCACTGGGCACGTGGACCTGCCGGGGGGAGGGTGCGGCCGAGCCCCGGAATGGGCAGCAGGCGGTGGGCTCGGCCGGGGCGGATGCAGGGACCGTGTTCAGCCATAGGCAGGGGGAGGGACGCGAGCTTCCAACGCCTCCACGTTAGGAGCCCAGGGTCCGAGGGAAAAGTGGGCAGCTGCGCTGGCCAGGCCGCCTTGGAACCCGCCGTGGTGCTCGCTGGTCCCTCGCATTCAGGGAGCCTGACGTTGACGAGCAAGTAAGATGTGGCACACGTGGTGTAGTTCACAGGCAGTTGAAGGGACTTTGACAGCTAATTATGACAGCTGAAAATTGTTACTTTTTCTAGGTAAGATAGGTTACGGCCACAGTCACGGCGAACGTGACAGGGCCCCCGCCCGAACCCCAGCCTGGGGCAGAGGAGGACCGGCCCGAAGTGTCCTCTGGCCTCTCACCAAAACTCAGAAGCAGGAGAGGTACCTCACACATTCCCAAGTACAAGATGACTTTGATTTCATGTCTCACAAAAGAGCCAAACAATAAAATATAAAAAGATATTCAACTCCATTGTAATGAGGGAAATGCACATAAACATGAAATGCCCTTTTCCTGCCTATCAAAGTGGTAAACATTTGCAAAGCTGTACCCAGTGTTGGGAAGCACCTAGAGAAACTGGTAGCTGTGCAGGGAAATAAGCTGCTGGTGGCGTGTAAACAGTACAACGCTTTTGGAAGGCATCCATTTGTTAGTATCTATCACAATTTTAATGTGCAGACGCGCTGCCCAGCAAATTACCATCCACAGAGAAACTTTTTACTCGGTATAGGTCAGTATTGCTTATGTTTTCACACCAAACGTGTATTACTTGAGGGACTTAAAAGTACATTTTATAAAAAGAATCCAGAACTCTAGGCTTGTATAAACATTTTCTTAAGCTTTGTATCTACTACTGTGAAAAAAAAAAATCAACTGTACCTGTTGGGTTTTTCCAGAAATGATTAGCAGCAAAATTTTTTAAATGAAAAGAGGCTCTGAGTCTGTCTTTGGAAGAGGCCTGCAGGAGCCCCGAGAACAGACCCAGGGCACGGGGGCCCTGTCAGGGTTAGTGGTTAGGGCATGGAGGGGGAAAGCCGAATTTTACATACCAACCAGCTACCTGGAAAGCAAGGCCATGGCAAGAAGCCCAGTGGTCCCCACCTTCCCTTCTCAGTGAGTCGCGAGGGTCAGGAGATAAACACACAGGCACACAAATATCTCTGGGCCCACCAGGCACAAATATTACAAACTGATGTGAAACCCCAGAACACCCACTGAAGAATAATCTACCCAGTAGAAATTAACTCGTTCTTCATGGGAATATAAAAGAATGATAAAATTATATATCTACACACCTTTTCAAACCAGGTCAAATAAGCTTGGTCTTCTGGACTGGAAAGACTTCAGGATGGAAATACTGAACGTAGACATGGTGATGGTTCTAAGATGTGCTACCTACACACGATGAATTTGTACCTGGGGCCCACAGGGCTCTGTCAAAATAAACATACTGCAAGCACAAACATTGAGAAAAATCAGAAACAATAAAGTAGAGGTTACAAAACAAAGCCAGGATCTAAACACAGCCCCTTCAAGGTCACTACAAACAAAACAGAACAGTAACTCAGAACACTTCAACAAATAACACGGATGCCTTTATTCTCACCAAGAGAGCACGGGGCCTGTGCCGGACCACTGGCTTCCTTTGTCTGGCATATCTGCATTTCTCTGCTTTGAAATTTTTCTTTATAAATTAATCTGCAACCTCCTGCAAATCCAGTCCGATCTGGAATAAGAAGGCCAGGCTAACTAAATAAAAAAGCTAAATTCCAGTATATTTAAACAATGTTTTGCATTATTTCTAGGAGAGCTCAGGAGGGAAGTCCTGCAACCCAAAGCACAGCGCCTGAGGCGAGCAGGAGGGGGCTGGTGACTGAGCTTCAGGCATCCTGGAATTCTGAGCACTTCTCCGGAGTCCTAGGAATTTGGCCCTAGTCATTCATTTACTCATTTATGACTTTTATAAAATTAAGTCACACTATTGTTAAAGTTCTGTAAGAGGTGTGCTTGACACAATTCAGTGTCACAAAAATACAATGGTTACTGGGCTTCCCTGGTGGCGCAGTGGTTGAGAATCCACCTGCCAACTCAGGGGACACGGGTTCAAGCCCCGGTCCGTGAAGATCCCACGTGCCATGGAGCAACTAAGCCTGTGTGCCACAACTACTGAGCCCACATGCCATAACTACCGAAGCCCGCGTGCCTAGAGCCCGTGCTCCACAACAAGAGAAGCCACTGCAATGAGAAGCCTGCGCACCACAATGAAGAGTAGCCCCCGCTCTCTGCAACTAGAGAAAGCCCGCACGCAGCAACAAAGACCTAACACAGCCAAAAATTAATTAATTTTTAAAAAATACAACGCTTACACATAAGAATCCATTTCTAGATCTAGAAAGACATGGTTACAGAGCCTTTCATTTACTGAGCTCTCCTTGGAGGAAGCTACTAATTTTAGCCTGAATTGCTCTTATTGGCTAATAGAGTCCTGAAAATTCACTGGTGTAGGAACTCTGTTAACAAAGATCAAGTGTGCCATCCCTGTTTGAAGGATGTTGAATCTCAACTTAGTGAGATTTTACTCTGGCAAAATTAGTTTTAAAGGAGTGATGTCTGGGGCACCACACAGAAGCTTCCAGCAACCAGAACTTGAGTGAACTAAGTGGCCTCCAGAGATGGGTCCACACCCCGGGAAGGGATGGTGCAGAGGCGGATCTGAGCAGCAAAGGGAGCTGGATTTGAAGTCATGTTATTCCAGTTACGTGGGCCATGAAGCCAGGCGTATCCGACGGAGTTCGAGCCTCCACAGGCTGGTGGTTTTGTTACCCAAAAAATGGGTTCGCCTCTTGATGGTTGGCGAGCCAACAGACACAACCAAGCCAAAGACGGAGGGGAGGGATTTACTATTTACTTGCAGCAAGTAAGGAGAACACCGGGAATCTTAAGGCAGTGTCTCCCCGACAGAAAAACTGAGGAAGTTTTAAGCTAGGATACACGCATATTCGTGAGGGGCTTGAGCAGAGGAGAAGGCAGCATAGAATTGGGGCAAAGGTCGACAGAGTCCAAGCTCTAGTTGATTGAAGTCAGGAGGGTCACCGTCATTGTTCCAACCTCCACTGGGGAGGGGGCCTTAGTTCCCTCAGAGGTCAAGGATGTATTATTAGGCCTATCCCTCGAAGAGGAGCTAGGACTCTGCTTATCACTGCAGTACTTTTTTTTTTTTTTTCCAGTACGCGGGCCTCTCACTGCTGTGGCCTCTCCCGTTGTGGAGCACAGGCTCCGGACGCGCAGGCTCAGCGGCCATGGCTCCCGGGCCCAGCTGCTCCGCGGCATGTGGGATCTTCCCGGACCGGGGCACGAACCCGCGTCCCCTGCATCGGCAGGCGGACTCTCAACCACTGCGCCACCAGGGAAGCCCATTACTGCACTACTTTTGACTGCTGCTTCTCTGTTCCTGCATTCCTTTGTTCCCTTAAGATTAATGACTGAGACCCGTTCAAGGGCAAGCACCGTGGCCAGGCTTAGATCACAAAATGGGTTCTCTTATGTCAAGAAAGCCATTCCTAATTCTCTCTCTCTGGGGACCCCCTAACCTATCTGCTTGCAGTTCCATTCGCCACATCGAAGGCCCACGTGGAAACTGCCATACCCCTGCAATGCGCTTTTATCAAAAGCGAGGGAACTGTCATTGACAACACCTGGGGATTAAGGGGTAAGATCACTGTGGCCTTGAAGGTCAGCCTTCACGCCCTGCTCTGTTACCAGGTTACCTAGTATCCTCCCGACCAGGCTTCCGTCTGGACTCCCTTACCTGTAGGTATTATTAAAATGACATTCTGTACCTTTCACACCTTCTCAAGTACATCCTATACCCAGTGCGGTACTGAGAACAAAACTTGCAGCAAGAATTCACTGATTTGATCACTAATTCCATTCTGTGGTGTTGATAGAAGTGAAACAAAACTACAGCTTACTGAGTGCTTACTACACACTAGGCATTTGCTGGTACTTTACACATGTTATCTCACTTAATGGAAAGAACACAGAATTTGGAGCACAATGACCTGGATTACAATTTTAGCTCTACTTAAAAAAAAAAAAATAGAGCCTGAAAGGATTTGCACCAAACTTCAGTACTGGTTACCTGTTAGAAGTAAGCTTGAGAATCAGAGTAAGAAAATTCCACTTTGGTTTATGTAGTTATATATATGAATTTTGACACATATAGACAACAAATTATGTATAGGTCATATATATTATGTATCTAGTATGTGAGCACGGTGATCAAAAAGTATTTGCTGTTTTGAATTTTTAAGAAATTTGCTACTCTATAAAATATAAACAATCTACACATTGCAACCGATAGGGAATTTACAACAAACTTAAATGATTGATTTGTTCTAATTTATCTTATTTTGCATGTTAAAACCCTATGATAACCTCAGTGACTATATCCAAATGTATACATAATGATGGTGAAAACATAAAAGCTCACATTCCTGCAACTAAACATAATATACAGCATGTTACTAACAATCACACGTCTGTTTATGGGAACTTTGTTTTCTGTTTTTGTACTCTTCTATATTTTTCTAATTAAAAGGTTCCTTGGGGAATATAAATAATTCAGCTCTTTGACTTACTAACTCTGTGACTCTGGAAAGTCATTTTAGCATCTTGAGCTATTATTCTCTGGTCAGCTAGTGATGGGAAGGCTTCACAATGAGGTGAGGATGGTAGGGCTCGTCTTCAGCATAAAGACGCAATGTGCGTTCACTGTGAAGCTTTGCAAGAGTTCCTTGCCCTCTCTGAGCCCCGGTGTTCCAGGTCTTTAACCTGAGTGGGATTCCTCTTCCACTTGTAGAGCCAGACCAGCACGGCTTCTAGGCTTCTAACCACAGCCAGACCGCATCTCTGGATAAACGCGGTGTGTGAAACACCTGCTTCCGCGACTTGGGTCCGAGCTCCCTTCCCCCTTCCACAACAAGCCCTCTGTGAGGCGCACAAACCCTCCGGGCCCAAACTCAGCCCCACCAGGCTCGACCTCCAGTGTCTGACCGTCAGCATCGGTCCAGCTGGCCTGCGTCGCCCAGTCTCAGCAAGACCCCTGATGGGTCGTCTTAGCCGGAGCTCGTGCTGACCACCCAGGGGAGCCTGACCCCCTAGCCTGCCTCCAGAAAGAATCCCCTGGCCCCAGATGTTTTCCATCATGACCCCGCCCCGCTCCTGGGCTGGCAGCCCCGCCCGCCCAGGCCCAGCTGCAGCGCCCCAGGGAGAGCCCCGCTGGAGTAAAGCCGGATCATCTTTAGCGACTGTCCCGATACCTTTCTTAGAGGTGCTGTGGCCGCCCAGGGATCAGGACTCAGCCTTCGTCCCCCTCACACTCTGAAACGATGAAAGCACAGAAGAATCAAAACCCTCCCACTGGAGTCCCCCCTCAGCCATCTCCATCCAGGACGCTCAGTTTCTGAGGGTGGTCACCAGTTACTAGCCATCCTCTTTGTCACCAAACCTTTAAAGGCCTGTGCCTTTTAATTAAATCTGTTTTCTCCAAGGAAATAATAGGGTAAGTAATATGATAAAATACTGAGAGGAACAATGAATACACTTGCTGCCCACCCCCAGAACCTTTATTTTTAAAGCACTTTTGTATCTGCTGTCTCGTTTGAACTATTCCCAACGTCTTAATTAACAAGCATAAATTTACTCCCTTTTTTTTGTTTTTTTATTGAAGTGTAGCAGATTTACAACACTGTTAGTCTCAGGCAGGTGTACGTCATAGTGAGTCGGGTTTCTGCAGATTATGTTCCACTAGAGGTTATTACAAGACAGTGGGTATAATTCCCTGTGCTCTACAGCAAATCCTTGTAGCTTATCTATTTTCTGTATAACAAGTTTGTGTATTTCTTTTTAAAATTATAATCATGTTAAGAGGTTTGTACTGTATTTAAATAGTTATTTTACATGCTTAAGAAATGTGGAAACGCAAAGTCATAAACATGCATTTTTAAAACCTGTAAGCCGTGATCACAGGCCGCTCAGCAGACCTGAGGCCCCCCACCCTCCGGGATGCAGGCCCCACCAGCTGCGAGCTCTGTGACTTCTCCCCGCTCCTCCCCTCCTGCGGTGGCTGCCCGGGACCCGAGCCCAGGGGATCTGCTGGGCAACCCGACAGCCAGGTCGGACTAAATGGGGCCGGGCGGCGCGCCGGAGGTGCCCCAGTGTCCCTGCCCAGCCAGAACCCGCTCGGCATCTGACCCTCCCCCCAGCCGGGAGCCTCACAGCAGCGCTGCCGGTCTTCTCTGGGGGCGGCCCCTCCTTCCAAGGAGCGTGGAGATGGGGGTGTCCGCCAGAGGGAGGGGAGCCCCGTGGCTTCCCCATTTGACTTTGGTTCCAACTCTGGGGTCTGCGCATGGGGCAGGCCCTGGGCGAGCCTGTCCATCCTCCAGGGCACC
Source organism: Lipotes vexillifer (assembly GCF_000442215.2). Classification (NCBI taxonomy): domain Eukaryota; kingdom Metazoa; phylum Chordata; class Mammalia; order Artiodactyla; family Lipotidae; genus Lipotes; species Lipotes vexillifer. Next base: position 237,436 of record NW_006797468.1, on the reverse strand, counting down.
GGTGGAGCCGCGGAGCCCCGGGTCATGTGTGGGAGGCGCTAGGGGGTGTGTGTACAGGGGACTCGGTGGGCCTTGGTCCTGCAGGGCGCTCCACACCCGGGATGCGCGGCCTCTGCGCTTACGGGGCGCGGCGGGGGAGGGGGGAGCGGGGGAGGGGGG
>NW_006797468.1:221142-236984 GCF_000442215.2 Lipotes vexillifer | reverse complement strand
AGCCGTCTGCCCGTGTCCATATACACCTCCCACCCCCGCCCTGCACTCAGCACATGCGCCACACACATACCGCCTATACACACTGCATACACCACACACACACACACACACACACACCACACACTATACACACCACATACACAGACACCACACACACACCACACACACCACACTACACACACTACACACATCACACCCTATACACACCACACACACGCACACCACGCACACACATACATACACCACACACACACCACACACCACACACACTACACAACCACACACACACACTACGCACACTACACAAACCACACACACACCACACACAAACCACACACACCACACACAAACCACACACACCACACACACCACACACCACACACTACACACATCACACACTACACAAACCACACACATACACACACCACACACTACACAAACCACACACATACACACCACGCACACCATGCACACATACACACATCACACACACCACACACTACACAAACCACATACACACCACAACACACACTACACAAACCACATACACACCACACACACCACACACTACACACACCACACAAACCACACACATACACACCACACACACTACACAAACCACACACACACCACACACTACACAAACCACACACACCATGCACACACACATACACACACTGCACACACCACACACACACCACACACTACACACACCACACACACACCACGCACACCACGCACACACATACACACCACACACACACCACACTACACAAACCACACACACCACACTACACACTACACTCACCACACACACCACACAGTATACACACACACCACACACACACACTACACACACACACCACACACACTACACACACTACACACACCACACACTATACACACCACACACACACCACACACTATCCACACACACACCACACACTACACAAACTACACACACATACACACGCACACACACATACACACACCATACTACACACACCACACACTATACACACCACATACACATACACACACCACACACACCACACACTATACACACCAAATACACATACAGACACACCACACACACACCACACACCACACATACACACACACACACACACATGCACAGGCACAGGCTCCAGCACCGCAGGGGAGAGCCCAGCACACTGACCTTCAGTGGCTGCCAGCTGTGCAGAATCACAGGCTTTCACGGACCCACAGTAAATTCCATCTCACCACTGAATCAGTCCTTTTTTAAGGTGCCAAATGCAAAAAAAGCAACACAGCACGTCAACGACTGCACAGCATTCACACGCAGGGGCTGCAGACCTGGGGGAGCGGAGCGGACCCAGTGAGTCCAGTGCCTAGGCAGCATGGGATCCCGGTGTTGGCACCCTCCGCTCCGTCGGGATGCAGCCACCTTTCCCTCTTCTTTCCTCCTCCTCCTTTCTGTTCAATAATTGGATGTGTAAAGGCTTTTCCTTATGCAATATGCCTGTCCCTTTTCATTCCGTTTAAGAGCAACATATTTCTTATACTGGTGTTAAAATAGTCAACATCTTTTAAAATGTTCACTGTGTTTTTTTCTGCTACAAGGATAATGCACATTCACAATAGGCCACGTGGTAAATAATGAAGAGCAGAAAGTAACTAGGAATTATCCAATTTGCAATAACTTCATCATCCAGACAAGCAGCCTGGCCCCTTCACCAAATGCATGGAACATGCAGTGCTGTCCTCACGCAGGGCTTTAGGGTTTAAAGCTGTAACGTGACTCTGGGGCCGACCCCCAGCTACACAGCTCACCGGCCACAGGAGTCGTCCTGGACCAGGCTGAGCTGACGAGACCCTCGTAGTCCTGGAACTCTCTCACCTGCCAAATGTCGGCCTCCTTCCACTCCCTTCTTTCTCGTCCCTCCACAGACCAGGAGGAACCATGGCAGAGCTGGCAGCGTGCTGTGGTGCGATGAATTGTGATCCGTCTTCCTTCCCAAGAAGTGAACTGGATCAGCCCAACTTATACTCAGCTGCCCCCTAGGGCCTGGTGTATATGGGTTCCCAGCAAAGGCCAGGCAGACACCCTCAAGGAGGCCTCTCCGGGTCAGCCCCTTACCCGAGAACTCTCCATCCACCTCCACTGCTGATGACGGGGTGTCCCTGCCACCGCAGGCCCCTGCTCATGGCGGATTTTACTCAGTAGACAGGCAGATAAGCCATCCTAACTAAGCTAATCACAGTTTCCATTGCACAAATTAGGTTTCAAGGTTTTGTAGGGAGGAAAAACTTCCCTCCACCCTCTTAGGCTCCGTGATGGGGCCTGAGAATTAAACCAACATAAGACAGATTAGCAGGAGAAAAGCACATACAGATTTTATTTAATATTTTTGTGTACTCAGAGGAGTCTTCATAAGGAAAATGAAGCCTGAAGAAGCGGTTAGGGCCCAGAGCTTGTTCACTTTTTAAACAAAGACATGATAACTCCTGGCGCTCTGGCGAGGTGAACTGTGGCACAGAGACTAGGAAACATACAGGCCTCAACAGGAGATCAGGGTCATGTTACTGGGCTTGCCCAGATCCCTCTCTGCATCGAACCCCTTCTCCAGTGGTAAGAATGTTCTGCTCTCCCTGGTGCAGGGTGGGGCTCCTTCCTCACGGGGAGGTTCATGCCCGGCTTTCAGGTAGAGAGGCCAGACTGCTGCTTCTCAGCTGCCTTGGCCCAGAGCAATCAAGATGCCAACGCGGTGTGTTTGGGCTGGGGGGAGCGTGTTCTGAACCCTTCGTGGAGACCCAGGGACCACAGAGACCAGCACGTGAGCGGGGAGCAGGGCGTGTCACATGGCGGCCCAGCCCCATGCTCACCGAGGGCCGAAGGGCAGCCTGAAGAGCCTGAGGACGGTCCAGAGGCCAGACAACTGGGGGAGCAAGCTCGTGCTCACCCCCAGCCCCTAAATCTAGTACACATCACAACCCCAGCAGGGACCACCTCCAGGATGGGAGCCACAGCCTGGGGCCCACCCAAGGCAGAGGCCAAACGTTTGCGGGGTGCACGGCACCCAGTTCAGTGTCTTGATGAGAAAGTTGAGAGTTGGGACTTAGCGAGACCCCCTCCCTGCCTCTCAACAACAGCAGGTGTGGAAGCGACAAGGTGCCCCTAAGGGGCCGTGATCCACCGTGCTGCTCCGTGGTGCCAGTGCAGAACTGAGTAGTGACATCACCTTCTCCAGAACTTCACTGCAGGGACAAGGCTGAACTACACACATGAATACACATACAGACACACCACACACACACACACACCACACACACACACCCCGCACACCATACACACACACATACAGACACACCACACACACACACACCACACACACACCATACTACACACACCACACACTATACACTACACATACACACACACACCACACACACATATACACACACACCACACACACTACACATACCACACACTATACACACCAAATACACATACAGACACACCACACACACACTCCACACACACACACCACACACACACATACACACCCTGAACAGCAACACTTCCTACCTGAATACCATTCATAAAATCCTCAAATGGACATCCGTACACTGAAACGTGATGCGGACATTTAAATCCAGTTCATACAAAGATTTTTTTCCAAAAATTATAAGAAAAGTAAAACAAACATCTTTATTCTAAAAATTATATATGTTCATTAAAAAAAAGAAGAATCTAAACAACACTGGGAAAAACCAAAATAAAGTAAAACTAATATTGAGTCCCAACACTCGCCATGTGGTCAGCAGAATGATGGCCCCCAAAGATGTCCATATTCTGATCCCCAGAACCTATGAATATGTTAGGTCAAAGGAGAATTCAGGTTGCAGTTGAAATTGCGGGGTTTTTTGTTTGTTTGTTTGTTTTTTAAGATGTACTTATTATTTAATTTATTTACTTTTGGCTGCGTTGCCTCTTAGTTGCGGCACGCAGGATCTTCGCTGAGGCATGCAGGATCTTTCATTGCAGCGCTTGGACTTCCCTCTAGTTGTGGTGCACAGGCTCCAGGGTGCGTGGGCTCTGTAGTTGTGGCGCACAGGTTCCAGAGCACGTGGGCACTGTAGTTTGTGGCACGGCACGCAGGCTCTCTAGTTGGGGTGCACACAAGCTCAGTAGTTATGGCGTGGGGCTTAGTTGCCCCACGGTACGTTCCCTGACAAGGGATCGAACCCGCGTCCCCTGCATTGTAAGGCAGATTCTTTACCACTGGACCACCAGGGAAGTCCCCGAAATTGCACCTGTTAACAGCTGACCTTAAAATGAGAAGATTATTCTGGATAATGTGGGTGGGCCCAGCGTGATCACAAGGGGCCTTAAACCAGAGAGTGGGCAGCACAAGCTGAAGACAGAGGGGCCAGGGCCGGGCAGGGCAACAGCTCTGGAAGCTGGGAAAGGCAGGAACAGACCCCATCCTGGCCTCCTGAAGGAACACAGCCCTGAGAGCGCCTTGATTTTAGGCCAGGGAGACCCACTCCAGACCCTGACTCCAGACGGTAAGATAACTGTGTCCTTGTAAGACACTGTTTGTGGTAATTTGTCACAGAGGTGATAGGAAACCGACACACACACAAAACATTCACTGCATTTGGGGAAGCCCCATTTCAAATTTCTGCTGAAGTGTGTAAACATTTTTCCATTCAATCTTTTCTCTGCCTTTTAAAAAAATTATACCCTCAATTCAAATTCTTCATCCATCCTTTTTCGTTAAATGTCATGTAGTAAGAGTTTTCCAAAGACATTAATAATTCTCAAGAATGTGAATCTGTCTATCTCTGCGGTAATGTTCCCAGCCAAATCTCTAAACACAATAAAAATCTCCAGATAGGATTCTGCAGGGTCGGGTTACCCGTGGACCGGGAGTAGCTCCACTGAAGGCGCCAGTTGGCCCTTGTAGCTTCGGCATAAACATAACATCTCGCGGACATGCCGGCGCAGGGGCGTCCGGGGCGCCAAGCAGTGAGGTGTCAGTCTCCACGTCTGCTCGGCCTCCACTGTTGGGCCTGAGTCCTGACCCCGCAGGGACAGAGAGGGACTTGGAGGCACAGTTGGACTCCTCAAGCTAGCCTTCATTCATTCCTTCATTCACTCATTCAACAAACATGTATTGGGCATAAGTACCAGATGCTGAGATGTGAGAAATAGGAGTGAGCTTTGTGCAGTGCTTCCACTGTCTTCATAAGAATGAAATACGGTATATGAGCCACGAGAAATAAAACGTCCAGAGAGGTAAGTGCTTATCTGTGCTGGGAGAGCCTGATTACACCTCTCACCACGGCTGTGGCCTCGTGACCTTGTGCCCAGATGGACCGAGAACCCCTGGGGGCAGCGTGCGCCATCTTACTCACGTGCGTTCAGAGCCTCGCACAGAATAGATACTTAATCACTATTGGTTGATTGAATAAATTTAAATGAATCAACCCACAAAGCAATTCTGCCTGTCACTTGCCTAAGTCTTTCTGAAGGATCCTTGTTCATTAAAAATGAGATTCTCCTGGAAAATCCAGGGTCTGGAACTCATCAAGGAAGTGGCATTCACGGGTGTGCCACCTGTGGAGTTCCCTTGCAGGAGAAAGGCATGGCTGACACAGATAGACAGTAATTTTGCTGATAAGAAGGGCTTTAGGGAAGACAGGTCCTAAAGACGTGTATTCATTCTGCAAAGGGAATGAACGTCTTCGGTGAAGATGAGTGGGGTCTAGGAGCAGAGAAAAATACGTCCCATCTGAAACGCAGCACATGGGGAGGAGGTTAAGGAGAACGCAACGGCAGAATTGTACCCCTTCCATCCTTTCCCACAGAGTAATCTGATGGCATGTTGCTGCAGGATTTGAAATTGCACCTCAAATAATGGAAATGCTAAAAGCTAGCCAGTGTTTCCATGGGTTGACAGATTAAGGGGCTTTCCTCAAAGCTGCACGTAGTATATGCTGGTCAGATCAGTTCATCCGTAGATGTTACAGATTACTGATCCCAAGAATATATGATACTTTGAGAAGGGAAAACAAACAGATCTACACCAGTGCCTAAGGACTGCAGATGTCAGGACACCAAGAAAAGCCAATCAATCTTGTGGAAATAAATGAAAACTACCCAGATGAGAGTGGGCAGAGGCCATTCACACAGAGCCTGCTGGGGAGGGGGGCTGGCCTTGGTCAGGAGCCTTTGGGAGAGGCTGAAAGGCAGGCAGGGCCATGGGGCAGCTGTCCAGGGGGAGAAGGGAGGGTATTTGGGGGCCCTCACGGAGGCTGAGGTGGGGCAGGTGCAGTGCGCCCACTAGAAGGGCTTCCTCAGGACTGGTGTCTCTGGCTGGTCCTCGGGGGAAGCGGGGACAGACTCAGGGCAGCGGTCAGTGACGATCCAGTCCTGGCCGCTTGGTCGACTGTCACCGGGTTGTTGTTGGGCTTCCTGGACTGGCTGCAGGACCCCCTACACGTGTGACCTCCGCAGGCTGGGCCCTGGGCCGTGACTGCAGAGGACGGGCTGGGCCCTGGGCTGCCTGCTGCAGGTGTGGGCCAGGCTCTACTTTTTGTGTGTTCTGGCCGTTGTTCGTTGAAATACGGTAGCCCTCATCCATCCACGGTTTCTCTTTCCGCAATTTCAATTACCTGTGGTCAACTGTGATCTGAAAATATTAGATGGAAAATTCCAGAAGTAAAAAACACTTCATAAATTTTAAATTGTGCACCGTCTGAGCATCGTGATGAAATCTTGTTCTGTCCTGCCCGGGGCATGAATCACCCCTTCGACCAGCACCTGCTGCTTGTCAGTCACTTAGTAGCCGTCTTGGTTATCAGATCAACTGCCAAGGTGTCACAGTGTGTTTTCAAGCGACCCTTACTTTACTTAGTAATGACCCCAAAGCTCAGGAGGAGTGATGCTGGGAACTCAGCACACTGTGCCTAGCTTACAAATTAAACTCTGCCACAGGGGTGTGTGGACAGGAAACACATCGTGTATGTAGGCTCCGGTACTATCTTCGGTCTCAGGCATCCACTGGGGGTCCTGGAACACTTCCCCCAGGATCCGGGGGACAACCACATGTGTTAAGAACCTAACCCTTAAAAACTGGCCTTTGAACTGATGGCGCTGCAGACCTGCATGCTTCATGTTTCAGTAGGGACCACACGAATTCCCACTTTTCAATCCCATATTCACGGGGTCTAACTTGGGTACAATTTCTTTCAAAATAATATTCATACTCATCTTCCCAGTGGGACAAGATCCTGAGATTTCTTTACCTATAGGCAGCTCTAGTGGCTAAGATGAGAACATAACTTTTCCCATCCTATTATAGAGACATAAGTTGGTAGAAAGGGTTCTGTTCTACAAAGAGCATTAAGAGGTACTTAATATTTCCTAGGTTTAAAAAAAGCCTTGAGAAAGTCTTATCAATGTCCTGGGAGAAAATGAGTCAACTGACTCACAGAGAGTACAGCACGGAACAGGCAGCCCACTTGGCTGTCACCGTTTATATGTAATTTTAAAGCAATTTCTAATCAGAGGCAGTGGCTTCTGTGCTCTGTCTGTCTGTCTCCCTCTCCCCTCTCTCTCATTTCTGCCCCCATTTTCCTGGGTCATCCTGCAGGACCTTCCTCGGGGCAGCTGTAGCCCTGCTCCCACACTGCTGGGTGGATTACCCAGCGGTTCCAGATGATGAGCTCAGTGATTAGCCGTTATTTCAAATTGGTGCCACAGAGTTCAAAATAGGCAGGAATTATTTTTCTGTGGCAGCATCCTTGGCCCAAGAAAAAGGGAAAAAAATGTCACTTTTGTCACAATTGTATACTGAACGTGATTAGAGGAAGATGAGCCTGAAGTATAATTAGAAACGAGTTAGAAAGGGTTCTTGATTTTTACATGAGGACAGGAAGTAGAAACGATATTTGACCTTTTGGAGGTAAAAGTTACCTATTGAGGTAAAAGAGAAACATCTGGGGGTGATGCAGAAGACGTTCCTATTTGAAAATAAATCAGTCTATGCAGGGATACCACGTGGGCAACGAAAACTATCAAGCTTTAACATATTCATCTTTGCTGTCTGTCCTGTAAAAGTACCCTTTTCCTTCGGAGAATAGGTTACTGAGCCTACTGAGCCGTATCTGAATTTCCCCTAAATCTCTGCTCCTTTCTTTAAACAAGTTGCTAGAGTTCAGCTGTTTTTCACAGACCCCGCGACCCCAGCCTGGGCTGAGAGGAGTGTTCATTCAGGAAGTGGGAGTTGATGGAGCCCTGTAAGGAGAACCCAGTTGCCCTCAGATGAGGAAACAGACGGCCTGAGAGGACCCCTGCCCTCTGGTTCTCAGTACAAGGACTCTCGGAATGTTGCTCTTCCCAGGCAAAGATTTTCTGTGCACAGAGAGTGAACCCCCTTCTCCCTCCTCTTCGCCTTCTGTCTCCTTCCTCTAGAGCATTTTGACTGGGGATTCTAGGCATCAAAGAGTTTAGTAATAACTGCATTTCCTTCAACTGGAAACTTGCCACCTGGCCCTTCCCCGGATGGAATCATCCCAATTCCCTGAGGAAGGAAAACCCAGGACCCACCCGGACACAGGAGAGCCAGCACCTGGGGTCCCTGTCACTCTCCCCAGTTACCGGTTTGCCTCTAAATGCTCGGAATTCCTGTGTTTTTCTACTTAGGCTTCCAACGTTGCCAGCTTGGGAGCAGCGTGAGCCGTTTCCAGCCCCAGACTCCGTCATGGTCACACATGGAGGCTCCTGAGGCGTCTTCCTTCCTGCAGCTCCTGGCCCATCCCGTGAATGTGGAAAGTTTCTACCTTTTCCTGAGAACTCCTTCTTTCAGTTCCTCTCACGTAAATGACTTAAACAGCTAAACACACTTGGTTTTAATAATTTTCGTCGGAAATTAAGGTGCTTTGCCCCAGTTCCAGAAGCCGGCCATTTGGTGTCCCTGCCCAGCTTCCAAGGGGAGAGCCACACCTAATTCAGAACGAGACCATCATGCGCAGTGGCAGGTGCCCCGGCGTGGAATCTGATGCTCTGCTGGCTTCACTTGGTTTTGCTGTGTGTTGTTTTAATTGTGTGAACTCACAGATCCATTTTAGGGTTAACTAGACTGCAAATCCTAAACACGCAAATACAAACACACCAGCGATCTTTTCCTTTAAAAAAGATAGTCTGTGGCAATAATCAATGTTTTATACATTATGTAGCAAAACATGATGAAGGGGGTCTTTTGTGCATAGATGGGCCAAAATCACCTCGCCAACTGCTGCCTGCCGTCCTCTGAGGGCAGGAGATTTCAAACGTTGTCACAGGTTTGCTGTCATTTGATGCTTTCACGCGTCTCTCCCGGTGACACGTGACAGCTTGAGGAAATGGCAGAGTCTCTTAGGGTGAGTGCCCGCAGGTGAAAAGGTCCTTGTAATGGCAGCATACAAGCTTCCCTTTATTTTGTGTCTTGGACAGCTTTTCCCTAGGACGTGCCTCTGAGGGGTCTTGGAGGACCCACGCCTCTTGTACTCTGGGGGAACACTGGGCAGAGCAGCTGCGGCCCTGCCCTGCCTGTTCCTCCCCTCAGGCTCCCGCATGGATGGTCCACCCGTTGGGGATGGCCCCCCGGGAGGGCCTGTGCGGCCCTCCTCCGGGCCAGGCCCCGTCCGCCTCCCCCGCTGCTGCTCTGACCTTTTGTTGCCTTGTGTGAACTGCCTCCACAGCACGGTGAATTCTGAGCCTTTGGAAAACATTTCTGTATCCTCAGAGTGAGTGTAAAATCTATGGGCATAATTTTGAAGCGTTTTAAACAACTATCTGAATTGCTGACTTAGTGTGAAACATTAGTGCTTTTTAAAAGTTTTCAAATGGTCTGCTTTACAACCAAAACGAATGAGACGTTTCTCTGGGCCGAGGACACAGAACATCAACTCCTGAGCGACATTCCGCTGCGGAGGCGCTGGGGACCCTGAGTCCCCTCTGGTCCCACCTGGCCCTTCCCGCCGGCGGCTCCTCAAGGAAAATTCCTGGCATGTTTTCCCTTCAGGTTACAGGAAGCAGGGCTATTTGCCCTGTAACAGGACTGCGGTTGTTTTACAAACCTATGGGTGGAGTTTTTTACTCACAAAGGGAATGTTTAGAATAACAGCTGTAAACTGCAAACCCACTTGCTCTTACTTTCCTCCAAGTGCAGTAGTTACGTGGGAATACAGCCAGCGTTCAGCTCTCTGAAGTCAAAGGCTGAAAACTCAGGGCCTCGCCTGGGGCCCTGACACCTCCGCACACCCCCGAGCTGTGCACCTGTCACAGGCCACGCGCTGCCACGAGGTGACAGCAAGCTTCCCTGGAACATTTTCCGCTCCAGCGTTGGGCTTGAACATTTCCCCAGGATGGACTCGGTACAAATTCCCATCAGTAAGTACCCAGTGTTTGACCTTTCTGAGAAGAGGACCACGCAGTCCCTGTAGGGCGGAGCCTTCGGACTCTCTTTGCCCCAAATAGCAGGGGTGTTGCTCTCCTATCACAAAGCCTGGAGGCGGGTGTTCTCAAGGAAGGACACTGTTGCTCTCTCTCCGCGTTTTAGCTCCAAGGCACTGGCGTCTTCTCAGGCCCGTTCCCCCTGGTTAGAAGATGGGGGCCAACCTCGCGGGAGAAACGAGAGGGCCTCTCCTCACACGGCCCTCCTTTTGCAGGTTTGAAGGCCCCCCCCCCCGCCCCCGGCCATGAAGACCACGTCAGAGTGCTGGCCAGGTGGAGCCGAGTCCTCGGATAAAGTGGTCACTCAGAGGAGAACAAAACAGCTAGAATGGCCAGCGGTCACTCCTGGGTGGGGCTAAGCCCTGTGCATCACCCAGGAAGGGCGCTTGGAAACAAAGTTGGGCTCCGAGGGTGGTAAGGAGACAGCAGACCATTGCACGGCCTCAGGTCCGGGGTCTGTGCTCCAGCCAAGCCTGAGACAGGGAGCCCTCGTCACTTCAGAACGAGAGACTGACCGTGCGCATGGACACGGCCAGACCAGGTGCAAAAGTGGAACCCTGACCCATAGCCTGCAGCAACCAGCCCATGGAACCTGCCCGCCCTCTGCACTCACCAGTTTAGAAACCAGCCCCTCACCTGTGGTCACCTGCCCTGAGACCAGCCCGCCCTCTGCACTCATCTGCTCAGGGCCCATCCCGCCCTCTGCACTCACCTGCCCAGGGCCCTGCTGAGGTCAGGCTGTGTCTCCAGCAAACAGTCCAGGAAGCCCAACACCAAGCCCACGACAGTCGACCAAGCAGCCAGGACTGGATCGTCAATGACCGCTGCCCTGATTCTGTCCCTGCTTCCCCCTGAGGACCAGCCAGAGACAGCCTTTTACTTGTTTGTAGAAAATAATCTGCAGCAAATGTCACCTAAAATGCCCAGCCAGCCCAGAGCCCATCCTGGACACCCCACGGATGGACAGATGGTGACCCGGGGCACAGGGAGGTGGCTGTCGCCATGCTCTGTCCCTGCTGGGCTCCTCAAAAGGTGTTTCTTTGTCCAGGCACAGAAGGAGGCTTTTCCAGCCACTGCTGGGACCTGTGTCCCCCAGGCAGCGAAGACGGTGGCACGCAGGCCGCGAGCTGATGAACCAGACTGTCTGGCTTGTGGTTACTAAGCTTCCACCCCTCCCTGTCGCTCTTCTAGAGGGAAAGCTGTGTCGTGCAGACCTCAATGCTGGAATGCAGGCCCTCCCGCAGGGCAGCGCATTTATCCACATGCGACCTCGGCAGGGACCCAGCCCGGCGAGGCTCCGGCTATGACAGACGCTGAGGGGCCAGAGCCCCCCCCCCTGCAGGGCCTTGGCGCCCAGCCTGGTGGGCAGACGCCCCAAGCTCAGACGTCTTCCCACAAAACGGGGTCAGCAGGGAGATGGACGGACTGTAGCCCCTGGCCCAGAAATGATCACAGAAGTGCCGCGTGTCCCGACAGGGCGTTCGCTGCACACAGTGCGGGAGCATCCTGCCCCGAGGCCGCGGGCGGCTCAGAAACCCTCGCGGGTCCCCTAGCTCTAGGGTCCCCAAGTGGGCTGCCGGCTGCAGTGCTGGCCCCTCACGTCCCCTCCGCAGACAGGGCCCCAGAGAGGAGGTGGCGGGCACAGGAACCCTGGTGCTCTGGACCTAACGTCCCCCAAGTGCACCCCCGGGTGGGAGTGAGGAGGGGGACGCCCGAGGTGGGATCAGTGCTCTTGTAAGAAGAGGTGGAGGTCAGGCGCCGTCCTCGGGCCAGGAAGAGGCCTCAGAAGGAACAGAATCCCAGCCCCCGCCTCTGTGTCTGAGCAGCCACGCGGGTTCCAAGCAGATCTGAGCCGCATGGAGCACCTGACCCATTAGGATGCTTTAAATTTCGTGTTTCTGTTGTCACTCTCACCGCAGCCTTTGCTATTTGTGTATTTGTGCTTCCCCACGTTGCCTGGATGATGCCATCTGATGATTTGTCTACTCTATTTTCCAAAGAATGTTTGTCACCCACTTTCCCTCACATTAAACTCTGCTTTTATCTTTAGTAATTCCTTCCCTCTGCTTCCCTTCAGATTACTTTTTGTTCTTTCCCCAGCTTTTTTTTTTTTTTTTTTCTTGCGTTATGCGGGCCTCTCACTGTTGTGGCCTCTCCCATTTGCGGAGCACAGGCTCCGGACGCGCAGGCCCAGCGGCCATGGCTCACGGGCCCAGCCGCTCCGCGGCATGTGGGATCCTCCCGAAACGGGGCACGAACCCGCGTCTCCTGCATCGGCAGGCGGACTCTCAAGCACTGCGCCACCAGGGAAGCCCTTTCCCCAGCTTTTTGAGTCACATGCTTAATTAATCTATTCTCAGTCATTCTTTTTTATTATTACAAGTGTTTGAAGCTATGAATTTTCCTCTTCTGGCTGGATTTTTTCAACAATTTATTCTAAACTAATATGAAAGCAGAAATGCCTGTTAGTAAATGTGATTTCTATTAAAAGGGGACAAAGGAGGGAAGATGATAAGTCACAATACAAATAGCAAGGACCCATCGATGTGGAAGCCGGGCAGGGACTATGGGGGTATTTGTACTGCTCTCTTCTCTAGTAATTGTTTTAAATTTTCAATGATGAAACTCTTTTTTTAAAATTCAGTATCGTCCTGACACAGGAACATTTTCACACACGAATGGAACAAGGAGAGTTTAAACAGTGACCCAGATAAACGATCCAGGAGACATCTCACAAAGCAAGTGGGGAATAGTGGGTCATTTAGTCTGTGTGAGGAGAAAATGACTGCACGGGTAAAGGCAGAGCCAGTGCCTCATTACAACCTTGAGGCAAAGGTAGGCTCCAGACAGACTAATTCTCAAATGTGAAAAGTGAAAGTAGGACAATCATAGAAAGGATCTTTACAGGTGGGGAAAGCTTTTTAAACAAGAATCCCAAAACACAATCCATAAAGTTGAAAGAAAGACAGAACTTATGTCAACCTCAGCAACTTACATTCAGTGAAGTTTACCCTAGACTCATGCCATGCGTATTTCACACAACCAGGATAATATTACATTAAAATATACAAGGAGCTCCCGCAAATCATCCAGAAAAAGACAAAAACCTCAACAGAAAAATTTGCAAGTGATTTGGAATGGCAATTGTGGTGGGCATAATGAGCACAGCTCCCCACTCAAAGGAGTTCAGGTCCTAATGCCCAGAATCTACGATTATGTCACCACATGAGGCGACAGGGACGCTGCAGATGTTATTCACCCTGGATCGTCTGGGTGGGTCCAGTGTAATCATGAGGGTCCTTCTAACAGGGGGGTGGAGGTCAGAAAGGAGCCGCGAGGACAGAACAGGCAGAGAGATTCAGGGCCACCGCCCAGGAATGTGGGCACCTCTAGAAGCCGGAAAAGCCCGAGAAGCCGATTCTCCCCGGAACCCCCAGGGGAAACCCATTTTTAGGCTCCACCCTCAGACCTGCAGCAGAATAAAAGTGTTGTGTCTGTGGGAACTTGTCATGGCGGCCACAGGAAACTGCTACCGGGTGCACAGAAGAGGGAACACGGATGCTCCGTGGGCAGAATTCCTCTAAGTCCCGGGAGGTAAGAGAAACGCAGCACTAACTAGCAACCAGACACCATGCTACACCCATCGGTTCTAAAAAGCCTGGACAGTTGGACCCCGTCGGATGCTGGTGAGAACAGGAGGGACGGAGGAAGCTCTGGCACAGCCATCAGCGGTAACTCAAGGGCAGCCGGCCCAGGTGCAAGAGGGGACGCGTCCAAGGACACATATCACGTGCAGGTCGGACGCACTGGAGGGAACCCAGGTGTTCACACAGTGCATGGACAGATGTTTAAAATGTGGAGACAAAAAAGGAGACAAAGAAGAACGGTGTCAACCATTCCGGCCATCCATGAAATTAACACATGCACATGGAGCGCCCCAGAGCCACTCGGCAAACATTTCCTGGGGTGCACAGTGTGTTCAGGACACCAGCGATGGGGCAGATGGAAATCCCCAGCCCTGGGAGCTCACACTCCACACACACGTTTGAGGGCGGATTTCAAGCCCACAGCAGGCAGAGCCGTGATGAGTAGAGATGGACAGGGGCCTCGAGTGAAGGGGAAGAATCCAGAAACGTGGGAGGGAGAAGCCGGGACAGCGGCAGAAACGCTGTGCGCAGCTCTCTGATCCGGAGTCTAGACGAACAAATGAGGGTAGAAAATACACAGCCTGGAGCCCGAGGGGACCCCACCCTCCAGCGGTGTCTGAGCAGGGGTTCCCGCCCCTGCACTGCTGGCGTTTCCCAGGCCTGATGGCAGACCGTGCATGTGCATCAGCCTCCTGCAGGCTGACCCAGTCCCCACAGACAACCAAACAGCCTTGGTGTCTGCTTCAAGACATGACCACACTCTTCCCAGATCTCAGGACACGGGAGCCCAAATCCCTCCTTGGGCGGACACACCCATGTGCGCAGCCCGTGGACTCAGGTGCCTGAGTCCACACAACGTTACCCACTGACCTGATGGGTAAACCATACACGCTAGGTGTGCCCCCAGCTCACACACAACTTGCCTGTGGTCCTTGAAGCCTGTCAAGTCCACGGGCACCACTGGCCGGGGGCCCGAACAGAAGCAGCTGCCACAGGTGGACGCAGGACGCAGGGACCACAGGGGGATGAGAATGAACCACATTTCTAATGACTGTGGGTCGTAAGTTGTGTTTCCCATGTATCATTAACCTTGACTCCCGTTTGGACAAGAAGAATTTTCATTTTTACTTCAATCTTTTTGGGGAATCAAAAAGTCATAAATTCCCATCCTGGTGTAGCCTTGGCTTATCAGTAAAATTTCCCCCTAGATTATAGTTTAAATGTATAGAGAAGTTTCATCCTGGAATCAGATGACGAACTGTCTTTTCATGGCTCTGTTCCTGTGGCAGAACAGACCTGTCTCCAACAACTTGAAATCGTTTCCAGAGCACTGGGAAGGAAAGTAAACTTCCAACGTTTTCTACGAAGTGCATAACGTTAGTGATGAAAATCTAAAGACTGCACCAAATGAAAATACAGGTTTTCAACAACCGCCTATAAATATCAATATAAAAATGTAAATAAAACATAGAAACAAAGTTAATAGCACATTAGTAATAACGCAAGGTGATCAAGGAATGCTAGGATGGGTCTATAACAGTTATCTATTCATATAATCCATCGTATTAATAATCCAAAGAAGAAATTCTATGGTCATCTTCAGAATTGCTAAAAAAGTATTTCTAAAAACATTCTTTAAAATAACACCGAATAGGGCTTCCCTGGTGGCACAGTGGTTGAGAGTCCGCCTGCCGATGCAGGGGACA
>NW_006797468.1:205165-220846 GCF_000442215.2 Lipotes vexillifer | reverse complement strand
GTGAGAGGCCCGCGTACCGCAAAAAAAAAAAAAACCCCAAAAAACACCGAATAAAATGAAATAGATGAATATTTCCTTAACATTAAGAAATATATCAAGTATAAAATATATTCTCATGCTTAATAGGAGAGTACTTCCACTGAAATCAAGAAAAAGCAAACATACCCAGTACTAGCACTATTGTATAACATTATACTGGAGGTACCAGTCCATGCAATTGGATATAAAAGAAAGAAAACACAGTATAAAAATTAGGATTAAATTAAATTGCCTACAGACTCTAACACTGTATATCTGGATTTTCGTTAGGGCGCCAGAACATCTGATGGGGAAAGAAGAGTAGTAATCAGATGGTGCTGGGACACCAGGATACCCACCAGGGAAGAGGAGACAAGGAAGGAAGGAAGGAAGGAAGGAAGGAAGGAAGGGTGGAACCGGGTGGTGACAGCTACGCAGCGGAGACGGGGCTGGGGTGGGGGTGGGCCAGAACCGCTGGGTCACCCGACGCTCTCGACTTGACAGCAAGTCAGAAAGCGTGTGGCTAACGTGGTGGTGGCTTCACAGAAATCTGAGCAAATAACAACAAAAATGCAACAGTTACGAGCTCCAAAGGGCAACAGGATGTGCATGAAGGGGCGACCGTGGTGCTCTCTGTGGCTCAGCGGATGCAGCCCTGCAGGACCACGGCCACGACCATGGCCAGGTGGACACGGAACACCCAACCTGGCATAACCTGAGCTGGTGACTGCTGCCCCAGGAGGGTGGGGAGCAGAGGGAATGAGGCCCCATTGTTCATCCAGGGAAATGGGGAGGGGGCGGGGGCGGGGATGAGGGGAAGAAGTGGGGACACAGGTGCGATCAGGTGGAGCGAGGGACGTGGGGGCTGAGGGGTGGTTTGTGTCCTGCTCTGAGCGCTGTGCTCTAGGAACAGAGTGAAGCCTCTGTGTTCAGAGTGAGAAGCTGGTGCTCAGGTGAAGCAGCAGCTCATGAGATGAGCATTACTGTGTCTCTTCCAGCTCAGGACCCGCCAGGGGGGAGCTTTCTCACCACCTCCATCTCATCCAACCAGCGTCGGCCAGAAAACCCAGCACAAAGGGTGCCAGGGTGTCGTCCGACGTCAGGTGGACAGGGCACGAAATCCGTTATTCCCAGGAGCTCACTCTTCCCCCTCCTGGGGTAGGAGGTACCTGAGGCAGGTGCTTCCCGCGTCCATATTAGTGGCGCAGAGAAACTTGTGGAGACACAGACGTGATAAAAGATGCCAAATACACAAGAGCTTTAGAAAAGTGTGTTGACGGTACAGATTCACGAGGATTGGGTAAGAAGGTCTTAAATATTAATTTTTTAAAGCTTGTACTTTTCACAGTTCACAAAGTACTGTCATAAATATTATCTTCACATGATGACATGACGGGCATTTGTCCACCTTGTGGGTCAACAGACAGAATCTCAGGGCATCTAAAATATTAATCCTGGGACTTCCCTGGTGGCACAACGGAAAAGAATCTGCCTGCCAATGCAGGGTACACGGGTTGCAGCCCTGGTCCAGGAAGATCCCACATGCTACGGAGCAGCTAAGCCCGTGGGCCACAACTACTGAGCCTGCGCCCTAGAGCTCGTGAGCCACAACTACTGAAGCCCTTGTGCCTAGAGCTCGTGCTCCGCAACAAGAGAAGCCACCACGATGAGAAGCCCGCGCACCACAACGAAGAGCAGCCCCTGCTCGCCACAACTAGAGGAAGCCTGCGAGCAGAAACAAAGACCCAATGCAGCCAAAAATTAATTAATTAATTGATTAAGAGATTAATTCTGGGCCCCCAGCAAACTGTGGTCACGGTGGGTCCTCACACCGAACTCTCCCCTGCCAGATCCAGACTCTTCCCAGAACACAGGTCACCACACAGCACAAGACCCGCAAAGCCTCGGAGGGGATGGACAGACTCAGGGAGGCCCTGGGGACAGGGGGAGGGGAGGGGACTCAGGGAGTTCCAGGGCTGGGTGGGGGGGCCAGGGGAGGAGCAGGGGGGGTGGGCAGAGAGGAGGGTCTGCCTGCATCAACCGGCACCAAGTCGTCCCTCACAGGGGCCCCACGTTTCCCAAGTCTGGCCCCAATGGGGCTTCTGATGGCCCCTAACCCTCCAGTATTATCAGACGTCCTGGGCCTTCCCACACTGACCGCAGACACTATCCAGTTCCCAGAGCTCTTTCCAGGGCAACCACATGGACGCCACCTCGGGCCTAAGCCGACTCTCTCCCCTCTCTCCTGCTGTCCTGTCCCCCGGACCAGAGCAGTGCACACAGGCATCCAGGCCTCAGACACGCAGCACAGGGCTGGGAAGGGGCCTCGGCCAGACAGCTCTGCCCCAGGAAGGAACCCCAGCCCTGGAGGGGGTCCCTGCATCTTTGTTCATTCTGTTTTTCTAAGGCAGCAACTGCAAGTATTTGCTGGAATTTCCACGGAGTCAGACCCATGATTAGTGATTCAGAGATAGTTACGGGCATCTTAGAGGAGGCTTGCAGGGAGGGCAGGAGGGAGAGGAGATGGGAGACAGAGATGGACACGAGAGACCAGAGTGCTTTTGCTGACAGTCTAGACCACCCACAAACATCTTGTTCTCTGCCTCTGTCTCTGTCTGTCTCTGTCTCTGTCTCTCTGTCTCCCTATCTCTCTCCCGCCCCCATCCTCTCAAGGCTGCGCACAGACCAGTGGTTTCTGACGAGAAGTGTCCCTTAGGATCATGGGAGCAGTGTCCCCGCAGCCCTGAGGCATCACCCAGGCCCCGGAGACAGGATCCCTGGAACCCAGGGCCCAGCGGGAGGACTGGGAAACTGGGGTCCTGAAGCTGAGAAACTCGACTCAGATGTCAGTGGCGCTGGGGGGCCGGGGCCTTGTCCCCTCACGGCTCTGGTGACAGCTCCAGGCGGGCAGTGGGCACGCGGCCCAGCCTCCAGATCCGATGGCTCAGTGCAGGTCAGAGGATGGAGGGAGGTCAGGGCTGCAGAGAGCCCCCAGCTTCCAGCCCCAGGGCTGGCCCATCGCAAACGTCCTGTGAGCTGACCTCCTTCCTGCTGCTCTGGCCTCGGGAAATTTCCTTGTTTGGGGAAGAAGACAGCCACCCCCAGGCCAGCTCTGCCCTCTGAGGCTCGAGGAAGGCACCCCTGTTTCCTGTGACAGCCCCCCAGGAACTTGCAACAGTCATCTCCCTTCTGAGATGGATCTGCCTTCCATCAAATTCTAGGCCATCACGCATCATGGGTTTAATGAGACTTCAATGCATTATGATTCACAGCAGCAAAAATGACACCACAGAAAAAACAAACCAGTCTCTCCTGGCTTCTGTGGAAATGGGAACAGGACTTCCTACACACAGCTGAGGCTCCACGAAGCTCAAAGGATTTCTTTTTTTTCTGGTGCAACCACAGCGGATGTTCCAGAGATGACTCTTGAGAGCACTTTAGAATCTCCAGATTAAAGAAACACTTAATGTGCTTTAGAGGTAGTATATGTAATATTTTCATTGTATCTAATACCTTTCAAAATTAGATGAGCGAAGGCTACGTAGATAGGAATTTAGCAACTTATCTTTTTAATTAAATTTTTGATTTTGGAGGTAATAGCACGTTCACAGGTGGTCATAAGAATGCAGGGAGGCCAGGTACGCTCTACCTGGCTTCTTCCAGCAGGAGCATTGTGAAACCACAGCCCACCGTCCACCCAGACATGGGCCTCCATCCATGATGGATCTGGAGCAGCCACCCCGGGAGGGGCAGACCTCCGCGCTGCCCTCACCCCCGCCCCGGCGTCCATTTCCACAGTTTCGTCACCTCAAGAACACGACGTAGTGGAGTCCTGCGTCTCTAACCTTTGGGCTAACGCTTTCCAACAGCAGGACTCCCTGGAGACGCGCCAGGTTGTCGTGGGTACCACGTCCGTCCCCTCTGCTGTGCGTGGAATCCCGTGGAATCCATGGAAGGATGTGGCACACTCTGGTTAGCCCTTCAGCCACTGAAGGGCTCCTGGGTTGTCCCCAGTGCCTGGCCCCTGTGAGTGAAGCTGCTATAAACTGCTATGTGCAGGCTCTGTGAAGTCGCCAGCCTCCATTTCCCTGGGATGAGTGCCCAGGACCATGGCCGCTGCATCTAGGGTAATCACAAGTTTAGTTTTTAAAGGACCTGCCAGGATGATTCCACAGTGGCTGCAGCATGTCACACCCCCACCAGCATGAGTGTAAGCCAGGGCCCCCAGGCCCACGTGTGCAGGGCTGTCACTGCTCACTTAGCTCCTCTGATGGGTGTGCAGCGATTTCTTGCTCTGGTTCCACCTTGCATTTCCCTCCTGGCTAACGAGGGTGAACATCTTCCCACAGGCTGACTTGACATCTGCAGATCCTCTGTGGCGAAATGTCTCTTCAGATCTTTTACTCATTTTCTAATTGGACTTTTTTTTTTTCTGTTAAACTGAGCATTTTTATATATTCTAGGTATCAGTCTTCTGTTGGATCTATGGTTTGGGAATATTTTCTCTCATTCTGCAACTTGTTTTTCCATCTTCTTAGCAAGAGCTTTCACAGAGCAAAAGTTTTAAAATGTTGATGAAATCCAATTTGTAAATTTTTTCCTCTATACTTTTGGTGTCAAGTGTAAGAACTCTTTGCCTAACCCTAGATCCCAAAGATTTTGTCCTGTATTTTTTTTCCAAAATTTTTATAGTTTCATGTTTTACATTTCAGTCCATGATCCACTTTGAGTTAATTGTTGTATGAGGTGGGACACTTGGGTTTAAGTTCATTTCCTTGCCTGTACTTGTCCAGTTGTTCCGGCAGCTTTTGTTGAAAAGGCCATCTTTGCATCCTTGTCAAAAATCAATTGGGTGTATTTGTGTGGGTTTATTTCTGGGTTCTCTGTCCTGGTCCCTTGATCCATGGGTCTGTCCCTCAGCAAATATCACACAGTCCTGATTTCTGTAGTTACCAAATAAGTTCTTGAGACTGGATAGAATGATTCCTCTCACTTTATTCTTTTTTTTTTCAAAACTGTCTTAGCTACTCTAGTTTGCCTTTCCATATAAATTTGAGAATAATCTTGTCTATATCTCAAAAAAATCTTGTTGGGATTTTGATAGAAATTTTGTTTAAACTGTATATCAATTTGGGGAGAACTGACATCTTAACTATGTTCAGTTTTCCAATCCATTAATAACATCTCTGTTTATTTAGATCTTCTTTGATTTCTTTTATCAGTGTTGTGTAGTTTTCAGCATACAAGTCCTACAGATGATGTGTTACATTTACACACAATTTTTAAATTATTATAAATGGTATTGCATTTTAATTTTGGTGTTCATTGCTAGTATACAGGAATACAATTGATTTTTTTTTTCCTGCACCGTGCGGCTTGTGGGATCTTAGTTCCCCGACCAGGGATCGAACCCAGGCCCTCAGCAGTGGAAGTGCTGAGTCCTAACCACCAGACCGCCAGGGAATTCCCTACAATTGATTTTTGTATGTTTATCTTGAAATGAACCTTACTTGGTCATTGGTTTATAATTCTTTTAATATATTGCTGACTTCTATTTGCTAATATTTTGTTAAGAATTTTTCATCTATATTCATGAGGGATGTTGGCCTGTAGTTTTCTTTCTGTGTACTGTCTGTCTGATTTTTGCATCAGGGTAATACTAGCTTCATAAAATGAATTAGGAAGTATTCCCTCTTCTATTTTCTGAAAGAGATTTTATAGGATGTGTTAATTTTTTTTATAAATATTTGGTAGAATTCTCCAGTGAAACCATCTGGCCTAGAGACTTCTTTTAGGGGAGCTTTAAAATTATGAATTCAATTTCCTTAATAGTTATAGGGCTACTCAAATTGTTTATTTCATATTGGGTGAATTGTGGTACTTTATGTTTTTAGAAGAATTGGTCCCTTTCATCGAAGTTGTCAAATTCATGTGTCTGCGGTTGTTCACAATGTTCCCTTACTGTCCTTTTGATGTCTGTGGGGTCTGTAGTGATGTCCCTGTTTCTTCCTAATGTTCATCACTTGTGTCTTTTCTCTGGTTCTTTGTCAGTCTCCATAAAGGTCACCAGCTTTATCACATCTGAGGAGAGGTTACGGCACCACCTAGCGGATTTCCAAGGGTGGGCGTCTCTGCTCTTGAGGCCTTGCTGGGCGTGGGCGTGGGTGGGGCTGTGGCCACAGTTTTTTCTGTGGTGTTTGAGAGTCACTGTCTAAAGTTCTCTGTCTTTCTAGCCCCCTTCCCTGGATCTTTGGTTAGTAGAACAGCCTTTGTCGGGCATTTACAGTCTGCACTCTTGGTGTCTCCAGGCCTCTGGCTTTTTCTGGGACCTATGAGACAACCCAGCTGTCATTCCTCAGCTGCTGGAGTCCCTATTCCGTCTCTTCTCTCCATCTTTCAGAGTTGTCTTTGGTTTCCTTTATACACAGTGTAGGGTTTTTAGTTGAACTTAGTGTGAGGAATAGGGAAAAGTACATATTCCCACGAGCAGAAGTTCTAGTAATTCATTTCTGAGGAAAGAAACTAGAGCTGTGTCCCCTTATTCACAAATAAGGATAAAGGACAGTTAAATCTTTCAGGAATGGTAAATATTTCATTTTTGTTTTTTTTGCATTATAATCTTTTTTTTTTTGGTGGGGGGGTACGCGGGTCTCTCACTGTTGCGGTCTCTCCCGTTGCGGAGCACAGGCTCCGGATGCTCAGGCTCAGCGGCCATGGCTCATGGGCCCAGCCACTCTGCGGCATGTGGGATCTTCCCGGACCGGGGCACGAACCTGTGTCCCCTGCATCGGCAGGAGGACTCTCAACAACTGCACCACCAGGGAAGCCCTGCATTATAATCTTTATCTTGGACGAGATCCTTTCCAGGAAGCAGCTTTACAAATGTTTCTGAATTTTTCTTCTATGTCCCATCAGATTTCAGTTTAAACTCATACAATGAGGTTTATCCTCAAAAAATTAAAACTAGAACTATCATATAATCCAGCAATTCCACTTCTGGGCCTTTATCCAAAGAAAATTAAAACACTAACTCAGATATCTGTACCCCCATGTTCATTGCAGCATTTTTACAACAGGCAAGATATGGAAATAACCAAAGCGTCCATTGAGGATGAATGGATAAAGAAGATGTGGTATATATACACAATGGAATATTATTCAGTCATAAAAAAGAGGGATATCTTGCCATTTGCAACAACATGGATGACCTTGAGGGTGTCATGCTAAATTAAATAAGTCAGACAGAGAAAGACAAATACTGTAGGATTTCATACGTGAAATTAAAAACAAAACATACCCCAATAAAGATGTTAAAAAAAAAAACCAAAACAGGGCTTCCCTGGTGGTGCAGTGGTTGAGAGTCCGCCTGCCGATGCAGGGGACACGGGTTCGTGCCCCGGTCCGGGAAGATCCCACATGCCGCGGAGCGGCTGGGCCTGTGAGCCATGGCCGCTGAGCCTGCACGTCCGGAGCCTGTGCTCCACAATGGGAGAGGCCACAACAGTGAGAGGCCCGCGTACAGCAAAAAAAAAAAAAAAAAAGGTACATTAATTGAAGTGGAAATTCACTAGATGGGCTCAACAGTAGATGTGGGATGGTGGAAGGCAGAGAGAGAGAGATCATCCAAGCTGAAGCTGAGAGAAAAGACGGAGGAAAATGAACAGAGCCTCAGAGAAATGTGGGACACCATTTAAGCCCCCCAAGAAACACGTAATTGTACTACCTGGATAGAAGAGAGAAAAGGGGGCAGAAAAAACATTTGAAAAAATAATGGCTGAAAACTTCCCAAATGTTATTAAAAAGATTAATCTACACATCCAAGAAGCTAAGCAGGACAATAAGCAGGATAAAAGCAAAGAGACTGAGAGCCAGACACATCACAGTTAAAATGTTGAAAGCCAAAGAAGAGAAAACTCCTGAAAGCAGCAAGGGAACAATGACATCACGCACAAGAGAGCCCCAGTAAGATTAATGGCAGAGCTACAAAAACAACGGAGGCCAGAGGCAGTGGGATGACCCATGAAACATTCAGAGAGCAGAAGCTGTCAGTCAAGGATTTTGCGGCAAGCAAAATGAAGGCGAAGTGGAGACGTTCCCAGATAAACAAAAGTAAGAGAACTTGTTGCCGGCAGAATCAGGTTCCAAGGTGTACAAGGAAGCTCTTCAAGCTGAGAGCAGGTGACACCAGACAGTAGTTCAAATCCACACAATGAAACAAAGAGGCCAGCAGAGGTAATTGTAAAGGATGGTATAATGGCATAGTTCTCCCCCTTTCGTCTCGTAACTAATTTAGAAAATAACTGCATAAAACAGTATGTGAAGAATTGTATTATTTGGATTTTAACATATAGAAATGTAACATATTTGGAAACAGCAGTACACAGCAGGTGGGTAGGGACAAAGCTGTATCAGAGAAAGGGTGTGACAGAGGTGGTAACCCATGCCCACATCCACGGGAGGAAATGAAGAGAATCAGAAATGGTGAGTAAGAAGTTTAATATAACACACTCCATTTATTTATATATGCTTTCTTTTCTTCTCTCAGCTTCTTTAAGAAATTAAGTTTATATAAAATAATAATTTTAATATTCTATTGTTGGGCTTGTGACATAGAGGTAATAATAGCACAAAAAAGAAGTCTATGGAATGGAGCTATAATGTTATTGGGGTAACATTTCTGTATTTCAGTGGTATTAGGTTAGTATAAATATGAAGCAGATTTTGACGTTAAGATGTGTATTATAAGCTGTAGAACAACCACCAAGAAAATAACTCCAAAATATAGTAAAGCAAAACAAAACAAAACAGACAAAAAACCTGTTGTACCGTGAAGTATCTACTTAATACAAAAGAAGGCAGTAAAGGAGAAATGAAGGAACAAAAAAGACATATAGAAAATGATGAGCATAATGGCAGATGTAAATCCACTTATACCAATAATAACATTAAATGTGAATCAACTAAATAATTCAATCAAGAGTCAGAGTGTCAATAATATCTCAATACAATTGGAAAATAATAAAAGATTTATTTTCAGATATTATCAGATGGGAAACAAAAAATATGATAAAGACATATTTACATATATTTATATGAATCTACACTGTATGCTGGGTTACATAAATATATACTATATCTATAGGAGATCCAGTATAGATTCAAAAAGTACAAATTGCCTGAAAGGAAAAGAGTGGAAAAAAGATGTACCATGGAAACAAACCATGAGAGAGCTGGAGAGACTATATTAACATCAGGGAAAAAATAGACTTTAAAACAGAAATGTTACTAGAGATAAGGAGGGACATTTTGTAATGATAAAAGGGTCAATTCATAAGGAAGATAAAACAATTATCAACCTATATACACTTAACAGTGGAACCTCAAAATACATGAAACAAACTGACAGAATTGAAGGGAGAAACAGACAATTCAACAATAATTGTTAGAGAATCCAGAATTCCACATTCAATAATTAATAGAACAAATATGCAGAAGGTCAAGAAGGAAATGGAAGACTTGAATAACACTTTAAACCAACTAGACTTAACTGATACCTACAGAACTCCATCCACCGAAAATGGCACAATATACACATTCTTCTCAAGTATACCTGAAACATTCTCCAGGATTGACCATATGATGCACCATAAAATAAACTTCAGTACATTTGAAGGGACTGAAATACATAATATGTTGTCTGAGCACAATGGAATTAAATTAGATATCAATAATAGAAGGAAATTTGGGAAATTCATAAACATGTGGAAATTAAACAACATGCTCCAAAATAACCAATGGGACAAAGAATAAATCACAAGGGAAATTTTAAAAGTCTTGCAATGAATGAAAATGAAAACACAAAATTTATGGGATGCAGCTAAAGCAGTGCTCAGGGGAAATTTTATAGCTATAAATGCCTATATTAAAAAAGATCTCAGATTAATAACCTAACATTTTCACCTTAAAAAAAAACAGAAAAAGAAGAGCAAACTAAGCCCAGATACAGCAGAAGGAAGGAAATAAGTAAGGTTAGAGCAGAAATAAATGAAATAGAGAGTAGAAAAACATTAGGGAAATCAACAAAACTAGAAGTTGCTGCTTTGAAAAGATTAAAAAAAAATTCAATCCTTTAGCTAGCCTAACTAAGGGAATAAAAAAGAAAGACTAAATTACCAAAACCAGAAATGAAAGAGGTAACCTCTTATAAAAATAATGATACTATAAAAATAGAAAATAATTATAAGTGAACATTATCAACAATTATATGTCAATGAAATTTAATAAAATGTCAAATTCCGAGAAAAACACAAACTACCAAAACTGACTCAAGTAGAAATAGAAAATCTGAATAGATTTAAAGTAAGTAAAATGATTAAATTAACAATTTACAAACTTTCTACCAAAGTCTAGACCAGAGAGCTTCACTGGAAAATTCTATCAATCATTTAAAGAAGTATTAATACCAATGGTTTACAAACTCTACCAAAAAACAGGAGAGGAGTGAACACTTCCCAACTCATTCCATAGGAGAGTTTTATCCTGATACCACACCCAGGCAAAGACACCACAAGAAAAGAAAACTACAGACTAATGTCCCTTATTAGTATAGATGCAGAAGTCCTTAACCAAACACTAGCTAACAGATTAAAGCAACATATAAAGAGGATTATGCAATATGACTAAATGGGATTTACCCCAGGAATGCAAGATTGCTTTAATAGTGATCAATGTAAATCACCATATAATTCATTGACTAAGGACAAAACCACGTGAGCATTTCAATAGATGCAGAAAAAACATTTGACAAAATCCAACATCCTTTGACAATTAGAGAACACTTACCAAACCAGGAGTAGAAGACTTCCTCAGCCTGACCCTTATATTTATGGTCAATTGATTTTTGACAAGGGTGCCAAGACAATTCAAAGGGGAAAGAATGGTCTTTTAAACAAATGGTACCAGCACAAGTGGATATTCACATATAAAAAATTAAGCTGGATCCCTTCCTCACATTATACCCAAAATCGAGTAAAAAGGGACCACATACCTACTTGTAAGAGCCAAAACTCTCAGAAGGAAACATAGGAGTAAATTCAAATCACCTTGGATGTGGCAATGGTTTCTTAGATATGACACCAAAAGCACAAGCAACCAAAACATAGATAAATTAGATGACATTAAAATGAAAACCTTTGTTGTTGTGAATGACACCATCAACAACGAAAGACGACGACTCACAGAATTGGAGATTTTTGCAAATCATGTATCTGATGAGGGACTGGTATCCAAAATATATAAAGAACTCTGACAACTCAACAATAAGACAAATAACCCAATTAAAAATTAGGGAGGGATTTGAATGGGTGAGTCTCCAAAGAAGACACACAAAGGGTCAACAAGCACATGAAAAGAGGTTCAACTTCATTAGCCATCAGGAAATGCAAATCAGAACCACAGTGAGGTATCACTCCAGATACACTAAGTGGCTATGAACAAAGAGACATAACATCAAGTGCTGGCAGAAGCCACTGAGACGAAAATTAAAAGAAATCACACATGTTGCTGATGTGAACATAAAATGCTGCAGCCACTTTGGAAAAGTGCAGCAGGTCCCCCAAAAGTTAAACACAGAGTTACTTTAGACTCAGCCGTTCTACTCCGGGGTGTACACCCAAGAGAACTGAAAGCACATGACCACACAACTTGTGCACGAACGTTCACGGCAGCAATATTCATAACAGCCCAAAGTGCAAACACCCAAATTGCTATCATCTGATGAATGGATAATAAAACGTCAGGTATTTGTACAATGGAATAGGATTCAGCCGTAGAAGAAATGAAGCACTGACACAGGCCCCAGCACGATGGACCTCGAAAGCACACTGAGTGAAAGCAGCCAGTCACAAAGGACCACACACGTGTGAGCACATTTACGTGAAGTGTCCAGAGACAGACAGTGAACGAGGGGTTGCCAGGGCTGAGAGTGCAGGGTGATGGACGGCGCGGGCTGAGAGGTGTGGGGTTTCTCTTGGGGGAAGTGAAAATGCTCTGAAGTTCACCATAGTGACGGCGGCACAAAAAGCCTCTGAATTGTGTCTCCAACAAACGTGTTAAAAGTAATACAGACCAGGCCTTTAGACAGGGACTCCCTCACTTGGCAGGTGTGTGTACAGCCCACTTCTGTGTGGCGTGTGACGTTAAGCCTGTTTCCAAGGTCTCCAGCATCCGCGCCTTACGTGTTCTCTTCATCTTGGGATGCACGTGTCCCCAGGTGTGATTTCTCTTACAAAATGTCGTTTTCACTTGGGCTAAGAAGCCATGATCTTCCAAGGTTTGTGGCACAAATGCCATTTCAAACAAGTGGTCCAGACTTTTCTGTCCCATAAAATCACAGTCATGTTGGCTTAAAAAAGTCCACGTGGGCTTCCCTGGTGGCGCAGTGGTTGAGAATCTGCCTGCCAATGCAGGGGACACGGGTTCGAGC
Source organism: Lipotes vexillifer (assembly GCF_000442215.2). Lineage (NCBI taxonomy): Eukaryota > Metazoa > Chordata > Mammalia > Artiodactyla > Lipotidae > Lipotes > Lipotes vexillifer. The sequence continues at coordinate 208,344 of NW_006797468.1, read as the reverse complement.
CCTCGTCTGGGAGGATCTCACATGCCGCGGAGCAACTAGGCCCATGAGCCACAACTACTGAGCCTGCGCGTCTGGAGCCTGTGCTCCGCAACAAGAGAGGCCGCGATAGTGAGAGGCCCGCGCACCGCGATGAAGAGTGGCCCCCGCTTGCCGCAACTAGAGAAAGCCCTCGCACAGAAACGAAGACCCAACACAGCCAAAAATAAATAAATAAATAAATATTTTTTTTAAAAAAATAAAAAAAATAAAAAAGTCCACGTCCACCTAGTGAGGAAAGTTGTTTTTATTCCACTTGCATCCCCTCTACGTGGGGACGTAATTCTTGCCTCGTTGCCCCTTTCACACACGTGTCAAATGTGTGGCTGTTCCTGTGTCCACTGTGGCCCTGTTCCGACAGCAGTGTCCTCCAGGAAAGTGGCCCACCTGTCTTAAGGTTGTTTTAATGAAGAATAAGGGTGGCCTGCACAGCGTTGTCTGCAGGGTTCAAGGTGCAAACACCTGGAGGTCTGAGTCTGCTTAGAAATTGTGACATTTTAGAAAAGCCCACTTTCTGAGATTCTCCCCAGAGCCAAATATTGAGGATTTCAGCACAGATCGAGAGAAAGACCCTCAGCCCCCTTTCTGGAGCCCTCCTGCCCATCAGGCCTGGGAACGTGGTCCTCACCCCTGCCAGCCTCCATGCCAGCCTCTACACCAGCCGACTGCCGGCCCCTCATCTGAGAAAGGAAGGGGCAGCATCCCTGTCCCAGCGGCTGGGGGTGGGGCAGTGGGCAGGGCAGCAAGGCAGGCCGAGACCCCACGGCACCCGGGACACTCCCTAGTGCTGACAGGACCTGGTTCTGCGCTTGGCCGAGCCTCAGGGGGCAAAGCCAGGCCCCGTCCCTGCAGGGTGGAGGGGAGGATCCAATGAGACAGACCAGGTGGATGCGGAGCTCCATCCAGGTAGCTGCCCATCCCTCACGAGGACGCGACGCCACACAAAGTCCGTTCACCTGGGGATCAAGACTCGGGTTACTTGACCCCAAACCCAGATTTGCTTCCGAGACAGTGAGTGGCGAGCCCGCCAGGCGAGGTGATGATCCATCGGGCAGTACTGAGGGGACAGCCCAGGTGGGAGGGGGACTCCAGAGCCTCACACTCTCGCTGGGCAGAGACAGGTGGGCGGGGACAGACAGGACGACAGGAAGACACCCGGAGCCACGGACCAGCCTCCACCAGCCAGCGTGCCTCTGTCTGCATGGTGGCTGTAATGCCCGCTGGTCTATCCCCTCAGCTGCGCTCGGGCTTTGTCAGGACAGTAGGGAGGCGTGTGGACGCCAACCGACTGCTCTGCGAACAGCCCGTGGGGCCAGGAGCAGTGGCGGAAGCAGAGCTGCGCACAGACCTGCTGCTGACGGACACAGACGGACCCGATCCCTGCTGGACCGTGCCTCCCCCGCCTCCCCGTCACCTCTGCCTCTGCGGGTCCTCGGTGACCTCCAAATGTCTGGACCCCACGGGGTTGTTGGGACCACTCAGGTGGTCGGGGGGGGCAGACAGAGGCTGGGGGACGGGACCAGAGCCTGGACGGCTGGGCTTGGCCTGGGGTAGGGGACGGGGGTGGGGGTGGCGGGGGCACGGTAGACACTGACCCTGACCGTGACCGGGAGGGATGTGCAGGGGCTTTAGCCGTCCAAGCTCCTCCTACAGCTGGGAGGGATTAGGGGAGCAGCCGCCAAGGCTGGTCCTATACTCATGATTCTAGCCCTCCGACCTCATCACATACCACACAGCACACAATACACACACTACACAGCACGCACAACACACACACCACATACAACACACACACCACATATAACACACACGCCACATACAACACATGCACCACATACAACACACAGCACATACAACACACGCTACACAGATGTGCGCGCGCGCGCACACACACACACACACACACACACACACGCACACGTTGCCTGCCAGTGGAGGAGACACCTGGGAAGGGGCTGTTTCTTAATTGTGGGAAAACACGCATCACAGAAAATCCACCAGCTTAACCACTGCTCGGTGCATGGCTTGGTGGCATCCCCACCGTCATCTCCAGAACTTTCTCATCTTCCCAAACTGACTCTGCCCCACCGAACACAACCCCCACCCCAGTCCCTGGACCCCCATCCACTTTGTGTCTCTCAGTTTGATTCCTCTGGTTGCCTCACATAAGTGGGATCACACAGTGTCTGTCCTTCGTTCTGGCTTCTTTCACTAAGTGGACCGTCCTCAAGGCTCATCCATGTCGTAGCAGGTAGGTGCCAGAGTTCCCTCTCTTTCTAAAGCTGAATGACATTCCGTTCGTTGTCGGAATGAGCACAGCTTGTTTATCCGTCCGCGGTCAGGGCAGACGGCGTGCTTCACCAGAGCAGGTTCTGGGGCGCTGAGGGCCGGTCACGTGGGGGGCAAGCAGAGCGTTAAAGCTGGCACCTCCCCCCGCCCCCGAAGACCTGCGGAGCGCCCCAAGCCGTCTCCCACTCTGCAGCCATGGGGGTGTCACAAAATGGCTTAAGCAGCTCTACAGTCCCAAAGTTCTGGAAGTTCTTTCAAAGCTCCAAAATCTCCACCCTGGTAATTACGTTTGTGACAAATGCACTGAAGAAGTGGGAAGACGGTGCAGCGAAGGGGAAGTGGCTGGAAAAGTACCAGAAACGCCCACGCCTTTCATACGTTTCAGGATCAGGCCAACGTGTGAAATAAAGGGGCTCTCATGCGGTATTTCTCCTCGAAAAGAAAAACAAAACCCAAATAATAACACTCATTCCCCCCGCAAACTCCCCTGATTCCTTTTAGTTTCTGCTCCTGGGTCATTCTCATCTCCGAGGTGGGCTTGACACGTCTGCAGGCCCGGGTCACACCGGGGACGGGCGGGGGGGGGGCTCAGCCCCTCTCCCCTTTCGGCACAGGGGTGGCACCGTCTCCGGTCCCCTCTCCCGCCCCCCACGCAGCCCAGGGCGGGACTGACTCCATGATGCTGTACCCAGCACGCTGAAATAGAGCCAGCCGGGCACGCACTTTTTTTTTTTTTTTTTTTTTCCGGTATGCGGGCCTCTCACTGCTGTGGCCCCTCCCCCTGCGGAACACAGGCTCCAGACGCGCAGGCCCAGCGGCCATGGCTCCCGGGCCCCGCCCCTCCCAGGCATCTG
>NW_006797468.1:197231-205096 GCF_000442215.2 Lipotes vexillifer | reverse complement strand
CTTGGGTTTTCATGGGGGGGGGGGGATGACTAATGCATTTTTTTGCAGTTCTCTTAAAAATCACCCAAGAATTTTGGGTTTTATAGGCACTGACTAATTTTTTGCGATGGTCTCGTGGGAGGTGATGTAGGGGTGCTCGAAGGAGCTGGGGCGCCACAGCAGGCGCTGCTCGAGGGCACGTCCCGCCAGGGGGCCTTCGCCCAGCTCAGGGTCGCGCTGATTTCTGAGGCAAATGTTCAAAGCTGTGCGCTAAGCTCCAGAAAGCCCACCCCTCTCTTATCCCCAAATAAATTCTGCCTGTTCTTTAAGGGCTAGATCGGGGTTCTCTGCTTCTTTAAACTCTCTGCAGCTTCAAGCCAGAAGAGTAAGCCCTGCTTCCCTGGACACACGCTCTGATTTCCTCCGCAACCAGGGTGCTCTTCGGGACGGAGACCCTAACCGCCACCTCGTGCACCGGCAGAGAGCTGGCTGCAGGATAAACCCATCCGGCTGCGAGGTTTTTTTTGTTTTGTTTTTTAGGAGGTGTTAAATTCTGATGTTCTGGTGATTTGCACCAGTGTCTTATTTTCCCAACTAATCACAAACTGCTCAAGTGGAGACTGTTTTGTTCAACGTGATAGTATCTATGGTGTCCTGCCTCATCCTTAATCAACCTTTGTTGAAAGGAATAAAAGAAATTCATTTAAAAAACCCACCAATCCTTACAGTGAGAAAAATATTCAACAGTTCAGAGTTAATACCTTTCATTAGTTAATGTTTTCAGAGAAAAAGTCTCAAGATAATTTTTCTCAAACCTGTGATGGATTTCATGTAAAGTTTTAACAATTCCTGATTAGCGTCACAACTTGAGTAAAACATTTTTAAATGCCAAAGCCAGAAAGAAAGTATTTTAAAAGTTAATTTCTTTTTGGCTGCGTTGGGTCTTCATTGCTGCACGCGGGCTTTCTCTAGTTGCGGCGAGCGGGGACTACTCTTCGTTGGGGTGCGCGGGTTGCAGTGCGTGGGCTTCTCACTGCGGTGGCTTCTCTTGTTGCGGAGCACGGGTTCTAAGGTGCGAGGGCTCAGTAGTTGTGGCACACGGGCTTAGTTGCTCTGCAGCATGTGGGATCTTCCCGGACCAGGGATTGAACTCGTGTCCCCTGCATTGGCAGGCGGATTCTTAACCACTGTGCCACCAGGGAAGTCCCCCACAAAGAAATTTTTAAAAGTTCACTCATCTTACTTAAGACTAAAAGAAAGTGAAAGATCAAATCATCCAAAGATTCTTAAAGCCTATCTACTTAAAAATATATGGAGGTTTATTAATTCAAGAGGCTTTATATTTCCTATCGTTATAAAGATAAATATATGAACATTATTTTGGTGCAGAAAGGTCACTGGAATAACTAACGAAAGATAAGTATCCAAAATACTTAAAGAATATATACATCGGTAAGAATAAACCAAACAACCCAATAGAAAAATGGGCAAAAGTTATGAACAGAAAATTCACAAAAGAGGAACACAATGGCCAAAAGTCACCAAAGGAGGCTCAACCTCCCTGGTAAATTGAGAGATGCAAATTAAGATAAGGATGTTATTTACGTGAAATTGACAAAGATTAAGTACATCAGTGGTTCTCAAGTGGGGTGATTTTTACCCCAGGGGGGCTATTTGGCAGTGTCTGGGGTCATTTTTGGTTGTCAGAACTAGGGGTGCTGCTGGCATTTGGTGGGTAGAGGCCAGGGGATGGGGCTTAACACCCTGCAGTGCAGAGGACAGCATGCCCCCAAAGGATTATCCAGCTCCAAACGTTAATGGTGTTGAGACAGGAAACGCTGAGACACACTGAGGGGACGTAGGTCAACCAGTACTTCTGGATGTTGCTGGTGGGAATGTAAACGGGGATAACTCGTGTAGAGGCCAGTTTGGTGCTATCTCATTAAGAAACAGATGACATACTCCGCAACCCCACAATTCCATTTCGAGGTTTATACCTTCGAAAAACTCTCCCACTCCACACAAGGAGACACAGTGAAGCATTGTTTGATAACTGATAATCGGCATATTCTTCAACAGGAGAATGGATGAGTGATGATGTGTTCACACAACACAACGTTACATTGCATTAAGATGAGTGAACTACACACACATCCACATGGATAAGTCTCACAAGCATAATGTTGAGAAGACAAAGTACCAAAAAACTAAATAACGTTAATAGGACATTTTAAAGCCCTTGAAATGATACCTCTTTACCCAAATCCTGATGACATTTTTGTCAAAATAGCAAATCCCATCCAAAAATTCACATGGACCCTCAAGGGACCCCCAAATGGCCAAACAATCTTAAAAATAACAAAGGTGAAGATGTCACGCTCCCTGACTTCACACATTCCAAAGCTACAGCAATCAGAACGGTGGTGCTGGCACACAGGCAGACGTATAGACCGATGGGATAGAAGAGAGCGCTCGGAAATACACCCTCATATATACTGTCAAAAGGTTTTCAACAAGGGCATCAAGGCCATTCAATGGGGAAAGGACAGTCTTTTCAACAAATGGTGCTGGGAAAACTGGACGTCCACTCACAAAAGGATGAAGTTGGGTCTTCACCTCATACCATCTACAAAAATTAACTAAAAATGGATCAAGGACCTAAATGTAAAACCTAAAACTATAAAATCTCAGAAGGGAACACAGGGCAAAAGCTTCAGGACACTGGATTTGACAATGATTTCTTGTATGTGACACCAAAGGCACAGGTAAAAACAACAACAAAAAATAGACAAATTGGACTTCATCAAAATTAAACAATTTTGTGCATCAAAAGACACTATCAACAGAGTAAAAAGGCAACCCATAGAATGGGAAAAAATATTTGCAAATCACATTAATGGATTAATATTCAGAATATACAGCAAACTCCTAAAGCTCAACAACAAAAACACAACCGACCTCTTTTAAAAATGGGCAAAGGACTTGAATAGAGATTTCTCCAAAGAATATGTACAAATAGCCAATAAACACATGCTCACCTCACACCCACCTGGATGGCAACTATCAACGAAAACAGAAAATAATGTGTTGGCTACAATGTGGAGAAATTGAAACCCTTGTGAACTGTTGGTGGGAATGTTTAAATGGGACAGCAACGTGCAAAACAGTATGGTGGTTCCTCAAAAAATTAAAAATAGAATTACCGTACGATCCAGCAATTCCACTTCTGGGTATATATCCAAAAGAATTGAAAGCAGGGTTTCAAGGAGATATGTGTACACCCATGTTCATGGCAGCATCATTCACAATAGCTAAACCGTGGAAGCAATGCAAGTGTCACCGACAGTGAATGGATAAACACAACGTGGTCCAACCATACAATGGAATATTATTCAGCTTTAAAAAGGAAGGAAATTCTGACACAGGATACAACACGGATGAGCCTTGAGAACCTTGTGCTCAGTGAAAATAAGCAAGTCACAAAGGATAAATATTGCAACTCCACTTACATAAAGTACTTAGAGTAGTTAAATTCATAGACAGAAACCCCAAGGGCTGGGGGAGGGGGATGGGGAGTTAATGTTTAATGGGGACAGAGTTTTGGTTTTGCAAGATAAAACAAGTTCTGATGATGGATGCTGGTGATGGCTGCACAATATGAGTATACTTAGTATCACTGAACTGTACACTGAAAATAGTTAAGATGGTAAATTTTATGTGATGTGTATTTTAATACCATTTTTAAGAAGTTAGAAGAAAAAAATTTCAGTCAGAGCAGCTCTGTCATACTGTTAAACTGTAAGACTTTGGAAAACGGTTCCTTTGCTTTAAAAAATAACAATAATAAAGTTTTGAAAGCCCTGGTATAGATGCTGTCCAAGTTCCCACTCTGTTCTAAGATCCAGTGATTCACCCATCATTTTACAATCTTCTAACTGAACTTCAGAAACTCCAAGATTGAAATTCTCTTTCCAGTGAATTGAATGATTTCACATCAGTTACACAGGACAGATGCGCACTCAGTCACCTCCAGGCTCACAGAGCTTTACGTCAGCTGTTCACATGCCTGTTGACATATCCTTTCACGAGGCTGTGATCCTTTTTTTTTTGCGGTACGCGGGCCTCTCATTGTTGTGGCCTCTCCGGTTGCGGAGCGCAGGCTCAGGACGCACAGGCTCAGCAGCCATGGCGCACGGGCTTAGTTGCTCTGCGGCATGTGGGATCTTCCTGGACCGGGGCACGAACCCGTGTACCCTGCATCGGCAGGCGGACTCTCAACCACGGCGCCACCAGGGAAGCCCAGAGGCTGTGATCTTTGAAGGAGCCAGGTGGGAGGGGCTATGTGTGCAGGTGAGGATGAGGCAGAGGAGGTGACCATATCGTGTCCTCTGAAAACTCACTGCCCTGTCTCTCAGGCAGGCCTCTACGTGACACCTAACATTCATACGATGAAGCCCAACCCCAAGGTGATGGTGTTGGGAGTGGGCACTTTGGAGGCGACTGGGTCATGAGGGTGGGGCCCCCTGAGTGGATTAGTGTCCTGATAAAAAAGGACCTCAGAGAGCCCCCAGCCCTTCCCTCACGTGAGGACACAGCAAGAAGACGCTGTCTGTGAACCAGGAAGTTCTCGCCAGTGCCTTTATCCTGGACTCCAGAACCACGAGAAATAAGTGTCTGTTGTTTATAAGCCACCTGCCTATGGAATTTCTGCCGTAGCAGCCCGAATGGACTAGGACAGTCTCTCTTCTATTCTTTTTTGTATTAATTACGTTCTGTGTCTTCTTATCTCAAGTGAAGAATGTCTTAAGGCTGGTGCCTTCTAAGGCAGGTTGCTCTCGTCTCACTCACAGCCCCCAGCACGGCTCAGGTATGCAGTAGGTACTCACTGTATGTGCAGAGGAAGGATGGCTGGGGCCTCACAGCAGAAGACAGCTTTCTGAGTGGTTTGACCGGCGACGGGGATGGACAGGGGGTCATGCAGAAGCGCTCACAGCTGGCTGCCCACAGGACGCGTGCACGTGGTCCAGCCTCACTAGCCAACTCAGATCACAGATGGGAAAATGGAGGGAAGGGGTTCTCTTGCCTCCTGAGAAATGTCCAGCTCTGAGGCCCCTCACCCCATAGCAGAACAGTGCCCGCCAAGGCCCCCAGGAGCCCCAGCACCCAGCTACCTGCTTTTAGAGCCTTTCTGGGGAAGAAAGTAGGGGGAAGGGGTGACAGTGGCCCTCGGGCTCTCCTGCAGCTGCTGGCTTTTCATTGCTTCAAAGAGCACTTTGGGTTCAGGACCCAGACACTCCAGGGCTTTAGAAACTCATGCAAGCTGACACATAGGATTGTCAACTTAGCTAAAGAGGAGCCTTTCCCTGAGAGCAGACATGCTGGCCTCTGGACCCTGGCCTCTCTGTCTCAGGCTCTCTTCCCGGCAAACACGTCAGGGGACCTGATTCTGCGAGCCTGAAACTAACGGGAAAAACACTCACATTCCAGCTCAACTCCAGGGCTGCCCGTTTTGTGCAGAGTCCACGGGGCCAGGAGTGAAGGAACAGGAGGAGAGGTGGAGGTCAGCGGTGACCCTCTCCAGAGCTGGGCTGGCAGACTGTCCGCGGGACTTGGAAGCCACCGTGTTCAAGCCTGTATGTGGCTCCCGCGCTTCCTAACACCTCACGTGTGGCTCTGGCGTGAAGGGTGCCCGCAAGCCCGGGGCCGGACCACTAACTGCCTACCAGGACTTGGCGACCAAGGGAGGGAGGCAGACAGCGCCTCTTGACCAGCAGGGATGTTCTTCACCACTTCTCACTCTTCCTGGCACTGGAGGCTCTCGGGGTTCCAAGACAGTTTCTAGGGTATCGTCCTCAACACCCCATCTCATGGGGACCAGGCTGGGGAGGGGGAGGAAGTACAGCAGCAGATCAAACACGGTTACTGATCTGGTTCCCAGGAACCTGGGCAGCCGAGAACTTAATGGAAATCACAGTAGACTACAGTGAAATTAATGAACCCAATGGAAATCCCACACTCACCCATAAACACATGCAAAGCCTCCCCGGGAGGCCCCGTTCCTTTGTTTTGGGCTGAAATTACATCAGCCTACTGTGGTAATCCCAATTAGCATTCTGATTATGGGGTCTAGTTAGTTATGTAATTATCTTTATAATGGAAACAATTTTTAAAAATCAGTTTGGTAGATAAGCTCTTTCACAATACGGAGTCAATGGGAGTAAGGCAGAGGAGATAAGGATCCTTATAGTTGAAACAGCAAAGAAGTGACTGCACGGGATCTTGTACCAGAAGGTTCTCAAAATGCTTGGCCATTGTCTTTGTCCAAACCACGTGCGCTGTGGGCTGGAAACCGCCGACAGAAATGAGTGGCCTTCGTCCAAGCTAAGTAGGGCTGGGGGAAGAGCAGGCTGAGAGCCTGTGAGCTGTGAGGTGGCCCTTTGGCTCTTCACGTGTGACGGGGCGAGGCCACGTGTGAGTTTATGGGCATCACGTCCTGTGACCTGCATACTCCTCACTGCCTTACTCAATATCTAAGCCCCCCTTCTTCCCTGAAACGAACCCTTTAGCCCCTGTGACCATGAAGCATCAAGCAAGAGCCAACATATGAAAGATGGAGGAGTAGAAATCCACCAAGAGTTTGGGTTACCAGTGATGCTGTTGAGGAGATGAACCAACACAAGCCACCACCTGCTCCTCAACTTCTCGGTGAGACCAGAAGAGCCCACGTGGTTGCAGTCGACACAATTCTACACGACCTCTATGCTGCCCTTCACTACTGTGTGATCCAGCAATTCTACTTCTGGGTACTTATCCAAAGAAAATGCAAACACTAACTTGAAAAGATACCTGCACCCCCATGTTCACAGCAGCACTATTTACAATAGCCAAGACATGGAAACAACCTAGGTGTCCACTGACAGATGCACAGATAAAGAAAATATGTGGTAGATAGATGATAGATAGATAGATAGATAGAGGAACATTGTTTACTCATAAAAAAGAAGGAAATCCTGCCATCTGCAACAATATAAATGGACCTTGAGGACATTATGCTAAGTAAAACAAGTCAGACACAGAAAGAGAAATACCATATGATCTCACTTAAATGTGGCATCTAAAAAAGTCAAACTCATGGAAGCAGAGAGTAGCATGGCAGTTGCCAGTGGCTGGGGGTGGGGCGATGGGGAGACATTGGTCAAAGGGCACAAGCTTCCAGTTAGAAGGCGAGTAAGTTCTGGGATCTAATGTCCAGTGTGGTGATTGTATGACTAATACTGTATTGTACACTTGCAAGTCACTAAGAGAGCAGATCTTAAATGTTCTCACCACAGGAAAAGTGTGATGATGTGAGGGCTGGGGGAACTAACTAACCCTAGTGCAGTACTCAGTTCATAGTATACATGTGTGTATTAAAGCATCACACTGTACACCTTAAATTCGCGTGTTGTATGTCAATAAAGCTGAAAAGAAAAAATACCCCCTCAAAACAGATTTACTCCATGGGGTCTAGAAACTGACATTTCCTGTAGGTGCAGGAGACCTAAGAGCTGGGCTGGGCGGGACGGGTGGAAACAGGCAGGATGACAAAACATCCATGGCAAGAAGTGTCTCCCAGGTCCCTTTGCCGGGATGAAAGCATTCTCCATTCCTGAGGTGCTTGCTTGTGAGTCAGGCCTCACGTGCACCAGCGCCTTAGCAGAGGGAGCCGGGCCCCCAGGAAGAGCAGACGGGGCGGGGGCAGGATCAGCAGGAGGCCGGGGGGTGCTGGGGAGCCCCCTGAAGGTCCCGGCCTGTGAGGTGGGAGGTGGCAGAGAGCGGAGGGTGGAGGAGCCCCAAGGAGCAGCCCACCTGCTGCAGGAGAGAGAGGGCGGGGGGGGGGGGGGGGG
>NW_006797468.1:194299-197033 GCF_000442215.2 Lipotes vexillifer | reverse complement strand
GGGGGGGGGGGGGGGCTGCAGCAGAAACCCCACGACACGCCCCCTCTCGGTCCTAGAGGCGCAGGTCCGAGATCAGGGTGTCGGCGTATAGGTGGGGCCTCGTCCAGGTCGTGGACATCGCCACGCGGGGATGGAGGAGACACAGCTCACCTGTGTCTGCCATCAGAGCTGTTACACGTAAGCACCTGGTAAAGTCACAGGTTGACCCCGAGTTTGTAGGCTGGGGGTGATGCACCCCAACCCCATGGGGACAGGAGCTCCCAGGGACCCCGAGATCTCGTGCTCTGTGCCCTATTTTCTGGCTGTTCTTCTGTGTCCTTTATCAAATCCTTATCATATAAGGAGCCGATGGATGTGTTTCCCTGGGTTCTGAGCCCCCAGCACGGGGACATGCGCCCCAGCCTGGGAGCTCCCAAGTCTCCCATTACTGGGAGTTTGATGGAGGCTCCATCATGTTACGAGGGCGCGATCCGTCATTAATTCAATCTCCAGCCCTCTCTTCTCCGAGGAGAACGAGGGTGGGGCTGGAAGTCCCAAGCCTCTGACCATGGCTTGGTCCTCCTGGTGACCAGCCCTGTCCAGGACCACCCAGAGCTGCCTCGTTTGGACAAACATGCCCCCATCACCCAGGAAACCCCAGGGGGGTTAGGGGCTCTGTGTCAGGAAGTGGGGAGAAAGACCAAATACCAGAGCAAAAGATGCTCCTGGCACTTTCATTGCTTAGGAAATCAGAGAGGTTTGGGAGCTCCGGCCAGGAGCTGGGCATGAAGAGCAAGCATGTACTTTTTATCATAACATCACAGAAGGTCAGGGGGCTGGTCCAGTGACTGGGGTGCAGTCTGGTCCAGAGCAGAGGCCAGGACGCACGGGAAGATGGGAGTCACCTTCTCCAAAGAACTCTTCCCTGATGACCCAGGTCCCCACCCCCAAAACCAACCAACCAACCAACCCCCAGCCGGCTTACCCACCACCTCCTGGAAACCAGCTTCCAAAGTTCTCACACGACCGGGATGGCTTCTTAGAATAGCTAGTTCAGGGCTTCCCTGGTGGCGCAGTGGTTAAGAATCTGCCTGCCAATGCAGGGGACAGGGGTTCGAGCCCTGGCCCGGGAATATCCCACATGCCGTGGAGCAACGAAACCCGTGTGCCACAACTACTGAGCCTGCGCTCTAGAGCCCGTGTGCCACAACTACTGAAGCCTGTGTGCCTAGAGCCTGTGCTCCGCAATGAAGAGTAGCCCCTGCTCACCTCAACGAGAGAAAGCTCGCGTGCAGCACCGAAGACCCAACGCAGCCAAAACTAAATAAATAAATACATAAAAAGAACAGCTATAGTTCTACTAAATGTCTCACTTCTGATTAGCGGATTCTCTTAACCCCAAAGGCTGCTACCAAGAAAGAGAAAGTCACTTCACAGGCTGGACCTGAAGTTACAAGAAAGGGCTTTGTAATCGTAAGGCCTCTTCTCATAAGCATCACAAATGGATTCAAAACCAAACTGCCTTTATATGTTGAAAACCCAATGTTTCAAGTTTCCTGCTCACCAAGCAATTCTCAAAAGGCGACTTTTCAGATGCACAAAGCCTGAGCCCGACTGAGGTCGATTTCTGAGTCCTGACTGTGAGGGCGGCCTCACAGCTCTGGGGCCCTGGGCCCCTCCTCCTCAGGCCACAGAGCTGGTGGATGGCCAGTATCGTCAGAGGCAGAATGATAAACAACAGTCTCCTAGGTGGTAGGCCTGGAAGTGAACTAAGACTCCATCTCGGACACAATTTACTCACGGGACCCCGGGGCCCAGAGGCCAAGGGGGACAGGCTTTGACTCTGGCCTGCAGTCCCAGGGTCCCTGCTCCCAAACCCCTTTCTGAGAAAGGAGGGCAGAGGGGGGCCCACCTCCCAGCGGGGCTGTGATGACCCGCGAGGGGCTCGGCCGCTGACCCCGTCCTGCACACGTCCTCCAAGCTCAGGAACTGTCTTGTTACTGTTGGGGGTTGAATTGTGTCCTCCAGAGCCGTGGGGGTCCTGCCCCCGCACCGTGAACTTGACCCTACGCGGGGAGGGGTCTTTACACCTGCGCTCGAGTTAGAGGGGGTCCTGGCGGCGGGTCCTAATCCAGTGACGGGCGGACAGCGACAAAGGGAGCGGGGGCGGGGAGGGGTCTGCGGCCGACAGCCCCCGGGGAGGCCCCCTGCCGGCACCGTGACCCCCGGACCCCGGCCTCCAGAGCAGAGACAGACAGAGCGCGCGCTCCGCGGGCCCCACCCACGGAGCAGTGTCCGGTCCCAGCAACACGCTTGGCGAACACCCGGGGCGCTCAGCCACCGCCCGAGAGGGAACACGCATCAACACACCTGGGCCGGAGGCGCCCGCGCGGCCCCGACGCCTTGTTAACCTTTCCTCCCGCAGAAAAGTCACCTGGTCCCCAGGACGTGGCCCTCCCGGCACTGATTCGCGTCCAGGACACCCGCACAGATTCTGGCCCCTTCATCCGGCCTGAGGACGGAGCCCTGGGCTCAGTCCCACAGGCGTCCGTGTGGACTCTGCGCACAGGGCCTCTGACCGACCTGCCCGCACGCAGCGCTCGGCGATGAGGCGACTTTGAACCCACACTCCTGCTTCTGCAGCCCAGTCACTGTGGTCCTCAGGGGCTCCAGCCTCCCTCTCTCCGCAGGCGCTGACGCCTGCGGAGCCGCTGGGCTGGCCGCACCCTTCTGAGGCGCCCCGGAGCCCCGGCAC
>NW_006797468.1:175406-193976 GCF_000442215.2 Lipotes vexillifer | reverse complement strand
CCCCCCCCCCCCCCCCCCCCCCGCCACGAAAACTCACCCATCAGGTACGAGGCCGAAGGAAACCAGCACGTGTCCCCCCAAAGGGCCTCTGGGACATAGCTTCACTTTGAGCTGAAGCTGATTAAGCAGCAGCAAAGGCAGGGAAAGCTCTCTTCTCTCCCAGCCCCCCACCCCGTGTCCCCCTCCCAGAGGGCTGCACGCTCACCCCCACCCAAGACTGAGCTCAGAGCCTGCGCCGGAGCCCCTTACCCACTCACCCACCACCGTTCCCACCCTCGGAAGCTACACGCTGTGCCCCTGCTGTCACTGCTCTGCCTGTCTTGTTCCGGGTGAAAGACGTGACACAGGCCGAGCTCTCCCAGGGACTGGCCTCCGGGCCCAGGCGCTCGCGGGCATCTCACAGCTTCATAAATGCGCTCTTCTCCTGGAACCCGGCTCCATCTAGGGCCGGCCGGGGCTCCACCCCTGCCGTTTCCACCCTGGCGTCTCTGTGGCGTGGTCACCTTGCTCCCTCTTCCACGCCGAAAACTCCAATCTATCTTATTGGATGAAACAGCTGCCTAGAAGAACTGAAACAGAGACACAGGAAGCGACGGTTTGAAAAGCACTTTGCACTAAGAATTTAATTCAGAGCCTCTGGGCTACAGCTCGGCACACACGAAATATCAAATAACCCGCCTGTCATGGGCGTGGTGAGGGGTCATCGCATGAGCTGAAGGCGCTACCGCGAAAGTGACCGACCCAGGCACTGGGCTTAGAAATAACCCCAGCTCTGGGGCTTCCCTGGTGGCGCAGTGGTTGAGAGTCCGCCTGCCGAGGCAGGGGACACGGGTTCGTGCCCCGGCCCGGGAAGATCCCACATGCCGCGGAGCGGCTGGGCCCGTGAGCCGTGGCCGCTGAGCCTGCGCGTCCGGAGCCTGTGCTCCGCAGCGGGAGAGGCCACAACAGTGAGAGGCCCGCGTACCGCAAAAAAAAAAAAAAAAAAAAAAAAGGAAATAACCCCGTCTCTGAATTCCTTGGCTGTCTGCCCCTAATTACATGCCCTATTTCTTGACCCTGTGTTTCCGGCTGAGGTTCCAAGACGCTTAGAAGAACGATGATAACTAACATCTGAGGGGCACGTCATCTGTGCCTTGGCCGGGAAGCCCTCTGAGCACCTTTGTAGTACGAGCCCCAGTGGCCGTCCTGGACACAGAGTAGTAGGTGCAGAGCTGGGCGTTTAGTCACAGATTCTTGAACGATGCTCCACGTAAACGAAGAACCTGTATAGGGTGGGTGCTCACGAAATGGGAGCAGATGCTATCTTTTAATACCAAAAATGTGAATTCTTTGTATTTCAGCTGAACTTTTCATTCCCAGTTCCTCCCGGGAGCTGCTGACATGCAAACCCCCCTGGCCAACTGCAGCCCCTCAGACGTAGGCTCTAAGGAACGTCCCGCCCTGGTCGGCACCCAGACTGCCCCCTCACTGCCCCACTCTGCCCCCTCCCCGCCCTCTCCCTGCTCCCAAGCACCAGCCAGACATCCTGGTCCGGGTGGCTTGCCCCCTTCCATGTAAGCCCCCCACCTTTGAAGTAATGTGTACAAACATCCTAGATATGTGACTGGTTCTCTCTACATAATGTTTTCTTGCTTGTGATCCTGAAAAACTACCAAACCCAAGAAACGAGCGTGAACGAGGTTTCTCGATAGAAGAGATTCGCTCTCCTCTTGTGAGTGTAAACAGAGCACGTGATTTCTGAGCTCCATGGAATTGGTGCTCTGCAGCCTTCATTCCATCCTGGCCTCTGTTTCCGGTATTTCATTTTGTTTGTGGTGACAATGAAGGGTGAGGAAGGCCTCCAGGGAAGAGGGCGAGGCACACAGGACAGAACCCTCGCCCCATCTGGCCACTGGTTCCTTGGAAACAGGACAGGATCTTTTCTTTCACTTTGGATGTGGCTGGGACTGAAATCCCTGCAATCTGATCTTGACAAAAGCCAATAAAAGCTTAATACAGTTCACCTTTTAAAGTACCGGAAATTGTTATTTTTACTTTTCTTAAAAATCCCAGTTTTGTTTCAACCAAGACTTCAAAGCAAGTGCTTCCAGGGTCAGGAGTGAGCGTTTGAGGGAAATGTGAAACTGGACAAAGCCCTGCAGGACAGTCCATTCACTTTTTCCGCCGTGCTCAGGGTCTGGCCTGAAGTCTGCCCCTGTCACCCCTGTCACTCCCCCGAGGCCACCCCAGCTTCTCGTTTCTGGGTGTGGCTGACGTTTCCTCAACCCCTGACAGGGGAGGCAGGGGGCGAACATCTGCTCCACTCTGTGATTTTACATTAAAACAGATACACTGCTGGACACTGGTGGGGCCATCTGCTGGAGCCTGACCAAGAGTTCAGTTTCAAGTTTCCTGGAATTAATTCTTGTGAAGGAAAGAGTCCTCAGCATGGTCTAAATGTGTTTGTAGTTAACAAGGACAAAAAGGATGGGCTGTTCAGTACATCCCTTGGGTAAATATAACAGGGTTGACAGGCATCATTTTCAAAATTTAAAATTAAAAACAAAAGAAGAAACCCCCAAGTCTAATCTTGGAGGAAATGGATGCAAAGCACCATTACATTTACATACAGTTATAACTTGATGGCTTTAATTACTTGGTAAAAGGTTAATAGTTTGTACCTTAAAGCATCCTACATCTCAAGACCTTTTTTCAAAGATTATTCAAACGATAATTTAATAATATTGTCTGATTAATTGTACTGGGAGGGTGTCGTGTCTGCACTTTTTAAAAAGAAATAAATTTATTTATTTACTTTTTGGCTGCGTTGGGTCTTTTGTTGCTATGCGCGGGCTTTCTCTAGTTGCAGAGAGCGGGGCTACTCTTCCTTGCGGTGCGCGGGCTTCTCATTGCAGTGGCTTCTCTTGTTGCGGAGCACGGGCTCTAGGCACGAGGGCTTCAGTAGTGTTGGCCCGCTGGCTCTAGAGCGCAGGCTCAGTAGTTGTGGCGCACAGGCTTAGTTGCTCCACGGCATGTGGGATCTTCCCGGACCAGGGCTTGAACTCGTGTCCCCTGCATTGGCAGGTGGATTCTTAACCACTGTGCCACCAAGGAAACCCTCTGCACTTGTTTTAATTCCATCAAGGGAGCCGCAGCCTCTCACCTCCTTGCCTTTGCTGACCTAATTCCTATCCTCTCATGGGGGAGGCCTTCCCTCCTGTTTCTGATCCCCACGCCCCCTCCTGCGAGGCTCCCCCGGTCCTGCCTACATCCCGTCAGAACGATCTGCACAAAGCCTCACTCGTCTCTCTGACAGCACTGACTCCTGCTTTTCCAAGAGGCTCCCCTTTGTAGTTTGGTTTTCCCAGAAGATATATTACTTTTATCTTAAGTTTCTGTCTTTTGCCCAAAGTCCTCTGGGCTTCTTGAAAGGCTTTCAGGGAATGCTGGGTGGTGCAGACTTACTGCCCAGGACCCCACGTCCAGCCCGCTTCCCACCCCAGGAGAGCCCAGAAGGAGCCAGGAGACCCCAGGGGCAGAACACGCCTCCCCCCCACCCCCCAGCACTGGCCTCTTTGGCAAGAGGGCCATTGTGAGCTGAAGGCAACTGGGGAGCAGCGGCTCCCCGCCCCCACTTTCCTAGAAGCAGGACAGAAACGCCCACTTGTAATGTGTCTTCCACCCTCGTAGCAGGAAGAGGACGCCTCCTAGACTCTTCATCCCCGGAGACACATCCAGACTCCCACCAGCCCAGGGAGGCACAGAGAAATCTACACGGCAAACCTACGCCCTCCTTATCTGCACTCGTTTCCCCATAGGTTCACCGTCCCAGGTTGCTGCCCTTTCCTTGTCTTGTCACTTCTCTGCAAATCCCCTGTGCTTTGTTCAAATGAATCAAGTTCTAACCACCCCTCTGAGATCCTCACTGCTGGATTTTCCTGAGTGTGTGTGTGTCTGCATATGTGCGTGTGTACGTGCATGTGTGTCTCTCTGCGCGTCTGCGTGCGTGTCAGCGTGCATGTATGTGTGCGTTTGTGTCTGTGCGTGCGTCTGTATGTGTGTGCATGTGTGCGTGCGCGTCTGTGTGTGTGCATGCGTGTGCATGCACGTGTGTGTATGTGTGTGTGCATTTGTGTGTGTGTGAGATCACCTCTTAGGAGACTCTGTTTGTTTCCTGTTGTCAATCTGTCTTTTGCAGGTTTAGCTTCCGGGCCCCAGCGCAGAACCCAGGAGCCGAGAAGAAAAGCTTTTTCCCTCCCCTGTATCCTCGACAAGCACTTCCTGGACACTGGCGATCCTCGTGAAGGCCTGCGGGGCATGAACGTGTAAGACCGGGTGTCCTCCAGAGACCAGGCTCAGGCTGCACCTGCAACCCCGGTGCTGCCCCTCTGCCCACGGATGAGCCGGTCCGCAGGGCACGCTGGCTGCTGGGTCTCCAGACATGACTCCAGCTCTTCCTGGCTCTCTCGGCCACCCACACCCACCCATGTCCCCTGCGTCCCCTCCCCTCCGACAAGGCCCCTCCCAGGCTCTACCACAGGGCTAACACAGAGCAAGGGCAGGAAAAATCTCTGGGGCACAAAGCGAACCTCTGCAAATTGGGAGAGAGGGGAAAGCAGAAGACAAACTGCTGAGAAAACTCAGGAACGATACCGCCTGCCCCAGAACACAGCTCGGCTGCAGCCACCCAGCTCATGTGGGGTCTCCGGAGCGTCTCACCAAGATGTCTCTGCAACGTCTGACTTCTTCCCTCTTGTTCATGTACTGAAATGTGGGGGTCCCTGAGTCCCCTTTTCAATGCCGATTAGTAATTTCATGAATAAAGGTTGATTTTTTTCCTAATTCAAAACGGTACATGCATAGATAACATACATCTTATAAAAAAAAAGAGAATACATATTGAAAACATGAGTGGCATCTGATGGAACATATTTTAAAGAGTCAACAATTTGCCAACTTGGCCGATGTGGTGTTTTAATTCCCGTTAGTTACAGATTCCCTTCAGGCACGGTCACATCAGGCCGCTGAGAAGGCTGCAAACCAGGAAACCAGACACCATCTGCTCTCTGTGCTCCCAGGCTGTCCCTGCAGAGCCTGGGCTGCAGCTGGGCCTCGGCGTGCGCCCTGGTCTGAGGCACACGTGCATGTTCTCAGCAAGAGAAGCAGCACAGGCTCTGCTACTCGTCTTGGCCTAGATTTTCTAACAGATTAGGCCTCTGTGTCTCTAGACAGGAGACTGCACTCTGTGACTTACAGTAATAAATTCTATTTTATTCTCACATTCACACACCCCAAAGCTGCAGGCATGCTGTAAGTGAATCAAACAGCAAATAATAATTAAGCCTGCAGAGAAATTTATGTGTGTATTAGCATAGCCAGGAGTCTCGGAATCTTTTGACATTTAAAAAATCTAATATGAATTTTGTTAGTTTTCTTTTGCCCTTCGGTCACATGGACTTCAATTTTTACAAAGTGCGGATTTCATGTTTCAAATTATGAGTGCTCTGGTGCACCAAATACCCACCTACATCGAGTAGCTCACTCTTTTCTTTGTTGAGGTGGGTTGTCTGGTTGTGCCGTTTGTTGTGTGGTTGGTTGCATATTTGCTCGTGTGGTTGGCTGGTTGTACAGTTGGCTGGTTGGTTGTGTGATTGGCTGGTTGAGTGGCTGCGTTGTTGGTTGGTTTAGCTGGTTGTGTGGTTGGTTGGTTGTGTGATTGGCTGGTTGAGTGGTTGTGTTGTTGACTGGTTTAGTTGGTTGTGTGGTTGTTGGTTGTGTGATTGGCTGGTTGAGTGGCTGTGTTGTTGGTTGGTTTAGTTGGTTGTGTGGTTGGTTGGTTGTGTGATTGGCTGGTTGAGTGGTTGTGTTGTTGACTGGTTTAGTTGATTGTGTGGTTGTTGGTTGTGTGATTGGCTGGTTGAGTGGCTGCGTTGTTGGTTGGTTTAGTTGGTTGTGTGGTTGATTGGTTGTGTGACTGGCTGGTTGAGAGATTGGCTAGTTGAGTGGTTGTGTTGTTGGTTGTATGGTTGGTTGGTTGTGTGATTGGCTGGCTGAGTGGCTGTGTTGTTGGTTCGTTTAGCTGGTTGTGTGGTTGGTTGGTTGTGTGATTGGCTGGTTGAGTGATTGATTGGCTAGTTGAGTGGCTGTGTTGTTGGTTGGTTTAGTTGGTTGTATGGTTGGTTGGTTGTGTGATTGGCTGGTTGAGTGGCTGTGTTGTTGGTTGGTTTAGTTGGTTGTGTGGTTGGTTGGTTGCTCCTTTGTTTCTAGGACCCCAGCTGCTACATTAATCATGCTGCTCACTTTACCCCACACGACCACTCCTGCTCTGTGCGAGTTCTCTGGCTATTGTCATTCATCCTCTTTTCCCCACTCCCTCTCCCCTCTCTACCATGTGTCTTTTTACTTGAATACATTCTTGCAAAATTTCTGCTATTGTTTTACAAGCATGCATTTTTATGAAAACGTTTCTTAATTTTCCTCTTAGCACTCCACCTGTGAGGCTACACGTCCATCTGATTTGTCGCTTTCAACAAGCACACTATGGCCTGGTCCGTAGGTGGACACCAAGCAGCCTCCTGCTTGCAGCCACCACCAGCAGCGCCGACGCGAGGATCTCCGTGCATGAGCTCAAGGACCCACGTGAACCTCCTTGAGTGACGCGCCCAAAGGCAGAGTGACAGAGTCATAAGTGAGGACTGTGCTTGATTAAAGTAGTGCTTGGACCCTCTCCAGGCTGTCCTGTCCTGCCCACCCGTCCTGCAGCCATGCACAGCCCAACACCCTCTCCAACACCTGGCCCGACCCAGCTGTCTAAACTCTCCTGGTTGCTTTTGTTTTTTCTCCCACGAGACTTACAAGTTCTGTGTGCTCAGCTCTGGGATTTCTGTGCAGTTTGCTTCCCATGCTTTGGAACGGACGGCCCTCCCGGGTTTGACTGCCCGTCCTGTTTTTGTTACTCTCGGCTCCTGGGTCCTGTCTCTCTCTTCTGGTCCACAGCCCCTCAAGCCCTGCCCTCCCTCCACACGACCTGCACTGGGTCCCCGGCCTCCAACCACTCATCCACTCAGTAAGGTTCATCGAGTCTTGCTGTGTGCCAACCCCCCGACCACAGTACTGAGGACAGAATAAACAGCAGACCTCCTTGAGGGCCCTGGCATCTGCAGGTGGGCATAGTGGGACATCACACAGACACACACACAGTTAGACGTGGTAAGAGCCGTGAAGGACAAGTGTGAGGGCTGGCAGAGCTGCGGAGGGGCCTCAGGGGTCAGAGCTTCTTAACTGACCATTAAAGGATCCTCCTTATTTCAGTGGTGACCTTCACCTTCTCTACAGAACCTGATGTTGCAAAATCTTGAGCGTCTGGGCTTAGTCAGCTTGGGCTGTGTCTTAGTCTGTTCAGGCTGCTGTAACAAGGTACCACAGACTGGGGGCTTATAAACAACAGATGTCTGCTTCTCAGTCCTGGAGGCTGGACATCCAAGATCAAGGTGTCAGCAAGGTATAGTGGTGAGAGCTTCCTGGTTCATAGATGGTGTCTTCTCCCTGTGTCCTCACGTGGAGGAAGGGCTGGGGGCTCTGTGGGGTCTCTGTTAGAAGGACACTAATTCCATTCATGGGGGCTCCACCCTCATGACCTCCCAAAATGTCCCCCCCCCAAAACCATCACATGGGGCCTAGGATTCAATATATGAATGTTCAAGGGACATAAACATTCAGACCATAGCAAGTTGCTGTAATAAAACACCACAGATGAATTTGGGGTGGCAGCGGGGACAATCAGCTCATAACATGGGCTATTCTTCTGAGTAAACTGTGTTGGTTCTGTTTTTTGTACGAGTAGACCAGGACTAGATTTTCCAGATCTGCCATCCCCATCACTGTAAGTCGTGAATTTGTGCCTTTAAAAAACCTCTTCACTGTGTTTTGGGAGGACTTCAGAGGGAGAGGGAGCTGTCTGTAAACATCTGAACACCAATCCTGAGCTTTCTTCCACGACGTCCATTCCCGTCAGCCTTGCATTTGCATCGGGGACAGCTGACCGGACCAGCTTCTGCACAAGACACTCACGTCTGTCCCGATCACAACTGAACCCTTAGCCTGTTCCCATCGAGCATGGTGGGCTGGGGCCCCATGTGACCTAGAAGGAGGGTGGGTGGGGGACGTCTGGTCTTTGGCTGTCTGCGTTCACACCTGGCGTCCGACCAGGCCCCTCGGCCACTCCTCCTGTGAGGACAGGTGCCCCAAGAAAGGGGCGGGCTCAGGACCTTTGTGCATGACGCCCCCTCCAGGCAGGCCTGGCTCTGAGGAAAAGCCCATCTCTGTTCTCCCCAAATTGTGGGCAGGGGGGAAAATGATTCCGACCTTTGGCCACATCGGTCTGTCCCGCCCCTGTGAGACCCTCTTCCTGATGAGCCCAAGGACAGGGTGGATTGCTGGGGCTGCAGCAGGTGAGAGGTAACATTTGGTTTCTGTCCCAAGTTCCTGACTTGTGTCGGATTCTCCAGAGCGATGAGCGACTTTTTATAAGTAACGAGGTGACTGCTGGTGAGGCCCCAGGGCTTCAGGATGGGGGCTGGTGGCCAGAGGAATTCTCCTGTGATTACAGGGTTGGAACTTTCAGCCCCACCCCGACCTCCCTGTGGGGAGCGGAGGGGGGGAGAAAAGATCTCCCACCCCCCTCCCTCCCCATGCTGTCCTTAGGGTTACGTCATTGCTCTCTTTAATGCTTACATTTTTCCAAATCTGGCCACTGGGAGACTCTTGAAGCTGGCTTTTCTGTCATTTTGATAAGTCCTTTTACATTTTTGAGCAATTACTTGCTTCCTGGAACAAGATACTCTGGACTCACCTTGTACTTTTCCTGCTCCACGCCTGGAACCGGCCATTTCTCCAAGGAGCCTGGTTAATTCCGGGCAGAAGGTGGGCAGCAGTCGTTGTTAAACTCTGCCTCTCAGGAGCCCCTGACATGCTGGAAAGGTATTGAGGACACTGTGAGCTGTGCTTGTGTGTATATGACTATAAACATTTACCACACTAGAAATTAAACAGAAATTTAAAAACACGTATTCACTCATTTTAAAAGAACAATAATAAACCCCTCATATGTTAACACAAATAACGCATTTTAGTGAAAAATAACTATACTTTTCAAAACAAACTCTTCAGCAAATTTACTATAGAATGGGAAAAGAGAGGAAGGAGTATGTTAACATTCCTTCCTGATAATTATGGATAGTTTTTATAAAACAGCCAACCTCAACAAGTTGAGCTTTCCTTTTTTAAAAATTTATTCAATTAATTTATTTTTGGCTGCGTTGGGTCTTCGTTGCTGAGCGCAGGCTTTCTCTAGTTGCGGTGAGTGGGGGCTACTCTCCGTTGCGGTGCGTGGGCTTCTCATTGCGGTGGCTTCTCTTGTTGCGGAGCACAGGCTCTTGGTGCGTGCGCTTCTGTAGTTGTGGCACGCGGGCTCAGTAGTTGTGGCTCGCGGGCTCTAGAGCACAGGCTCAGTAGTTGTGGTGCATGGGCTTAGTTGCTCTGCAGCATGTGGGATCTTCCTGGACCAGGGCTTGAACCCATGTCCCATGCATTGGCAGATGGATTTTTAACCACTGTGCCATCAGGGAAGCCCCGAAGTTTCTTAAAGGTTGGTGGCAGCTGGAATATGAAATCATGTCAATAATTGTGATGGATATGAGGTTTCCAAAATTCAAGGTTTCAAGTGAAGATCTGAATTTTATCACTGGCAACAAGTACCATCAGTACGCATTATCTATCACACAATATATAACATTGTTACCTCTCACACAATATATAACGTTGTATACACTGCGTGTAATACACAATACTGTATTTAACATATAATGCATGTATGTGTATATATATAATTTGTCTTTAACCATTGCAGATGTAAACTCAGGATGGGTTCCTAGGCACGAGCCCTTGCTGGGTTATTTCTAGACCACCTTCCGCAGTGCCCTGTGTCTCCCATCAGCCACGTGGTGACCCTCTTGTCCCTCACAACCTCATCAGCAAAGTTTTTGTTTGTGGCTAAGTGTTTGAATTTCTTTGCAGTCTGATTTGTGAGAACAGTTCAAGCAAACTTTTTTTTTAATAATTAAAAAAACAACATTTATTTATTTATTCAGCTGTGTTGGGTGTTAGTTGCGGCACATGGGATCTTGTTGCAGCACACAGGCTTCTCTCTATTTGTGGCGTGCGGGCTCTAGAGTGCACGGGCTCAGTAGTTGCCACACATGGGCTTAGTTGTCCCGTGGCACGTGGGATCTTGGTTCCCAGACCAGGGATTGAACCCGCGTCCCCTGCATTGGAAGGCGGATTCTCAACCACTGGACCACCAGGGAAGTCCCCAAGCAAACTTTTGGTTCTGTGTATTTCCCCTCCCCGGGCCAGCCAGCTGAAAACTTGTCATGACTGTGTTTTTAATCGTTTTCCTTCTCATCTGCATTGATGACGCTAGTGTGCCCCTCCACCAAAAAGCTGCTCAGTTGGGCTAAAAAGGATCAAACATTCGAGAACAAGGACAACAAGCCTTTCCAGAGCATCTGCACCCTCCCCCAGCTGGGTGGCCTGCGAGTGCCCAGTCTCTCCCCACCTGGGGGTCTCCATCCGTCCTGACACCAGAATGTCTGAACCAGGACCGAATGTCAGGTGCACCCCGTGAGGCCCGTGCACCCTGCTGTAGGTTCCCCTGCATCACGGCGCTGTCCACGTCCCTGGCTCTGTCTCTTCCTGCTACTGCTGTGACATCACAGCTGCTCAGGACTGGATGAAACGGAGGGAATTCTGCCTGCTGGTCCTTCCTCTTTCTTCCCAAGAGCACAATTATCCCTTATTTGAGAGGGTGTCTTTTTTCAGTCTCTGCCCACAGTTCCCCCGACTCTGCAGGGAGCTCCACGTCGGGATTCGGTGGCGGAGACTCGCCCCCCACCCAGGCCCTGACCCCATAATTGTGGACCCAAGACCCTGTGCTTAAGGCGGACCAGCATTTGCCCGTTGGCTTAAACAACACAGCGGCTCAACCTGCATTGCCACGCATCGCAGATGGAGGGAGGGCCCTCACCACATCTCCAGGGGCTGTGCTTTCTCAGCCCCGGGGGTGCAGGCCTCGCCTGGCGGGAAAGAATGAGACTGGCTCGCCCTGACCTCTGGGGGCTCCATGGTGTCACTCGTGGGCCCGGAAAGTGTGGTGGGCCAGCCCTGAGGAGAGGCTCCATCATCCCCTCTGCTGTGGGGCAGCTGGAGCCCCTTCCAGCCTCTCTGAGCACCAGGCACCATGGACCAGACCTCTCTTTCCCAGCCCCACTCCTCACCTCCTGGGCCTCAGTGCTCTGTTTGCCTCTTTCTTCTCTGTTCTCCCACCGCCCATATGGATGCACCTGCGAGAGCCCTAACCCCTGGGTGACTTTTCAGGAGGTGGGTCTTTGGGGGGAGATTAAGGTCGGATGAGGTCACAGGGTGGATCCTGCTCTGATGGGGGTGCTGGGGTCCCCTCTCCCCACAGAGGAAAGGCCACGTGAAGACACAGAAGGTGTGTCTCCAGGACAGTAAGAGGCCCCATGGGACCGGCCAGGCTTGTGGCCTGGGACTTCAGCTTCCGTAATGGAGGGGATCAACGTCTGTCTGGCACCTGGTGGCCCGCAGGAGATGCCAGCTTCTTCGTGAGGCATCCTGATGGCTGGCCCGCCATCCCTGGGCCCTGCACCCAGGCTGCACTTTTTCCTTTTCCTCACCTGCCATCACCCCGCTCGCTCCAAATGATTAAATGTGGGCCAAGTTCTACTCATGAGCAGAGCAGGCAGGAAACTGTCATTTTCCTATTGTCAGTCTGCCAAGGCCCACTTCAGCCAAATCAAGAGTATTAAATCACCCTTCACGTAACAAGAGCTGAAATGGGGTATCTATTCCGTGGAGTCCTCGGGTTCACACTCAGAGTCTTCAGGGGACAGATGACCAGGAAAGGGAATCATACGTGCAGACTTTTCTTTTCCATGAGTTTTAAGAGGGCTTCTCCCAGCATTTCATCCGTGGCCTCGGTGCTGGAGACGCAGGTGTGACAAGGTGACCTGGGCTCCGTTCTTCAGCTCTGGACTTGGCCCAAGTCCTCAGGCTCCATATAACCCTTGTCGGCCCACGTGGCACTGACTATCCACACACCGCCCACCTGCACCAGCACATTTTCTGCCTAAAAACACTTTCCCCTAAAAGGCAGCACAGACACCCCTCTTCAGCACCCATAAGATGCGGGATCCCCGAAGCAGCCCCGATGGATGTGCCGGGGTGAGAGATCCCGCAGGCGGGCAAGGGGCAGTTCACCCCACACAGGGCTCGGCCACTACCATGCAGTGGGCAGTCTGTCTGTCTGCAGCGTTGGTGCACAATCCTTTTCCCATCTTTGGTCGTGGTCTCCCGGTATTTCCCCCTCACCACCTGATGGTGACTCAGCAACACGACTGACGTTGCCATGGGGATTGATTTTCAGAAAAGGTGAACAGTTCTTGGCACAAAATGAGGTGCTACATCCCCCATGTGTACGACAGACCATGGCACTCCTGAAATACGCAGGAAATACTGCAGTTGTGTGAAAACCGCCTTGTGTTTATACACGAAAATGGAGGTGGTGCTGAGCTCAGATCGCTGTAAACAGCTTTCTCACCTGCATACCGGTCGCTGGAACACCTGCAGGTCAGGTGGCATCTGGGGAAACTGCGCGAGGGCCGTCCTGCATGGTGGCTGGTCTCCTCCCCCTCTCCTAAACGCCGACTGGCCACCCGATTTCTCTGATGTCCAGAGAGTCCCCCCTGGTTACAAGGCTCCCCTTGCGGGGTTCAGTCCCCCAGGAAGAGCTACTGCAAGGATCCTTTAGGAACTAATATTCTTTGGGAGGAGAAATATTTTTACAAAGTTCAGCACCTCCTTTAATACAGTTTCAGTTTCTTTCCCTCGAACACATAACCTTGCACTTATTAAATTCAAGTAAAATGAGCTGAAATGCCTATTAGTTTTAATAGACTCATCTTCGTTTGAGTCTTTTATTATAAAATTCTTCCCAACCATCGGCATGGCTATCATCCTTCCAGGCCTGTCATGTTCAGCAAAATTAACCATCTTTGTTTTTGTGTGGTGGGACTTAGGGAGTAATATTTTACTTCCTTAGTTGTACTTTTTTGCATTGCTTTAACAGTATAAAAATAGCATTTCTTAAAAGCAATAAACAGCGAGTTCTTTGAGCCTCCGAGGTGCCAGCCTGGGGGGCTGCCTTGTGCGCAGGCGCCGTAGGGGCTGGGCCGCCTGAGCCTGCTCGGACCCAGGACTCCCCTGGTGCCGTCAGCCTTGACCCTTGGCTGCTCCGGGACACTTGCCTCTGTCCTGCTGGCTGGAGTCGTGGTCACCTTGGCTCTCTGGCAGCTCGTCTTCGGTTCTGGCTACATCGCTTCACCTGGCTTTGCCCATTCCTGCTGGGAGTGTTCTCGAGACAAAGTCCTTAAAATCAATCCGCTCCATGGCCTCCACTGGTTTTCCTCTGGAGCACTGGGCTGGGATTAACCTTTCAGGCCTGAGCCTGGCGCAGAGTGCAGCAAAGCCATCCTTGCCGGGGACAATCTCTGACGCTCCCTCAGGCGCTGTACTGTCAGCATCCACTCAGACCTGCGGAAGACCCCGCTCACTACTGTTGATCTGCTGGGGTTTTGGTCATGACTCACCCATGTGGCAACAATGCACAGCAGCTGGCTGGCCCCAGGGCACAAATGGGACACTGGCTCCTATTCATCTGTGTAGCCCAGCACCCAACACAGCCCTGGGATGTTTCTCAATCACAGATGATAAGTGCATCACCTAATGGGGCCACATTTAGGGGGACAGTCAGGTACAAGGACGGTGCCAGGGTCCAAAAGGCCATTTCAGGATGCTCCTAAGCCACTAAAGAAAGTGACAACTGTCTAAGACCAGGATATCATATGCACGCGGGCACCACCAGATCACACGTGCTGTGTGCCTACTCTGCTCTGGGCCTCATAACATCATTGCCAGGCAGGAGACACTATGGGTCTCTATGTCCGTCATAGACACTGGCTATTCTCAGATGCAGGGAAAAGGAAACAACTGGCTAAGTGGTGAGGCTGAGTTTGATATGTACGTTTATGAGAAAGGGTGATCACAAGTTAGCTTTAGCGATGGAAATTCTAATGTTTCATTACTCGCAGTCAATAGTGACCTTAAGGTCAAGCAAACATTTCTTCATCCACAGAGTGGGGATGCTAATAACTGTTAAAACTTTAATGGGTTTCGAGAATAGAAAGATACTGTATGTAAGGAATTTATCACGCCTGGCACACAGTAGATGCTCAATAAGTGTTGGTTCCCTTTTTCTTCTTCATTCTCCATTATGAATATGATTAAAAACTGGATGAGCACCTAAACTTGCAATGAGAACATCATTGAGATAAGAAAATGGATTATACTGTGGAGTTTGTGAGGATGAATAGATGAGGCTGCCCTTGTGATTTCTGCAGACATATTTACTTGATGTTTGTTCTGTGGTAACTGCCTTGCATGGTTGATTGCTGGCAGTTGCCATCAGTTACTGTCTACATTCATGTTGGAATGTTCTAAGCCCTTAAGAAAACATTTATTATTTTAGGACAGGCACATTTCCAGCATGGGTTGGTAGTGATTAAATCTGAAGAGGAGACATTCTTGGGGATAATTTCCAGCAGAACTGTGACACTTTTATGAGTCAACAGCATAGCTGCTGATTGAAATATCTCTGTATTGGTGCAGATAGAAAACAGTCACAAGACAGGGGAAGCACCCCCTTCTTCCACCTGCTCTGTCACCTCCCAGCCCCTCTGCCTTCCTCCTGTATTTCCACACATCCTCATCCTATCTGTCTTTTAGGGAGGAGCTCAGGTATCACCTTTTATGAAGCCATCTTTCTCCCTTGATTCCTCCATGAAGGTAATTTCTCTCCACCTGAATTCTGAAAACATATCACCTATACATTCTCACCTACACCTTACTCATCTTACTTTCTACTTTCTACCTTTATGAGTGCTATGTGACATTGAGCAAGCCTCCTAAATTCTCTGGTCATTAGCTTCTCTTTTGCAAAATGAAAGGGGTTGCATGACCCCATTTGAACATCTATGGGGCCTATACAGTGATGGTAACCAAGGCCATCTGGTCTACCCTGGTAAGCGAAGTCATCTGATCTACCCTGGTAATGAAAGCCATCTGGTCTACCCTGGTAATAAAGGTCATCTGGTAACTGAGGGCATCTAGCCTACCCTGGGAAATGAAGACATCTGGTCTATGCAGTATGTGGGTCTGAAGGGCTGGCAGCAGCTAACCACATTCTGACGGCAGGTCCTCTGGAAGGAAAACTTGAGTGGCTGCCTCAAGAAATGTCTGTTGAGTGACCAGTGCAAGATCTGTGCCAGGTGCTATGGGCCAGGGAGGTACCAGAAGGGTCAGTGCCAAGTGCCACATGCAAGGACAAAGGACTTGAAGGCCTGTAATCAGTTGGTTTTAAATGAAGCAAAAGGGAGACCAACCTGGTGGCCTGACTCCACCAGGGGGAAGCCCTTCAGAACCTGGTCCTTCCCAGGTCTCCTGTTGACCTCAGAGGAGTCACTGCCGGGTGGGAAGAGGGTGGGGGGAATTGGGACCTGGGGGGCCTCAGGGAGGTGAAAGTAGCCCCAGCTGGCAGCCAGCAAGAAAACTAGGACCTCAGTCCCACAACCACAGGAATAGAATTCTGCCCACAGCCCATGAGGCCCCAGACCCAGGACACAGCAGGCCAAGCCTGGGCCTGACTCATGGTCACTGGGGGGCAATAAAGGGCATTGTTTTAGCCACTAAATTCATGGTAATCTGTCATGCAGAAGTAGACAATCAATCCACCGCTGCGTGGGTTTCAGGGAGTCTGCAACCCCTTTAGCTGTGCAGTGTCTGTGTGTGTGGTGGGGCAGCTCTGTGTGTGCTTCTTATTTTGGAGGGGACCCAATGTTTCACCAGATTCTCTGAATGAGAACACATGCTCCCTAGAGAAACTGGGCACAGCGAGTGCTGCATGGAGAGGAAAATCCAGAACCGGCCAAGCGAGTGTGAGCGAACCTAGGACAGTTTTTTCTGAAAACACTGAGCATCAGGGCCTGGGGAACAGCAGGGAGACACTGCTACCACCTCTCCTAATTGCTGAGATCTCAGGATGCAGAAAAGTGCTGGGCTTCCCCCGCCCCCCCCCCCCCCCCCATCTCACTGTGATGAGCATTCCTCACATTCTCAGAGAGCTTCCTTTCCGCCTTAATTGGTATGGTTTACAGAAAACAAATGACTCAGACTGAATGATATTTTGCACTATTGTAAAAGATAAGTTGATCTAATTATCATCTAACTTCAGTCACACTGGGAGAAGCAGATTATCGTATTTATGCTGACACAGAGACAAGATTTACTTTTTTTCTAAAAGAGGCATTTTTCTTTTTGAAATTAGAATGATATGCAAAACTGATTAACCCTGACCATCCCACCTGCTCAATTACACCCCTGCTCCCCAGCACTTTTAGGGTGTGGTCAGAGAAACGGACAAAGTAAAACCCAATGAGCTGACAGGAGAGTTTACAAGGATTCTGTGCTGAGACCAGAGAGAATCAAGAAAAGGGTTAAGTCTCGTCTGCAAATCACAAGTTTTCCCCAGAATCCAACAACAGTGTATTCATTTGCTGGGCATGGAAAAGATGTAAATTGTGCATAACTGAAAGACACAAATTGGATATTGAGAATTAATGGGAAATTATGAATCTGTCAATATTTAATTTATTTTCATACCGGCAAATACGTGTCATTAACTAAGAGGCACCTTAATGGAAGGATTACAACCTGGCGAATCAGAAAGTCAGGTGTCCCGCCCGAGGCAGTCAGAGGTTCTGGAAAGGAAGCAGCAGGTTGATGTTACCTGCCTAGAGTGACCCCTCAGTCCTGCGGTGAAGGTGACACAATTCCTGGGCCTCTGACCTCACTGACGTTACGTCTCAGGGGAGGAGGGAAAAGCAGTTGTGGCAGCAGATCGTATCGCCACTGAGGGGGAAATGAGACGACGGCCATCTTAGGCATGGACTGGAAGCTGCCCACAGTCCTACTTCAGGCTGTGGCCATGTCTTGTTTCCAGCTCCATGGAGACAGTGGACCATCATCCATTCTCAAGGAGGCAGCCCCTGAGGTATGGTGGGCCCATCCCAGTTGGTGACCCATCCTGGTTGGTGGCCCATCCTGGTTGGTGACCCATCCTGGTTGGTGGCTTGTTCCAGTTTTGGCCCACCATGGTTGATGACCCATCCCACTTGGTGGCCCATTCCAGTCGGTGGCCCATCCTGGTTGGTGACCCATCCTGGTTGGTGGCTTGTCCCAGTTGTGGGCTCATCATGGTTGATGACCCATCCTACTTGGTGGCCCATCCCGGTTGGGGGGCCCTGTTCTGGTCAGTGGACCTGTCCTGGTCGGTGGACCTGTCCTGATGCCCATCCTAGCTGGTGACCCATCCTGGTGTCCAGGCCTGGCTGGCAGCTCCACTTACCAACCTTTATTAAGCTCAGGGAACTTCACAGCAACTAGTCTCAAGTTGACAGATCTCCAGAACCAGTAGGGCATCCTTGCTGTTTCATCTGCTTCCAGAAGGTTCTACTTAGTGGGGCAGACACCTCTTAAGGACAGAGATGGTGATGGGGAAGAGGAGCTCTGGAGAATGGGGCATCCACAGTGGAAGGAAAGAAATAAAATGATCGCCTTCACAGATGATATCTTATATGTAGAAAACTCTAAAGATTATACACACACACATACACACAACTGTTTGAGCTAATATATGAATTCAGAAAACTAGCAGGATACAAAATAAATACAAAAAATCAGCTGCATTTCTATACACTAGCAATGAACAATCTGAAAAGGAAATAAAAACAATTCCATCTGTGGGAACATATCTCAATGTAATAAAAGCTATTTATGACAATCCCACAGCCAACATGACACTCAATGGTGAAAAGCTGAAAGCCCTCCCACTAAAATCTGGAACAAGGTAAGGATGCCCACTCTCACCACTTCTATTCAACATAGTATTGGAAGTCCTCACCACAGCAATCAGACAAGAAAAAGAAAAAGAATACAAATTGGAAGGGAAGAGGTAAAATTGTCATTATATGCCAATGACAGGACACTACATATAGAAAACCCTAAAGACTCCACACAGAAACTACTAGAACTGAGAAACGAATTAAGCAAAATAGCAGGATGCAAGATTAACATACAGAAATTGGTTGCATTTCTTTAAAATAACAATTAAATAGAAAGGCAATGAAATAGAAATTTTTAAAAACTCCCTTTTAAAATTGCATCCAGGGCTTCCCTGGTGGCACAGTGGTTGAGAGTCCGCCTGCTGATGCAGGGGACGCGGGTTCGTGCCCTGGTCCGGGAAGATCCCACATGCCGCAGAGCAGCTGGGCCCGTGAGCCATGGCCGCTGAGCCTGCGCGTCCAGAGCCTGTGCTCCGCAATGGGAGAGGCCACAACAGTG
>NW_006797468.1:169195-175396 GCF_000442215.2 Lipotes vexillifer | reverse complement strand
AAAAAAAAAAAAAAAAAAAAAAAAAAAAAAAATTGCATCCAAAAAAGCAATATTTAAGAATAAACCTGACTAAGGAGGTTAAAGACTTATGCTGAGAACTATAAAACATTAATAAAGGAAACTGAAGATGATTCAAAGAAATGGAAAGATATCCCATGTTCTTAGATTGGAAGAATTAATATTGCTAAAATGGCCATACTAGCCAAAGCAATCTACAGATTTAATGCAATCCTTATCAAATTACCCATGACGTTTTCCACAGAACTAGAACAGATAATCCTAAAATTTATATGGAACCATAAGACTCAGAATTGCCAAAGTAATCCTGAGGAAAAAGAACAAAGCAGGAGGCATAACCCTCCCAGACTTCAGACAATACTACAAAGCTGCAGTAATCAAAACAGCAAGGTACTGGCACAAAAACATACATATGGATCAATGGAACAGAATAGAGAGTCCAGAAATAAACCCACACACCTCCAGTCAATTAACCTTCGGCAAAGGAGGCAAGAATATACAATGGAGAACAGATAGTCTCTTCAGCAAGTGGTGTTGGGAAAGCTGGACAGCCTCATATATATCAATCAAGATAGAACACACCCATATACCATACACCATACAGCCCCCTGAGCTTAATAAAGGTTGGTAAGTGGAGCTGCCAGCCAGGCCTGGACACCAGGATGGGCCACCAGCTAGGATGGGCCACCAACCAGGATGCGGATCAGGACAGGTCCACTCAAAATGGCTTTAAGACTTAAATGTAAGACATGAC
The DNA here is from genome assembly GCF_000442215.2 of Lipotes vexillifer. Taxonomy (NCBI): domain Eukaryota; kingdom Metazoa; phylum Chordata; class Mammalia; order Artiodactyla; family Lipotidae; genus Lipotes; species Lipotes vexillifer. Next base: position 174,624 of record NW_006797468.1, on the reverse strand, counting down.
ACCATAAAACTCCATAGGCAAAACATTCTTTGACAGAAGTCGTACCAATCAGTCTCCCAAGGCAATAGAAATAAAAGCAAAAATAAACAAATGGGACCTAATCAAACTTATAAGCTTTTGCACTGCAAAGGAAACCATCAACAAAATGAAAAGACAGCCTATGGACTGGGAGAAGATATCTGAAAACGATGTGAACAACAGTGGCTTAATTTCCAACATATACAAACAGCTTATACAAATCAATGTCAAAAAAAACCCAATCAATAAATGGGCAGAAGACCTAAATTGACATTTCTCCAAAGAAGACATACAAATGGCCAACAGGCACATGAAAAGATGCTCAACATAGCTAATTATTAGAGCAATGCAAATCAAAACTACAATGAGGGGCTTCCCTGGTGGCGCAGCAGTTAAGAATCTGCCTGCCAATGCAGGGGACATGGGTTTGAGCCCCAGTCCAGGAAGATCCCACATGCCATGGAGCAACTAAGCCTGTGCACCAAAACTTGAGCCTGCACTCTAGAGCCCGCCAGCCTCAATTACTGAGCCCACGCGCTACAACTCCTGAAGCCCGGGTGCCTAGAGCCTGTGCTCTGCGACAAGAGAAGCCACCGCAATGAGAAGCACGCGCACCGCAATGAAGAGTAGCCCCCGCTCACCGCAACTAGAGAAAGCCCGCACATAGCAACGAAGACCCAACACAGCCAAAAATAAATTAAAAAAAAAAAAAAAAGACTACAATGAGGTAACATCTCACACCACTCAGAATGGCCCTAATCTGATTAAGAAGTCTACAAATAATAAATGCTGGAGAGGGTGTGGAAAAAAGGGAACCCTCCTACACTGTTGGTGGGAATGTGAGCTGGTGCAGCCACTACGGAAAACAGTATGGAGGTTCCTCAAAAAACTAAAAATAGAGTTGCCATATCAAATTGCCATATGATCCAGCAATCTGATTCCTGGGCATATATCCAGACAAAACTCTGATTCAAAAAGATACATGCACCCTAATGTTCAGAGCAGCACTATTTACAATAGCCAAAACATGGAAGCAACCTAAATGTCCACTGAAAGATAAATGGATAAAGAAGATTTGGGGTGTGTGTGTGTGTGTGTGTGTGTGTGTGTGTGTGTGTGTAATGGAATACTACTCAGCCATAAAAAAGAATGAAATAATGCCATTTGCAGCAACATGGATGGACCTAGAGATTACCATACTAAGTGAAACAAGTCAAAAAGAGAAAGACAAATACCATATGATATCATTTATGTGGAATCTAAAATATTACACAAACGTACTTATTTACAAAACAGAAACAGACTCACAGACAGAGAACAGATTTGTGGTTGCTAATGGGGAGGGGGATGGACTGGGAGTTTGGGATCAGCAGATGCAAACTAGCATATATAGGATGGAGAAACAAGGTCCTACTGTATATCACAGGCAGCTATATTCAATATCCTGTAATAAATCATAATGAATACGAAAAAGAATCTATCTATATATATACTAACAAGAGAGTGAAAAGACAAGCTACAGAATGAGAGAAAATATTTTCAAATCATAGATCTGATAAGGGGTTAATACCCAGCATGAAGAACTCATAATTCAATGACAAAAAGCTAACAATCTAATTCACAAATGGGCGATAACCGCCACAGGAATTTCTCCAGGGAGAAGAGCCAATGAGTACATAGGATGTAACTGAAACCACCACACGATGCCTCTGCACAACCATGAGGATGGCTATTACCAGGAAAATGGAAAATAACAAGTGTTGGTGAGGACGCGGAGAACTTGGCACTCATGTTTGGCTGGTGGGGATGAAGATGGTGCAGCTGCTGTGGACCACATCCTGGCAGCTCCTCAAAAGGTTAACATAGAGTCACCATCTGATGTGCAAATGTGCACGCAGAATTTTGTACATGATGTTCACAGTAGCATTATTCATAATAGGAAATGGGGGAAACAACCCCAGTGTCCACGGACAGAAGGTGGAACACTGCTCAGCCTAAAAAAGGAAGGACAGCGGCGATGACCTCACAACACTGTGAATGTACTTAATGCCACTTAACTGTACACTTCAAAATGGCTAAAATGGCATACTTTATGTTAAGTATATTTTACCACAATAAAAAAGTATATTTTCATGTATAGAGACAGTGCCAATCCTAAGACGCTGCATCGATTGATTGACTGGTGTTTTTAAAACTCAGTCTCACTGAAAACTGGTGATGGCTTCTGTGACAAAAGGAAGATCAAACAGGAAAAACATGTTCTTGATATTCTTCTCAAAGTAGAGAAGAGGAAAAAAAGAAGAAAACAATCAATAAATTCAACTAGAATCAAACTACTTAACCATGAACATTTTAATATCCATACGACATTCTTAAAACAAACTTTCAGACACAAAGTGATTTAAAACTTTATAAAAATATATATACAGCTTCAAACTATACAGTTCATTCAATTTAACAGAATGTCCATTTTTTAATTTAAGACACACACAATTTCAAAGAAATTTTCAATTTTATCCCAATTTCTCACTTAAAGTCTCAGATTACATCTACCTATTATGTACAAACAGATGAACTGAAATGTCCTCAAAGTTCCCAGGGTTTGGGTTACAAAGAAAACTTAGAGAATTTCATCTTCTCTGTGTATAGGAATTAAGTCTCAGCCCATTTCATATCTGTTTTTCCTATTTTCTTGTCAAATATTAGCTCTTCTTAAATAGATGTACTGATTTTATTCATTGTTTTTCTCAGGAAGGATATGTGTGATCCAGTAATTAAAGAAAGCTGAGATTACTCGGGCATAGTCTGGAAAGCAAAAAGAAAACAGAACAAAAAGTAAAATAAAACAAAAAATTCAAAGAAAAAGAAAAATTATAAATTATTATTTTGTAGATATTAGTCCTTAGGCCCAAAGTAAACTCTGAAATAATCTAATAAAACACAACTCGGGTGTTGAAATGATGTTGATTGTCAGCACACTTGCAAATCCCATAAAAGTATGGGTGAGTTTGGAATATTTGTATTTCACTTGGATACAAAAGTTCTGTTAGAGCTGAACTCCATAACACCACACGCAATATTACATGCTTAACATCTGAGCTCAAAGAAAACCACATACAAACTGAAATGAAACAGAAATAGGAGTTTACTTCAAAGGTGGACAAAGTAGCAGGAAGGTAGAAGCAGGATTCTAAGTGAGATGAGCTGGAAGGAACAGCACTCAGGTTTCAGGAAACTGTCCCAGGAACAGCCCAGCAAAGGGCCTGAGCTGAGGTCACAGCCCCTCATTTTGGGCCTCACTCCTCGTAAAGATGCACACTGAGGGGGACGCAGGTCCGGAAGCTCCAACCCTGAGAGCACACACACCCTGTCTGGCTCAGACCCTGGTGCCCGAGGGGCAGCCGACTGCTGCTGAGGCCCCGAGACGCACTTTCGAGCAGAGGCTGGGACTGCGGGGAGGGGTCCCATCTCATGCTCCATGCAGAAGTGTGGCTGAGGTGCCTCCAAACTCGTCCCCTGTCCTGCCCGGGCCAGCTGCCCGGCTCCCCAGCCTCGGGCTCCTGAGGATGGTGGTGGCTAATGTGTGCACAGAGGACTCAGGAGGGTCCAGGGCGGGGATGCCTGCAGCATCTTCATGGTGCGCGGAGCATGATAAAAACCCCACAGATGGTGACACGCATGTACATGCAGATGACGGAACGCAATATGTGAGACCAACTGTAGAAACACGTGCACTGGCCTTGGGACATGGCTGCTACACCCCAGTCAATGAAACACCCGTGAACTAGGAAAAACAATCGTTGAGGCACCAGAGAGAGAAAGCCCCCTGTGTCTGCTGTTAAATGCTACTATTTCCAGGCTTACTCTATAGACAGGAGAGATACAGCTACTAATTAAACTTCATAAGCTAGTTTTATGAAAAAGAAAACAATTTCAGAATGCTAAATCTGAATTAGACAGAACGAATATTTGAAAATAAAGCTTCACCATTTGTAAGATTTCATTTTACAAAGTAGCTCAACATAGAAAAACTTTGACTGCACATCCTACATGCACTAAAAAGGAATCCGTTTTCACAGAAAAGTGCTTCATGCATAAATTTCAGTTCCACCAACTACTTAAGGTGCTTGTCCAATGGTTTCAATGTAAGAAGCAAGAGAAGCGTTTCCACTCAATCCCCAATCCCTGTTCCAGAATCTCCTGATGCATCTCAGAGCCACGCGTGAAGAACGTCTTCACTGTGAGGAACTCCACTGAATTGTAAATGATTTATTTTCATCTCCCATAAAAACTTCATATTAGTTTAACTTAATAAAATTGGCTTTTTGCAATCTGAAAATGTAAATTATGGAAATGTAAATCTTTTTACATTTCTTACGGAAATGTAAATTATTATTATTATTTTTTGCGGTACGCGGGCCTCTCACTGTTGTGGCCTCTCCCGTTGCGGAGCACAGGCTCCGGACGCGCAGGCTCGGCGGCCATGGCTCATGGGCCCAGCCGCTCCGCGGCATGTGGGATCTTCCCGGACGGGGGCACGAACCCGTGTCCCCTGCATCGGCAGGCAGACTCTCAACCACTGCACCACCTGGGAAGCCCGGAAATGTACATTTTTAAATACTGCATACAGCAGGCCCAACAACCAGCAGTAAGGAAAGGAGCAAACACTGGATCACGGGGCTGGGGGTCCCGGGTGGCCCTGCGGCACCCCCGGCAGGAGCAGGGCTCTGCCAGCACTCGCTCCCCTGCCTGAGGGTCTCCCTTCCCGGAGCTGCTCCCACGGGCAGCCCACCGCCTCTCGCTCCTCCCATGCCTCCTCTGGTCCTATTCCTCGCGGCAACCCCCACGAAGGCGCCACCTTCACCCCATCTCTGGTCCTGCTCTGACAAAGCCTCTGCCCCCCCAGACCCCAGGCTGCTCTGTGAGGGTGACTGGCAGTGGCTCTCCCAGGCCTGAGTCCCCACACCTGGACGTCCGACAGCAACTTCCAGCCGACCCAGCTCAAAACCCCACCTGCTCCTGTGGCTGCCTCTCCCGCCTCATGATGCGCTGCAGGCTTCGTGCAGGGCTTCGGGTCACAGACGCCCACGTCCAGTCAATCGGCAAACCCTACTGGGTCCACCTTCACAGCCGACCAAAATCTGACCGCGCCCAGGAGTATGACCGAAGCCCCCGCTGTCCCCGACCCCTTCTCTAGTCCGAACGTGACGGCCGGAGAGATCTTGCTAAGTGCGGTCAGACCCAACAGGCTGGCCTTCCAGCGGCCCCACGTCGCCCAGAATAAAGGCCAACGAACTCAGCACAACCTCCAGGGCACAACGTGACCCGGTCCCCGGCTCCTCTCCCACCCGCTTCTGCCTCCTCGCTCCCCCCCCCACAAGACCCCCCCCCCCCCCCCCGTTTTCTCCCGC
>NW_006797468.1:153451-169146 GCF_000442215.2 Lipotes vexillifer | reverse complement strand
CTGCCTCCTCCCCCCCCGCCCCACAACACCCCGCCCCCCCCCCATGTTTTCTCGTGCGCTCAGCTGTACGAAGCACACCTCACTGACTTCTCGGTCTGGTTTCCTCCATCCCCCACCAGAATGTAAGCCCCGAAGGGCAGGGCGCTCTCCCCTGAAGACCCGCGGCGGGACCAGGGCCGCACAGGCAGGGCAGACGAGGCCCCCTAACAGATCACTACTGGACGTACGGGGGAGGCAGGTCCTCCTGGCGACCCCAACGCGCAGGGTCTCGTCAACTCCCGCCAGCCACTTGCTAATTATACTGGTGCCATATTGCTTTACTGCTGGCTTTACTGTTATTTCATGTGACGAAATGTGATATGTGGCTTTTTAAACATGTCAGTCTTGACTCTTCAGCTATACTATGAGGTTTCCAAGGAGAAAAACCATGCACTGTGCTCATTTTGAGATTACTGCCCCAAGGTAATCTGCAGAATCACATCCATTCACTCAACTAAAAGTTTGTCCAGTGCCTGTCCTGGGTCCGGCATGGAGTTCTGCTCCATGCTGTGCAGGTGAAGTGCTCTCCAAAAAGTCCTGATTGTCTGATACTCAGTGTTTACAGATTTCTGCGGCCAGAGTATTTCCACCATGGCCCGGTGGGACTTCAAGCTGCCAGTGTGAAGCCCCAACCATGGCATTGTGAAGACACAAGCACAGTCAGCCCAGCACTCTACAGTTTGCATGAAATGGGCACCCAACAAAGGTTGAGGAAGTAACAAAAGAGAAATCATCTCATAGTTCAACTCCCTTTTTACTGTAGGGTCCAGGAAGGCAGACCAAGACATTTGGAGGACAGAAAAAATACACCTTCTCCAAATCTAGCAGAGAAAAAGGAAAAGGGAAAAAGAAATGAACTCTCACTTCCATTTAAACTAATAAGGATTTGGTCCTAAGAGTGGAGCTCACAAGTCTGGAGAATTAGATTGCACACGCATATCTGCATATATCATGAGAGATATTTTTATAGCAAGAGAGATGCAAGAAGCATATTCCTCTGTGGGAATCTATTCCTCAAGCCATATGTGCATCCTTATATTTTCTGATTCAGGACTGCTTTGCTAGAGAGTAAGTTTTTCAGAGGCAAACCCTAGACAAGTGTCTAAAGCAGCACAATGAATAAAGTGCACAGTACATACCGTGTGGCATCCTGCAATGTTCTGGGAACACTTCCAGGGCACTCTTCAATCTTTCAGTATCTTGCAAAAGTAACAGCGTTTTCATGTGATCCAGAATGAACACATCTGAGGAGGGCATGCTGTGAGTTTCAAGATATTTAAATAGCTCTCCACTGGTCTCCATGAAGACAGCCGAGTCCGAATCCTTGGAGACACCTAAGCAAAGACAGGGTCACTTAGAAATGTATTTTTACTCTTACAAACTGAAGATAAGCTCTCACCTCCTAAAGAAAGCCTCAAACGGATATTTCTGTTTAGAACGATGTGTTTGAGAGACAATCAGAACAGAACTTTGAGAAGCAAACAACAAAATACAACTGTTGAACCACAGTGGAAAGGTGGTGTCTGTTACGGGCACCGATCTCGTAAAGCAGCTCTGAGTGTTCCATGTACTGGAATCCACACACGGAGCAGGGGAAACACACGAAACCAAGCCCTCCGATGTCAGGCATTCACAAACAGCATGAAGCTGCTGGGCATCTGGGATGCTTCAAGGAAGCCAAGGAGGCTGCCCCAGGAGCACAGCGCTGTCCCCACTGCTGGCCGGTGGCAGGCCTACATCATGCTGAGGCCATTTCTGCACTATCCTGGTTGGTGTTCACGGGATGTCTAGAATCTGTGACTTCACGGTCTTTGCCAACTTTGAAAAACTCCCAGCTGCCACTCTTACACGTCCCTCGTGCCCCAGTCCCTTGGACCCATGTGGCTGTTATGCTCCTTCTGTGTTTTCCATCCTTTCCTCTCCCTCCTTCACTCTGGAGACTTCCTTCAGCCTGCCTTGCAGTTACTAATTCTCTTTTATGCTGAATCTAATCTGCTGTCTGAACTCGTCTTTGAGTCCTTAACTTGTTATTGTATTTCTCAGGTCTAGAATTTCCGTCTGATTATCCTAATAGATTCAAATTATCTGGTGAAAGGCTCGCTTTTCACCTTTTTTCTGCATCTTCTCCCTACTTCTTGGACATCTAGATCATAGCTATTTTAAGTCCCTTGTCTGGTAACATCAGTGTCTCCACCCCGTGGCCTCTTTCTGCTGCTCTTTTCCGCATGGTTTCGGTCGTATGGTCCGGTCTCTTGCTGTGTCTGACACACTCCTTTGAATGAACATGAAAATCGCAGGGCCTCGGCTAACGACATTTTCCTCCAGAGAGGGTCCCCCCTCGCCTCTGCTCAGCAGACAGAGAAGGGGCAGGCGACTGAACTGACCACAGGGTGGCTGCACGTCTGGCTGGCAGTTGTCCACCTGTACCTGAGCGTGTGGCCTGCGTGCTGCGCTGGAGGGTCAGGTTAGCCCTGCCTGCTCGGTCCCTCAGGACGCCACAAAGGCCGCCCTGCCATGTGGAAGAGGTCTGCCTGGTTGCCCTCCTCCCATCCCACAGTTCAGGGCTTGGCCAAGGTTTTGAGTGGGGACAAGCAGAGCTTTGTTCTGGTCTCTGACCCTCCTTTCTTACAGAGCTGGCCGACCCTGGGCCCTCCACTTTCCCCCCCAGACCTGTGAGACCACTGGGGCTCTGCTGGTTTGCCTGCTCTCCAGGGCTGCACTGCCCCTTCCCCTGGACCCTTGCTCAAGCCCCTGTCCAAACTGGCAGACACCTTGGGGGAAGGAGGGCAGCAGCATTCTGGCTCACCCGGCCTGTGCTTCACCTCCTCTGGGATTTGTCACAAGGGCTTTTCCTGAGCAGCTCTTAAAACTCCAAGTACACTTTAAACTTCAGTCTTCCTTGGCAGGAGGGTTGTCTGCCACAAGCTACTCCCTCACGCAGAGAATGGATAATCTACTGAGATCTCTCTGAAGCCTACTTCTGTTCTGCAGTGTATCCACCACGTCCTCCTATTAGTCTCATGTGGATATTCGTTAAGGATGTTTTCAACTTAACACAAACTGTGGATAAACAAACGAAAGAGGAAAAGGGTCAATCTTGGTTAAAATGGACCCGTTAATCATGGTGTTTTTGCATCACTGTTTAAGTCCATCCCTTACCCCTCCAGTTATCACACATAGGCAGTATTTCTCCATCTTGGTCATGCTGGAGGTTCGATGCACTAAGCCCACCACATCCCCTAAATCTCCCAGGACGGATCAGAACGGGGGCAGTTATCCCAGCACCTCTGTTCTTGGCACCGAGCCAGCACCTGCTTCTTCCTGACCCTCAGGGCTGCTGTCTGTTAGGCTCCACACAAAGGTGAGGGATTATCACCCGTCAGAATAAATCCCAGGATAAACTTCAGCTCCTTTATCAGTACAAATAGTGGTCAAATATACTTACTGAAAAATCTCAAATCACTAAGCCACACATTGGGGAGCAAATCAACGTGTGTCCGAGAGAGAGCTGTGCTTCTTTCACTTCTCTACTAGCCAATGAAAATGAGCAAGAATTCATCAAAGTCTCCAACCTGGATTTACCTTTTCTTTAGACATAGAGCTGAGAATAGCACCATATTCTGAAGTTGGATCTTAGAGAAATGAGGATGATGAGACCACCCTCGTTTGGACCCACACCTCTAATGGACTGGCTGTTTCCCCTGGTGAGCCTAGAGCAGGGGGCCAGCCCAGATCTTTGGGTTTTTGCCTCAAAACTAACGACTTATTTTGAATACTGAATATTTTTAATGTTTTGTATTTTAAACATTTAAATATTTTACATTTTGCTTAATTTTCCAAAGAAGTAGATGCCATTATTCAAAAGAACAACAGGAAAAAACATACCATCATAAAAATAAATTTCTTGTGTTGACTTCAAAAAGTTCAGGATACCATCTGCCTTTTCATTCGTACTTTTAACATCTTCCTTCCTGGCGTCTGTGGCTCCTTCCTTCTCGGCATCCGGGACCCCTCCCTCCCCGTCTGTGCCGTCCTCTCCATCACTCACTCTCACGTCGCCCTGCTCACTGCTGGTCTCCTCAGGCTGGTACATGAAGTTGACGCCAGAGACTCCTGTTAGTAAGCCAGCTGCTTTCTTCCTTTTAATTTGCTGTTTCTTTTTCAGTTTCCTTTTTTTATTTTTGCTTATTGGGGGGCCATCTGTGTGCCGTGGCTGCAATTTTTCTTGCAAAATACTCTGCTGTTTCTCTAATTCTGCTTGTTCTACAGGTATGTTATTGGGATTTTTAAATTTTTTCTTTGAATTATGCTTTCTAATTCTTCTTCTCTTTGGTTGAGCCTGAAGATCCTGATCTATAAAAACAAAAATTCAAATGTAACAATTTTCTGTAAAATGGAACCATAACAAACTTACTAGGCTAAATAAATTTTCCATTGGGATCTTGTAATTTTAGTAGAAAAGGAATTTAAAATATTTACTTCAGTGATTCTTAACTTTATACCAACAAAGTACACTGTTAAGGATCCTGGGATTTACCATGAAGTAAATTAATAACCTACTTGTTCTTCCAAAAAAGGTGTATGTATGTGTACGCGTATGTGTGTGTATGTGTATTTATTCAACATTGTTACAATCATGACATATGGTATGATTTTAAGGATGTAAGAGTTGTTGCAGTTTTATCGAGAGTAAAATGTCATGCCTGTGGTCTTGGGGAGAGAAACATGAATTCTCATGTTTTTTAAAATGTCCTTTAGCACCTTCTAAAGAGTTACTTGTGTGTGAGGATGAGAAGCAAACAGTGACGACCTGCCCATCCGAATCAGCAATGGGTCCCACATGAATGAAGATGAAGTCTGGGCTCTTGGCAGGTAAGTGACATGTTCGAGATGTGGCAGTCACTGCCACGCCAACAGACAAGGTCTGGAGTGGACGTGTGGTGGTAAGGCCTGCGGTGGACGTGGGGCCTGAGAGGGACGACCTGCACGCCAATCCTGCCCCGTCCACCCCATCCCCGCACCCTTGTGGCAGTGCATGCTCGGCACATGCTCAGCACATGCCCAGTGCACGCCCAGCACACCCGCTGCTGCCCACACACGCCCACCTGCTCCATCCCAGCCAACCAAGGACGGTGGTGCTGCCATCAACGCTCAGACGCCTCTTCTCAACAACCCTCATTTCTCACAGGTTCTCCTTAGGCCCACCACAGGTTATGGTGAGAAGTCAAACACCACGTGTGAGACTTCTGAGACACTGTGCGTCACTACGTGGAATGAAGATCCCTCTCCCTGTAATTCACACTCTGAGGCTTTGATCTGCCGCTGACGTCAGACAGAAGATGCCGCGTGGTCCTTGCACTGCGCTTCCTGTGATGAGGGGCCTGAGACTCGGAACCCGCTGGTCACACCCTATGACCCGTGGAGGTGGCTTCTTCTCTTGTTCTGGCCTCTGAGTCTATTTATGCAGCCAAACTCCCACCTGCGCATTTAAACAAGCGTCCACCAGCCCCTCCCACCCCCTCGGGCCTGTGTGACACAGAAGGCCCCCTCCCCTGCAGCTTCGTGTCGTCATCAAACCAGACACTGCCTCTGGATACGGGGAGAGTCCTTCCCTGACTCTGGAATGAGAGTCCTCAGTTTTCTCTTGATACAGGTGACAACCAGGAGACCTGGTGCTGCCTGCAACTTGGCATGAAGCCCAAATTACTCCTCATAAAATCACAATGTGACACTGTCATACAGTCCCATAGTTGGTACATTTCCTCTCTCTTCTCAATCACCAGTGGATGATTGAACACAGCATTTTCTTATTTCATTTGAAAGTTGATATTAACTGATTTTAGAGACCTGCTTAGTGTCGCTGACAGACACCTGATTCATGAGTATCTCTGAATAGCTGGCCCTTGAGCTGGTCTTGTAAAATATTAATGTTTGAAAAATGACCACTGCTTATGGAATTTAAAAAATTTTCCAGATTCAGTTAAAAAAAGAAAAAATTACATTTCTCCTCATTGGGGTCTATTCTTGCCTTTATTGATTTGGAAAAAAGTCATCCATAGGATGCTTTATCAAGTCACAGTAAAGCCATCTGGGGACCAGCGTGCAGTCATCTGGGGGCATCCTTACTGTCCACCAAGAGTGGCATCCGGAGAGCTGCTCTCATTTATTCCCCTATATCTCCGTTCTCCAGGCCCTTCCAGCCGAGCCAATTACTGACGTCATCCTCCAGTTCATTTCTCTTTGCAAGTGGTGAGAGCACAGCACGAATGCTGCCCTGTGAGGATGATTATGCTATCAGCCTGCTACTCTAAAAGACTATAAAACAGGAATTTGAGAAGGAGGAGGTGGCAAAAAAGGGTGTAAAACATAAGAGTATCATACTTTTTCATATAAGTGTGTGTGCACACTTCTTAAGAGGAAAACTTAATACACACTGAGATACTGAAGGTCCAGATGCCAGACCTGTGGGGCTAACTGTGGTTTCTGGGTGCTATGACTGTAGGTTGTTTTTTTCATTGTACTTTTCTGATTTCCAACTGTAGGACATTGAGCAGATACTGCTTTCATAATAAGGAAAAATTATTATTTTAAACTTGATGAAATTATGACAACTCAAAACATGGGATGTCACTAAATTCTACTTAAAGGTGAATTTATAATCTTAAATATGTCAGGAAAGAAAAAAGGCTAAAAATCAATCATATAAGTAAGAAAGAAGCTGGAAAATCAACAGCAACTTATACCTGAGGAAAGCAGAAGGAATAACAATCAGAGGAGCACAAAATCAAGGAAGAGAAAAGAAAACCCAACAGAGACACAGCGACCAGCACTGACATGTGAAGAAAGAAAAGATGAACAGTGCAAGACTGGGCGGGACGAGCAGAGGACACATAAACGCCAGCGTGGGGTGAAGGCGTGTGTTAACATACATCCTGTAGGCGTGAAAGGACCAATAAGATGGTTCTGTGAACAACTCTATGCAAATAAACTATATAGTTTGTATGAAATGGAGGATTCTGAGAAAAGTACAACATACCAAACTGGACACATGAAGAAACGGAAAATCTTAATAGTCCTATATCTATTACAATATTGAATCTTTAGTTAAAAATAATCCCACAAAAGAACTTCAGGCCTAGGTGGATTCACCTGACTTCTAAGGAACATTTAAGGAAGAAACAAATGCCCAACATACAAAACATTTCTGGAGAACAGACACAGTGACGGTGACCACACGCTTTGTGAGTACAACACAGTTCTCCTTTCAAAACCTGATGAGGACACTGAAAGACGGGAAGGTTGCAGGCCAACCCCTCTCCTAAACAGCAATACAAAACTTCTAAACAAAATATTAACCGTTTGATTGTAGTGATATAAAGTATTCAATCAATATTAACACCAACAGATCATGAAAACGTGTAGCAAACTAGAAATGTAAGGGAAATGTGAAATGCGATAGAGGGTGAGAAAATCCCGCAGGGACACTGCACGTGGAGCCCTCACCCTGCTGCTTCCCTGCCGGAGGCCCTGGCGATACAACAAGAGGAGGGAAAGTGTCAGACCTCACGGGGACCCCAGCTACAGACGGCACCATTGTGAATCCAGAAGGCCCCCAGGCCCTACAGACAGGCTGCCTGGGAGCCTGCAGACACAGAAGCAGGACGCGAGTGCGGCAAGGAGGACGCTCACCCGCACGGCAACCAGGGTTGCAAGATAACGCCAGCGAGCGCCAACCTTGGCAGAGAGCACCAACCGCAAGGACCCCACCGGGAACTGGAACTGCAGCCCTAGAGCAGCAGGGAGCCTCGCTGTCCCTGGGCCTCCCCGTAACGAGGGCTCCGCAGAGGCCGAGGCAGGGGCGCCCATGCTGCCCTGGGGTCAGCAGACGTGGCACCCGAGTCTCCACCTCAGCTCATGCTCCTACGTCACTCCCAGGTCTCACGGTCCCGGAGGTGGGGGAGTCCTTCTGCTTCCGGACAGCACGGCACCGTCCGGGATGCTCACCACGGGCTCGTGCAGGAGGCAGTGGCTGGGGACATCCGGCTCCCGGGGCCAGAGGTCACACGGCCACCCTGCTCTTTCCTCGTCTTGTTCATGGTAACTGACAGGACTAATTACTTGATCTGAAGAAATACTCATCACTCAATGCCCTTTTGACGCTATGTATTTGTTGCTTGAGTCTCTCGTTTTCTCACAGATGAGGGACAGCGGTTACTACAGGAGGACTTCACCATCCTAATTGTGTGCTAGCCGACATGGGCTCACATCTACCTCGGCAGCCGGTGCTTAGAGGCCTTTTCCCCAAAGGAGACATCTTCGTGTCTGTTTCCTAAGTACAACATCTTGATGCGACTTAGTGTGGAGAATATCCAGTTAACTCACACAGACACGGTTCAACATTTCTTTTGAAAAACAGTAATGCATGTTAATACCTAGATATGATATGTAGGCATTACAATTGATACAAAGATCTGTTTATTTTCTTCTTTTAACATTTCCAGCATAACCTATAGATCACTGGGCAATGGCTACACATAATTGAACATAATTTTTTTTTAACATCTTTATGGGAGTATAATTGCTTTACAATGTTGTGTTAGTTTCTGTTGTATAACAAAGTGAATCAGCTATACGTATACATATATTCCCATATCTCTTACCTCTTGCGTCTCCCTCCCACCCTCCCTATCCCACCCTTCTAGGTGGACACAAAGCACCGAGCTGATCTCCCTGTGCTATGCGGCTGCTTCCCACTAGCTATCTATTTTACATTTGGTAGTGTATATATGTCCATGCCACTCTCTCACTTCGTCCCAGCTTCCCCTTCCCCCTCCCCGTGTCCTCAAGTCCATTCTCTACGTCTGGGCCTTTATTCCTGTCCTGCCCCTAGGTTCATCAGAACCATTTATTTTTTTAGATTCCACATATATGTGTTAGCATACGGTATTTGTTTTTCTCTTTCTGACTTGCTTCACTCCGTATGACAGACTCTAGGTCCATCCACCTCACTACAAATAACTCAATTTCATTTCTTTTTATGGCTGAGCAATAATCCATTGTATATATGTGCCACATCTTCTTTATCCATTAATCTGTCAATGGACACTTAGGTTGCTTCCATGTCCTGGCTATAGTATATAGAGCTGCAATGAACATTGTGGTACATGACTCTTTTTGAATTATGGTTTTCTCAGGGTATGTGCCCAGGAGTGGGATTGCTGGGTTGTTATGTATAGTTCTGTTTTTAGTTTTTTAAAGAACCTCCATACTGTTCTCCACAGTAGCTGTGTCAATTTACATTCCCACCAACAGTGCAAAAAGGTTCCCTTTTCTCCACACCCTCTCCAGCATTTATTGTTTGTAGATTTTTTGATGATGGCTATTCTGACTGGTGTGAGGTGATACCTCATTGTAGTTTTGATTTGCATTTCTCTAATAACTAGTGATGTTGAGCCAGCTTTTCATGTGTTTGTCAGCAATCTGCATGTCTTCTTTGGAGAAATGCCTATTTAGGTCTTCTGCCCATTTTTGGATTGGGTTGTTTGTTTTTCTGATATTGAGCTGCATGAGCTACTTGTATATTTTGGAGATTAATTCCTTCTCAGTTGCTTTTAAAAAGAACGTAGCTGTTTGGCTGGGTTACACGCAGAACTCCGAGTAATGTAACATAATTTATAAAGATATGGAAAAATGATAAATTTGACCCTTTATAACATTTTCTACCCTAAACATACCAGACCTTTTCATGATTCTTCATTCTCTGTCTAAAATTAAATCGTTCCTCTTGCTTATGAGCCAACCTTTTCTTACCAGTTCAAATCTCAGGTGCTTTATAAGACTTCCCAAGGTTAGCTTCTCCATCCTCTGTGTTCCTATAGCGCTTGGTCTCTATCGCTAATAACACTTAGTACTGAATGACAAAGTCTGTTACTGACTTTATTCCACTCCCTAACCTCTAAGCTCTACAGCAGTAAGGGCTGTGTTATCGTCACGGTTGTTCCTCCAATGTCTGACACACAAGGTTCAAACAAATAGCTCGTTATATCAGATCCAGCCACGGTGCAGAAAGAGATGGTACAATCAGGGGACAGAACCCATGTGCTCTGGAAGTCAAGAGCAAAAGCTGCTTATTTATCGTTTCCACAAATATGAATCAACTGTCCTTTGGAGACTGAAGTATGGCTACACGTGGTGCGTTTAAATCTGCTGATCATCAGAGTTACTCCTCGGTATTCATACAACCAGAAAGGACTCTCATAGTCAGGCTTTCTCTCTCCCAGTCAGATAGATTAGGGTGAACTTAGGTAGGAAGTCTGGGTCTCTTGACTTTTTACTAACGGGGAGTTCCTTGGGCTGTCAATGAGTTAATCCAAGTCTCACACACAGCCAATGGCTTCTACGGCCGAGGACAAAGCAGGGAGCAGGGTGTAAGGTCACTTTCACAAGGTCAGCCTCTGGATACAGAGGAGATCCATCACTCTGGCTCTACCATGACCAATTGCTACTTCACACCAGATGCTTTTGTTGCAAGTACTTTCCTGTTTGGCTCTGATTACCTTGAGATTAAGAATCTGACTGGCTGTGAAAATGCAATGGAATTTACATTCAGAATTCGCAAGATTCTTATGCTACCTCATTATTTTAGGATACAGATGGTGTCAAATCCTAAGAGTCACTGCCAAGACTGATGTCAAGGAGCTTACCACTTATGTTTTCTTCTAGGAGTTTTATGGTTTCAGTTCTTACATTCAGGTCTTAAATTTATTTTGAGTTAGTTTTTGTGTATGGTGTGAGACAGGGTTCTAGTTTCATTCTTTTGCATGTGGCTGTCCAGTTTTCCCAACACCATTTATTGAAGAAAGTGTCCTTTCCCCATTGCACAGTCTTGGCTCCTTTGTTGTAAATTAATTGATCATATATGTGTGGGTTTATTTCTGGGCTCTCTATTCTGTTCCATTGGTCTATGTGTATGTTTTTATGCCAATATCACACTGTTCTAATTACTGCAGCTTTGTAATATAGTTTGAGGTCAGAAAGCATGTTACCTCTAGCTTTGTTCTTCTTTCTCAAGATTGCTTTGGCTACTCAGGGTCTTTTGTGGTTCCATACAAATTTTAAGATTATTTGTTCCATTTCTGTGAGAAATTCCCTTGAAATTTTGATAGGGATTGCACTGAATCTGTAGATTGCTTTGGGTAGTATGGACATTTTAACAATAATAATTCTTCCAATCTACAAGCATGAAATATCTTTCCATTTATTTACATTTGTCATTGTCAATTTCCTTCATCAACATCTTATAGTTTTCATGTATAGATCTTTCACCTCCATTAAATTTATTCCTACCTAGGAATTTTATTCTTTTTGATGCAATTGTAAATTGGGCTGTTTTCCTAATTTCTGATAGTTCATTTTTAGTGTAAAGAAATGAAACTGATCTTTGTAAACTGATTTTGTACCCTGCAACTTGACTGAATTCATTTGTTCATTCTAACAGTTTTTTTTTTTTGGTGGAGTCTTTAGGGTTTTTAATATATAAAACCATGTCATCTGCAAATAGACTCAGTTTTACTTCTCCCTTCCTGATTTAGAGGCCTTTCATTTCTTTTTCTTGCCTAATTGCTCTGGCTAGGACTTCCAATACTACGCTGAATAAAGTGCCAAGAGTGGACATCTTCATCTTAAATAATTTCCCACCTTCTTTTCTCAGTATCTCTATGGAATGTCTATTAGTTGAAGAAATATTAATCAATAAATTTTATTAGTTGAAGAAATATTAATCAATATCCAAAGAAGTATTCATAATCTGTTCTATTATTGTAATGCATTCACTTAACAATAAGCTAAGGTGGTGTACGGGTTTACCAAGATGTAAATATTTCTCTAATCCAAGTTTCTTATGAATATGTGGCAACAATGGTTTGGAAATTAAGTAAATACTTTAAGAAAATAAATGGTAATCCGAACAAATGTGGGTTTTCTTTTTTTATAAAGACAGGTTAAAGAGCTGTGCAGACTCCACTGGTAAATTATTTCAAAATTAATATTCTGACCCACATAGTCCTTGGTCAGTCATACATCTAAAGATATGCTAGCTCACTCCACTGTGACTGAGAGGAATCCAGGGTATCAGGTGTGTGTGCCAATAAGATGCCAAAGAAACAAAAACATGAGTGTACAAAATAGTTCTAGTCTTCCAGAAACAATCTAGGCCTTTTTAGGTGCTCTAAGAATGCATGAACTCTCTTCCGTGTCTAGCCTTTTATGTCACCTTGTTGACAGTGCATGGCAGAGGCAGCTGGTCTAAGTGAGGGTTCTCGACTCACTGAGAGAAAAGAGTGGTTCAGAATGACACCACCTCTACTGTCCTTCAGATGCCCCCAAGTAACCTGTGAGAAAGGAAAGGCTTTCACACAATTGCATGTCTTAAGTCTCATTTCAATAAATCACCGGGACAAGAATGAAAGCCTGCTAACTCTGAGTCTGGCTTTGCTGCGCCCTTGAGAGAACATGTGTATGGAACGTGGCGCCAGTCAGAGAATCTCTGCTGAGAGCCTGCCTAGGACTCTACCATGACTCCGGTGGCCTCTGGTGAAAACTGCACCTTATTAATCAAACAAGCTAGAGTGCCTGCTGTGCTCTGCACCTAGGAAGCTCAGAGAAATCACGCATCAGGGTTTCTTCAGCCCAAATAGAGCCAGTGAGATCTAAAGATGGATCTGCCTTAGAACTGCGGCCTAAAGCTGTCAAAACTCATTGAAAGGATGGTTGACTCACAAGGAAGCCACATTAGAACTGTGCATTTAGCTCATGCTTCCAAAAGTTAACATGAAGTTAATAACTATTTCAACCAGAGCTTGCTATTAGAATACTAATCATAATAGCTTTCCATCAAAATGACTTGATCTTAATGACTTTGCAGACTGATCTGAACACAAAAACCATGTCAATACAGTCAACCACTTGTGATTATACGAGTGATTATACGAGTAGAGAGGACTGCTCCTTATTTGCAGGCTGTTTTTATAAATAATTACGCAACTTGGTTCATCAAATATTGACTGAAGACTTAACACCAGCAGGCGCCAATGCCTCAGGGAATTAAGAGCTGGCAGCGCTCACGTTTGCACAAGCTTTGCACAAACCCAATCTAATTGGCACAGCAAGCGTGTGGTGTGCTAGTGCAGGATTATTACCCCATCAGGTGGCCAAGGAAACTGAGGCTCAGGGAAGTAAGGAAGACGGCACCCACAGTCAACAGTGGGGCTGCAAACCCAGGGCCCTTCACTCTCACTCTGCCACCTGCCAGGTCGGAGCTCCATTCCCCAGGGGCTGGAGGTGAGGATGCAAGGCAAGAAAGTTACAGAAATAACCAGATACTGGATGGAAGGCAAAGGGAGGGGGCACTTCTGTGTCATGGTGGGGGGCGGGGTCAGGGAGGCCAAGAGAGGATGTGCGGAGGGAAGGATGTGGGCGGAGGAGAGGTCCCCACGCGGGAGGGACTGAGCAGCGGGCAGAGGCTAGAAGGAAGCCGGAGCCTTACCCGACCCGATCCCGCCCGGCTGGCTGGAGGGGGGAGCAGATCAGCAAAGGGGGTGACAGCAAGTGTGGCAGGTCTTAGACGGACACAGGCGACAAGTGTGAGGTCAGCGAACAGGAGCCCACGCACCGACCAGCACAGAGCTGGGCCCCAGCAGGACCGACTGGCAAGAACGTGAATGCAAGGAGCAGACGGGAACCCCTGGGCTACTTCAGCAGGCAGGGGCGGGCCACAGGAGGAGATGCAGAGCGACGGGACGAGCCTGAATGAGCCCTGACAGAGGCAGAGGGGCTCAGTGTCCCAAACTGACTCCCCGCCCCGCCAGTGCCCCACTGCACCCTCTGATGAGAGCCAGACAGACGGGGGGGTCTTGCTTCCCGTTATAAACAGCATTGGAGGGGGCAGCTGTAAGCGAGAAAGTCACCGAAGAGGCGGGGCCACGAGGACCCTGAGAGTGAGACACCGCGGTGACGGTGACGCGCCGGGGAATTGCGCCACAGACCTTAGCGAAGGAATTAAAACCAAAGGCAAGTCAGATTTCATAGGAAATCTGGAAAAGGAAGACATCTGCAGAGGAAGATCCAAAACAAGATCCCAGCAAGGAAAAACAGGGAAACAGCCCAGACAGCAAGCCGTGGGGAGTGTGTAAGAAAGACACCCGGAAGGGCTTCCCTGGTGGCGCAGTGGTTGGGAGTCTGCCTGCCAATGCAGGGGACACGGGTTTGTGCCCCGGTCCGGGAAGATCCCATATGCCACGGAGCGGCTGGGCCCATGAGCCCTGGCTGCGGAGCCTGCGCGTCCGGAGCCTGTGCTCCGCAACGGGAGAGGCCACAGCAGGGAGAGGCCCGTGTACCGCAAACAAAAAAAAACAAACAACAAAAAAGAAAGACACCCGGAGGGACAGGGGCACCTCTCAGTCACTGAAACCACAGATCCAAAAACAGATGCCAGATTGCTGGCACCCAGCAAGCAATGAACATAACTGTTACAACAACTAAAGTAATGTATAACATCATAGATATGTTGTACTCAGTTATAAAAAGGCAGGTATCTTCAATAGACATAAGTTCTGGAAAAGGCACGAAGAGAGGAAGCAGCTCCGGGTGTGTGCGATTATTAAATGCCTCAGGTGTCGAGTGCACTTTGTTGCAGGGACGCAGCCCAGGGAAGAGGAAAGCAGACGACCAGCTGGCAGCAAGGGAAGTGACCAGGCGTCTGACCAGGCTTCCCCTGTGTTCTCACAAGGAGAACAAGGACATTGGGAAGAGCTGACACACAACTCTGACAGTGCAGCGGGACCAGCCCGCAGTGCATCCCTGGACTGTGGAGCCGGCCAGTATTCTCAGGTCCAGGGTGGTGCCTGGGTCAGAGCACCCCGAGACGGTGCTGAGTCTCGAGCCCACAGCCCTGGAGGCCCTGGGACGGGGAGGGGGATGGGGACGGGGACGGGAGGAAGTGACTTCAAGGAGTGAATTCTGGCCTAACTGTGCCCTCTCAGAGCGGCAGCTGTAGGAGCAAAGGGCAGAGCGTGGAGGAGGCCGGGCACCCTCACAGGTGGCGTGGGGCTGTGGCAGCAGAAGGAGAAGAAAGCCGTGCATTTCAGACTCTGCCCAGGTGTTCACTTTCTAGGGCGTGGGAGCCCTCCTGGTGTGACGTTTACCAGGGGAGCCCAGCACATGCAGGTCGGGGAACTCTGTGGAGGTGGCTCCTGAAACGCAGAGATGACCTAATTACAGAGTCTCAGCCCTCATCCAACTTGGCTGTCTGCAAAAAGTTCATAAAGTATGTTATGATAGCCAAAGAAAAAAAAACCAAACAGTGGTGCCATCATGAAATCCAGAGATCAATACTGGAAAAGGTCACAAAGAAATGTAAATAGTTATATAAGACATTAATAACGGATTGATGTACAGATCGGTAAACGTGGGAATCACTCATTCACGACTAAGAAGCTCTTCTGCAAAAAGAAGAAAGAAACCAGATGGGTTGGGTTTCTCCGACCCAGGTGCAGTGCCCCCTCCGTGGGCGCCCTGTGATTCCTGGAATGGCCCTTCAGCTCCGCGCGGCTCTGCAATGCCCATGTGGCCCCAGGGAAGGTGCAGATGAGGGCAGGGAT
>NW_006797468.1:153044-153441 GCF_000442215.2 Lipotes vexillifer | reverse complement strand
CCTGCTGAAAGGGATGGACGCTGCATCTACTCAACAGCCTGCAAAGAGGCATGAGGAAGCCCCCATGGTGAAGGCCCATCCAGCCCACGAGCCAGCGGGGCAGCCGCTGAGGAATGCAGGTCGGGGAAGACGGGTGAGCAGAAGCCGGGAAGAGAGCCGTGGATGTGGAACATGGTCCATCACATACATGGCTTTGAAACCATCAAGGAAAAGTAACAGGTAACTGAAGAAAAAGTGTAGGATTTAAAAAGGAAAATCTATTTTTTAAAAAATGGATCTACACCTTGTTCTAACAAAATATATCTCAGATGGGTCAAACATTTCATATAAAAATATAAAGGAGCTTCCCTGGTGGTGCAGTGGTTGAGAGTCCGCCTGCCGATGCAGGGGACACGGG
>NW_006797468.1:139131-152668 GCF_000442215.2 Lipotes vexillifer | reverse complement strand
CCGTGAGCCATGGCCGCTGAGCCTGCGCGTCCGGAGCCTGTGCTCCGCAATGGTAGAGGCCACAACAGTGAGAGGCCCACGTACCACAAAAAAAAATAATAATAATAAAATAAAATAAAATAAAAAAATGATATAAATATATCTATATGCACTGAAATGTGAAAAAACCTCCATAATACATTAAGTGTGGAAAGTGGTTTATAACGCAGTATATATAATACGGTACAACTTTTATAAAATCTGTGCATGCATATACAACATGCACAGGGGAGAGGTTTCAAAAGATGTTTACTGAGGGTCTCAGCCTGGTGGCCTTAGGTGGTGTTTTACTTCCTGTGCGTTTTCTGTAATGCTTGACTTTTCTATAAGTGTTTCTGTGGTCAAGAAAAACAAAATATTCTTCTTTAAAAAAAAAAAAGGTTGGAGTAACAGAGAAGATAAGGCCCTCTTTCCTAGAGGCTGGCCTGTTTTTTAGTTTATAAAACAAACTGAGGTTCTTATTTCTGTGTAAAATGTGTAAATGTAAAGTTTCTGTGTAGAGGTTCCAGAACTTCACCTGCTGGCAGTGGCAGGCAGGAACTTCTGCCTTTTCATTATGAAAAAAGGACCTCTGCAAAGCTGCTATGATGACAGCATGCAAATGTCTGCAGAGGAGGGACGCACCTTTGGCTGCACGGGGTCCAGCTCCAAGGACAAGTGCCTGCTGATAAGAGATGAGACACTGAAAGCTGGAAAGGGGAGGCAGAGAAGGACAGCTAGCAAGAATACCTAGTTAAGGAGAAGAGGAGAAGATGATGGTGTAGAAAGTGGTGGCTGTGAAAAGCAGGTTTCAAACGAGGTAGGCGCACCTGACCTGTCACTCGCCAAGATCACCTACGTTCTCAACAACGCGCATGCAAGACATGGGGCAGCACTGCTGAAGGCTCACTGCCAGAGCCAACGCTGAAATGATGAGACCATAGTCACAATTCTGTTTCTAAAGGGACGTAGGTGGCTTACTGCTCTCTGTTGAAAGGCTGAATTCTTGGTTCAGCTATTAAAGGTGAAGGGGCAGAAGGAAGCCCGTGAAAATGGTAAATGAGCCATAGAGATGCAAATGTGAAGGACAAACTTTGTCACAAAATCGATAGACCAGGAGGCTGGCTAAGTACAGACCATTCCTACTGAAAGGGACAGGAAAGCACTGAAGGCCCACAGAGGTTAAAGGGGGGACTTGCTGAAGAAGACCAGACACTCACAAGAGAAATGGAAAGAGTAATTTCAGTTACAGTTAAAACACATCAGTTATTGGAATAAAACAGTTTCACATCAAAAGAAAAGCAGTCTTAACAGGGAAATGCAGAACTGCACCCAGTTCTCAATGTGGGTTCTCAGTCCAGTGTAAGTATGAAGAAGACAAGTTTGTCAACATGAGTCGACGGCACCAGTCCCCACACGGTGCTGTCACCAGGAGCTCACACAGAGGAGCATCCACAGGACTGTCAGCCCTGCACAGGGTCCTGGACAGACCAAGCAGCGCCATGGGCAGGCGGCAGGTGTGAAGACCCCGGTGTGCCTGGGAAGGAGCCCCTGCAGACCCAGGTGGAAGCTGCCAACATCAAAATCAGAAGAGATGCCTCATATGAAATGCGAATTTCTTTGTAACTGGAGCACATGAGACAATGCTTGGAACAACAGTTTAGATTTGCACAGCTGCAGAGTTCACAAAGGATTTTCACAGCCTTTAAAAATGTTACTCCTGGGGCTTCCCTGGTGGCGTGGTGATTGAGGGTCCGCCTGTCAATGCAGGGGACACAGGTTCGAGTCCTGGTCCGGGAAGATCCCACATGCCGCAGAGCAACTAAGCCCGTGCTCCACAACTACTGAGCCTGCGCACATAGAGCTCGCACACCGCAAGGAAGAGCAGCTCCTGCTCACCGCAGCTAGAGAAAGTCTGTGTGCAGCAACAAAGACCCAACGCGGCCAAAAATAAATTTAAAAAAAATTATGAATTCAAATTTATCCAAAAAAAAAAAAAGTCACTCCTACTCTCAGTCCATGTCAGGGGAGCCGGGGCAGAGGGGAGGTGGGCAGCCGGCACCCTCCTTCAGCCGGGACCCAGCTCTTGTCACCGTCACCTGCAGCGGGTGAGAACCGAGACCGCCTGGAAGGGTGCCGTGCACCCTCAGCCCCAGTCTCCCTGCCCAGGCACGACACCCACTGAGAGCAGTACCGGGCGAGGCGACCGGACCAGGCCCTGAGGTGAGAAGGGGTCAGCCTTGGGTGCCACCAGACCTGCCGCCCCGCACGGGCTGAGGGAGCGGACGCAGGACTCGGCGGCCGCAGATGGGGCAGCCGACCGGGAAGCCTCTTCCTTCCCAACTTCCTGAGGAGTCACTACTGAACTGGCTTATTGGTGCTGGGCATTCAAATGGCCATCAACAGTGGACACAGTCACCTCTGGACTTTTCCTTCTTTTCCGACTCCAGTCCTCACGCTCTCTTTGCTTTCAGTGCCACCAAGAAGACTGCGGAGCCCTCCCGCTCTCAGCCTTATGGGTCTGCACGCCTCACGCCCCGCCAGCCCCGGGTCAGGCGTCCCTCTTCCTGCCCCAGCCCCCTATCGAGCCCTAACGACCCCCGACACATGCCTCCCGGCTGAGCGCGGTGGCCTCTCAGGCCTCTCTGAAGGGTCTCTCATTTTATTTTTTAATTTTTTAAAAAACTTTTTGGCAGATTGATTGATTAAGATTGATTTCTGCGTTGGGTCTTTGTTGCTGTGCACGGGCTTTCTCTAGTTGTGGTGCACAGCTTCTCACTGCAATGGCTTCTCTTGTTGCGGAGCACGGGCTCTATGCGTGCACACTCGGTAGTTGTGGCTCGTGGGCTCTAGGCGCAGGCTCAGTAGTTGTGGTGCCCGGGCTTAGTTGCCCCGTGGCATGTGCGATCTTCCCAGGCCAAGATTCAAACCCGTGTCCCCTGCATTGGCAGGTGGATTCTTAACCACTGCGTCACCAGAGAAGCCCAGATCTCTCATTTTAAACAGTGTCATCAACACTTCCTTCCACTTTCTCACTTCAGACCCCTGAAGCGGCCCACCTTGTCAAATGGGTTCACAAAGGGGAAAAATATTAGAGAAACAGTAAGAAAAGTGAACTGAAACACTGGAGATGAGTTACACGTGTTCAAGATAGAAAGATATCAACTTCCCAGCCAGAAGTGCATGAAGGAGTTATTCAAATCTCTTCTGAAAACCTGGGTCAACGTTTTCAGTGATGTTGACTTATGCAACCGAGCTCACAGGGCCTCTTGAGAGAAAGGACCACTTCTTAAAGCTGAGACCTTTCCCCAGCGGGGGAGAGCCATGTGGCCACTGGGAGGTCATCGAGGAGCCCAGGCCTGCCTGCTGTGGGACAGACACACATGGGGCAGGGGCAGCAGTGGGGTTCAGGTGTGAGGTCAGGGCAGAAGCTGGAGTCAGAACCGCAGAGCAAGGTGGACGTGTCACCCTGTGACCTCAGGGATGGAGCTAATGTCCTGCAAGGAGACCCCAACCTTCCTTCCCAGTCCACTCTCTCCTTTGAGGGAGGTGGTGGGCCACCACACCTTCCTTGACCACAGCCTCTGGGAGAAGGTCCTTGGAACCTGTGTGCTCCTGGGAACCAGAGGACAGAAAGAGGGACATGAACAGGATGGCCTGCCAAGAAGCAACTGCAGAAACGTAACCTGGGACCTGCTGGAGCCGAAGGTACAATGAAAGTCGCCAGGGATGTGCAGGTTACCACATAGAGGGATGTGTCCTAGGCAAAAAAAAAAAAAGTCACTCCTACTCTCAGTCCATGTCAGGGGAGCCGGGGCAGAGGGGAGGTGGGCAGCCGGCACCCTCCTTCAGCCGGGACCCAGCTCTTGTCACCGTCACCTGCAGCGGGTGAGAACCGAGACCGCCTGGAAGGGTGCCGTGCACCCTCAGCCCCAGTCTCCCTGCCCAGGCACGACACCCACTGAGAGCAGTACCGGGCGAGGCGACCGGACCAGGCCCTGAGGTGAGAAGGGGTCAGCCTTGGGTGCCACCAGACCTGCCGCCCCGCACGGGCTGAGGGAGCGGACGCAGGACTCGGCGGCCGCAGATGGGGCAGCCGACCGGGAAGCCTCTTCCTTCCCAACTTCCTGAGGAGTCACTACTGAACTGGCTTATTGGTGCTGGGCATTCAAATGGCCATCAACAGTGGACACAGTCACCTCTGGACTTTTCCTTCTTTTCCGACTCCAGTCCTCACGCTCTCTTTGCTTTCAGTGCCACCAAGAAGACTGCGGAGCCCTCCCGCTCTCAGCCTTATGGGTCTGCACGCCTCACGCCCCGCCAGCCCCGGGTCAGGCGTCCCTCTTCCTGCCCCAGCCCCCTATCGAGCCCTAACGACCCCCGACACATGCCTCCCGGCTGAGCGCGGTGGCCTCTCAGGCCTCTCTGAAGGGTCTCTCATTTTATTTTTTAATTTTTTAAAAAACTTTTTGGCAGATTGATTGATTAAGATTGATTTCTGCGTTGGGTCTTTGTTGCTGTGCACGGGCTTTCTCTAGTTGTGGTGCACAGCTTCTCACTGCAATGGCTTCTCTTGTTGCGGAGCACGGGCTCTATGCGTGCACACTCGGTAGTTGTGGCTCGTGGGCTCTAGGCGCAGGCTCAGTAGTTGTGGTGCCCGGGCTTAGTTGCCCCGTGGCATGTGCGATCTTCCCAGGCCAAGATTCAAACCCGTGTCCCCTGCATTGGCAGGTGGATTCTTAACCACTGCGTCACCAGAGAAGCCCAGATCTCTCATTTTAAACAGTGTCATCAACACTTCCTTCCACTTTCTCACTTCAGACCCCTGAAGCGGCCCACCTTGTCAAATGGGTTCACAAAGGGGAA
Source organism: Lipotes vexillifer (assembly GCF_000442215.2). NCBI lineage: Eukaryota > Metazoa > Chordata > Mammalia > Artiodactyla > Lipotidae > Lipotes > Lipotes vexillifer. Next base: position 147,784 of record NW_006797468.1, on the reverse strand, counting down.
AAATATTAGAGAAACAGTAAGAAAAGTGAACTGAAACACTGGAGATGAGTTACACGTGTTCAAGATAGAAAGATATCAACTTCCCAGCCAGAAGTGCATGAAGGAGTTATTCAAATCTCTTCTGAAAACCTGGGTCAACGTTTTCAGTGATGTTGACTTATGCAACCGAGCTCACAGGGCCTCTTGAGAGAAAGGACCACTTCTTAAAGCTGAGACCTTTCCCCAGCGGGGGAGAGCCATGTGGCCACTGGGAGGTCATCGAGGAGCCCAGGCCTGCCTGCTGTGGGACAGACACACATGGGGCAGGGGCAGCAGTGGGGTTCAGGTGTGAGGTCAGGGCAGAAGCTGGAGTCAGAACCGCAGAGCAAGGTGGACGTGTCACCCTGTGACCTCAGGGATGGAGCTAATGTCCTGCAAGGAGACCCCAACCTTCCTTCCCAGTCCACTCTCTCCTTTGAGGGAGATGGTGGGCCACCACACCTTCCTTGACCACAGCCTCTGGGAGAAGGTCCTTGGAACCTGTGTGCTCCTGGGAACCAGAGGACAGAAAGAGGGACATGAACAGGATGGCCTGCCAAGAAGCAACTGCAGAAACGTAACCTGGGACCTGCTGGAGCCGAAGGTACAATGAAAGTCGCCAGGGATGTGCAGGTTACCACATAGAGGGATGTGTCCTAGGCACCGACTCCCCGTCTCTCTGCTTCGCCCTGACCACTGCTCACCTGCTAGAGCAGAGCGGCACCAGGCCACCCCCATACCTTCCTGGAGGCGGTGGCACTGGGACTTGAGAGCCAGGAAGAGTGACTACCACAGGGACGTGTGTCCAGCTGCTGAGACGCTTTCCCATCTCCTGGAAGGACGTCCCTCTAGCTCAGCAATGCATTCAGTCAAGGGCACCCAGAAGGTTCTCGGCTGGGATCCTGCCCAAAGACCTGCCCGGGAGGCATGGGCAGCAGAGCTCACTGTGGGCAACAGCCCCGGAATGAGTCCGCATCTTTTCACTGAATATACTAAGTACACAACGGAGTATGTCACCAAAGTAATTTATCTTTATAAGAACATAGCTTAATTTTTGAATGAAATAATCTATTTATCCAATAATTATATTCCAAAGATTTTTCAACAGGGCTTGAATAGATGACTATATTACTGCTTAGCTATCCCATTTTTGGTTTTATGGTTTCTGATGCTTTAACTAGGAAATCAGAAAGATCAATCTACTAGAAAATCATATTTTCTTGATATTCAAGTTAAGGTTTATGGTACAGAGTTTCTTAGTTTTTACTTGTTAAAAATCAACTGGGGAAAATTTTTATCTGAAAATTCCAAATTCCTCTTAAGGAAGTTCTGAAATGATGAATTAAAAGGGGAAAAAACTACCATTTGACTTTTTACAGTAAGAATGTAACATGCAGCCTCTGCACCGCCACCAGAGCACCTGACCCTTGATCTTCCTTCACTCACAAAACATCCAACAGCAAAAACAAATATCATCATTCAATTTTCCACAAGAGATGCAACCTAAGTTATTTCATCATTACAAAGTTGATATACAATCTCAGAAATTTTGAAAAAATTGGAAAATCAGAAAAAAAGTCCTACTTAACAAGAGAAGCACTTTCACATTTGGATGTATTAACACCAGACTTCTCCTAACTTGCTAACAAATGGGGCTGCGATCACATTCCAGCCTTAAGTCTCCTCCCAGCCTGAGCTTTTCCTGCTGTGGATCTTACAGGCATCTCTGACTGCAGACCACACAGTAGTGAGACGCTCAGCCCCGTTAAAGTTCAGATGGAGTCACGACCCTGGAAGACCCCGAAGGCTGTCAGCCGTCTTACCTCCTATGTCTTCGCCGCTGGAGGAGCTCTCAGGACTCGAGCAGCTGGGGGCCTCCGGCGGAGGGGGGACCCACGCCTCAGGTGGCAGGCTCACGGTGTAAAGCCGTCGTGCAGGCTGGACCCGAGTGTCACCACCTGCAGGAAGAGGCAGGGACAGATGCCATCAGACGTCTACTTGCCGAGCAGCTTCTCCAACCTCGTTCACTGAAGATGGGTAGCCAGAGCCGTAAATACTGATGTCAGTCAGCCAAGCATTTTGCCAGCAGAGCCACTAAGCTCTACACGCAGACAGGGACAAGGGGTGAGCTATGATTATTTAATAAATTCACATTAAGTTACTTATTATGTAAACTTCGGGGGTTTTATAATATGGTATAAAAACATAACTAATTCATGAATAAGAAGCAGAAAATAAAAAGACTCCACGTAACACACCCCTCATGACCACAACACGAATCTCAACATTTTGGTGCGTAACCTTCTGGACCTTTTCCTCTCTATATGCTAAACAACATGTATGCAGTGTGTGTGTCTGTTCACACCCACACACAGACACACACAGGTCTTAATGGGATCACGCCACACACAGACACACACACGTCTTAATGGGATCACTATACACGTATATATTATATGTATAATGTCATTCAAAAGTGAATATGATAAAATATTAAGATACATTTAAACTTACATACTCTTAAAGGCTACATGATATTCCATGTTATTGGCAAATTTAACTATAATTTAACCAGTGTCCTAAATTTTGCATATGGAGGTTGATTCTAAATTTTCACTATTACAAGCAGCTGCTATGACCATCCTGGCTGTACATAACTTTGCACCACTGACCACAGGGTTCCTCCAAACAAATTCCTGTAAGTGAACCTGCTGAGCTGCACCGTCCGGAGAGACAGCTTCCGGTGCTGCTGCCATGCTCTCAACACTGGGCAGGATCAACGCTCTAATCTTCATGTTCTCATTCAAGATATGGCAAAGTAACCTTTATCCAACATAAGTGGATATCCCAATTAGTCTTTCTCAGAAAAATGAATATTTTACTTTAAAAACAACGACAAGGACTGAGCAAAATCACTAATGCACATATAACAGAACGTGTGGTTGAGAGACATTTAAACTGTAAAAGCTTTGGAACATTTTCAAATTCTTCTGCCATCAATATACTTCACTTTTGTGAAGCTAAGGGGCAAGAATGTAGTTCTTATGTTAATCTGATCCATCCAGTTGATTAACGACTGTGTCGTTACTGCCAGGATCAAGGGCAGAGCAGGGACGTGCTTCCAGGCAGACCATCCCCTGTCGGGTGACATCAACATTTGATCATTTTTCACAGAATACTTCTGGGAGCTTTTAATCAGCTAACAGAACTTGGAAACACTACTGCTCACTTAAGTATCAGGATGAATACAGGCGGCACCGTGGACCTGAGGCAGGATATGACTCCTGTGATGAAGGGCAAGGATGCACCTGAGAGCAGAGCTCTTCCCGATGCTCCCACGCCGAGCACACACTCATGTGAGGCCAAGCCTGCGGGCTGAGGAAGGCGATCTGCTGTCTGTGTCAGGGTGGCCAGGCGCAGAGCGCAGCTTCCCGGCCTGGGTTTCCCTTGTCTCTTCTGGTAGAAGACGGCTCATCGCTGCACGGCAGTCAGATGTTGTGTTTCACTGCTCAGGGCTCGGGGCTCAGCAGGGCCACAGCATCCCCTCGCCCACACATCGGGCCCGCAGGGTGAGGCTTGGGGATCTGGACGAGGCATGTCAGGACCCCCTTCACTGCTGACAGAGGCCACCGTCTCCCTAGGAACACCGGGTTGGCCGCGAGGCTTCAGAGAGGCGACGTAATCAGCTCTCCTCTCAATGGTCGGCTGGCTGAGATCCGAGGTTCATAATTCTCACCCTTTCTGGCTCTGGGTCTGATTTGCAGGACACCCACTTGAGCTTGATTTCATGCCTAACCTCTGACTCCCCCTGCACTGTGCCGGTCCACATGGCCCCCTGCCCACAAGCAGACACGCGCGCCCTCCACCAGGGCACCGCCACCAAGCCACCCTTGGGACGGCCGCAGCCTTCACGATCGGTGTGTTTGTGTCATGGAGCTCGGGGCACAATGCTGTTTTTTATAATTCTTCTGGGATTACCTGGCTCTTTAAAATATATACAGATATAAAGCAGTAACAAAAAATAAGGGTCCAACATGGGCTCTTGGGTGATGGAAATTCATCAAAATGCATACACACGGATTGTTGTGGCCATTTACAGATCATGCCCTCATCTTTAAGAACAAATGGAATCACCAATGCCCTTTTGAAACTAACAAACAAACAAAAAGACGCACTTTTGTAAAGTGAACAAATAGTTATCAGAATCACCATGCTGTGTCCTAACTGTACAAAGAACATTTTCTCAACCTCATCCAAGAACTGACTGACAAAGGCCCCTTTCCTCATTTGGCTGCTTCTTCCAACACTGAAAAGACTTGGGCACACCTGCAGCTCTGCTTATCGCCAAACTGTGTCCTCCACAAGCATCAAGCCTTCAAGCGAATTCTCAGATGACCTTTACAGAATGTTTCATATGACCTGTACACAACTTGTATTTGTCTATTTGATTGTGATTTCATTGTTTTGCCTTTAGCCAAGATTTCTCTTTTTCTAGCTGCAGATGAATTGTTTTTTCTTCAAAATTCCCAAGACATATTGCTTCAAAAGATATGTTGCTCTTTCAGAATTAAAAAACACTCAAGAAACTAGGGCTAGAGGGAACTTCAAATGACAAAGAGCATGCATGAAAAACCCACAGCTGACACTACACTCAATAGAGAAAGCATGAAAAACACACGGCTGACATTATACTCCATTGAGAAAGCCTGGCTGCTTCCCTCTAAGATTAGGAATGATTACGATTCACATTCTTGCCACTTCATTTCAACATTATACTGAAAGTACTAGACAAGGCAATTAGTCAAGAAAGAAAGGAAGTAAAAGGCATCCAGATTGAACAGGAAGAAGTAAAATATCTCTTCCCACAGATAAGATCTTGTATATAGAAAACCCTGAAAAATCCACATACACAAAAAAACTGTTAGAGCTATTAAGTTTGGCAAAGTTGTAGGATACAAGATCAACATACAAAAATCTATATTTCCATATTTAAGAAACCACTGCCTAATGCAAAGTCAAAGGATTTATTAGTATTTCCATACACTAGCAATTAATAATCCAAAAAGAAAACAATTCCATTTACAATAGTATCAAAAATAAAATACTTTGGAATAAACTTTTTTTAAGTATAAAATTTATAATGAAAACTACAAAGCATTGTTAAAAGAAATTAAAAATGACTTAAATGGAAAGCTAGACGAAATTCATGGATTGAACAACTTAATATTGTTAAGATGGCACTAATCCCCAGAATGTTCTGCAAATTCAGTGTAATTTGTATCAAAATTCCAACTTTCCTTTTTTTTTTTTCTTCCAGAAATGGACAAGCTGATCCTAAAATTCATATGGAATTGTGAGGGACCCTGAATAGCTAAAACAATCTTGAAAAACAACGAAGTTGGAAGACTCTTAACTCTGATTTCAAAACTTATTACAAAGCTACTAAAACAGTGTGGTACTGGCATAATGACAGACATAGAGACCAATGGAACAGAATTGAGAGCCCAGAAATAAACCCAAACATCTATGGCCAATTGATTTTTTTGTTTTTGTTTTTGTTTTTGCTTTTGTTTTTCAGTACACGGGCCTCTCACTGTTGTGGCCTCTCCCGTTGCGGAGCACAGGCTCCGGACGCGCAGGCTCAGCGGCCATGGCTCATGGGCCCAGCCGCTCTGCGGAATGTGGGATCTTCCCGGACCAGGACACGAACCCGTGTCCCCTGCATCGGCAGGCGGACTCTCAACCACTGCTCCACCAGGGAAGCCCTGGCCAATTGATTTTTGACAAGGGTGCCAAGTGGGGAAAGGACAGTCTCTGCAACAAGTGGTGCTGGGATGACTGGATATCCAGACAAAAGAATGAATCTGGAACCCTACCTCACACCATATTCAAACATTAACTCAAAATGGATAAATTACTTAAATGTAAGAGCTAAAACTGTAAAACTCAGAAGAAACCTTAGATGTAAAATTTGTGACCTTGGATTTGGCAACAGTTTTTTTTTTTTTTTTTCCTTGCGTTATGCGGGCCTCTCACTGTTGTGGCCTCTCCCATTTGCGGAGCACAGGCTCCAGACGCGCAGGCCCAGCGGCCATGGCTCACGGGCCCAGCCGCTCCGCGGCATGTGGGATCTTCCCGAAACGGGGCACGAACCCGCGTCTCCTGCATCGGCAGGCGGACTCTCAAGCACCGCGCCACCAGGGAAGCCCAACAGTTTTTTAAATATGACACCAAAAACACAGGCAACAGAAGAAGAAATAGATATAATGGACTTAATCAAAATTAAAATGTTTTGTACTTCAAGACACCATCAAGGAAGTGAAAGGCTAACCCATGAAATGGGAGAAAATATTTGCAAATCATGTATCTGATAAAGCTCTTGTGTCCAGATTATGACCACCTCTTACAACTCAGCAGCAAAAAGACAAACAATCCAATTACAATATGGGCCAAGGACTTATATACACATTTCTCTAAAGAAGATACACAAATGTCCAACACATACATGAGAAGACACTCAACATCACCAGTCATCAGGGAAATGGGAATCAGAACCACAGTGAGGTGCAATCTCACACCTACTAGGATGGTTATCCTAGTAGGGTAAGAAAACAGAAAATAGCAAGTGTTGGCATGGATGTGGAGAAACTGGACCCCCCCCCCCCAACCCCTGCATGGCTGGTGTGATGAAGAATGGTGCAGCTGCTGTGGAAAACAGTTTGGCTGTTCCTCAAAATGTTAAACATAGGAATACCCCATGACCCAGCAATTCCACTTCTAGGTTTATATCCAAAGAGTACTGAAAACACATGTCCACACAAACACTTGTGCAGGGATGTTCAAAGTGGCATTATTGATAAAAGCCTAAAAGTAGAAATAACCCAAATATCTATCAATTGATGAACAGATAAACAAAATGTGGTATATCCACGGAATGGAATATTATTCAGCAACAAAAAGAAATGAAGCACTGATACTCGTTACAATTCAGATGAACCTGGAAAACACGCTAAGTGACAGATGCAGACACAAAAGGTCACCTATTATGCAATTCCACTCAGGCAAAATGTCCAAAATACACAAATCTGTAGAGACAGAAAGCAGGGAGGCATGAATGGGGATGACTGTAATGGATATGGGTTTCATTGGGGGTGAAAAGAATGTTCTAGAATTAGTGGTGATGGTTACATAACATTGTGAGTATACTAAGAATCACTGAACTGTACATTTTGAAATGGTTATGGTAAACTTTAGATTCAATGAATTTTATCTTTAAAACATAGGGCTTCCCTGGTGGCGCAGTGGTTGAGAGTCCGCCTGCCGATGCAGGGGACACGGGTTCGTGCCCCGGTCCGGGAAGATCCCACATGCCGTGGAGCAGCTAGGCCCGTGAGCCATGGCTGCTGAGCCTGAGCGTCCGGAGCCTGTGCTCCACAATGGCAGAGGCCACAACAGTGAGAGGCCCGTGTACCACAAAAAAAAAAAAAAAAAGTTGCTGAATGTTGTATGGAGTTTTCAGAAAAGGGCATATAAGTTAGGCTCATTTGCATCTGTGAAATACTAAAACTATCAGAAATGCCTCCTCTATTTGTTGCCTGAAGCCATGAGAAAGGGTGTGGGGGTCCTGCCCACCAGACCCCTCCCCCTTCCAGGATGCTTGGCAGCCAGAGGGTGCTCTGGAAGGGGAGAAAGCGTGGGGTGTGCAGAGCTGCAGCAACTGGACGCCCCTCTAGGACCCAGTGAGACTGCCCTGGTCACACCACATCCTCATTAAGCACTCCCCCTTAGTTTAGGCCATGGCAGGTGGCCAGTCTACACTGCGCAAGGCACACTGTGCTGCCTTAGACAGCAAGCACCACGCTCAGAGTCTGCAGTCTGAGAAATCATGCAGGTGGAGAGGTCCACCGAGAACACGGGCCGAAACCTGACCTGCGGTCCTCATGGGACCTCTCCTCTGGCCCCATCACCATGCTGGCTGGGCCAACTCCACCCGGGCACTGGTGTCTATCCTGTCCTATCCTCTGACTGTGCCACAAAGCTGCTGGCACCAGCCACCACAGTGTGATCACCAGTCAGCACCATGGGTGCCCCACTGCCCATCACAGCTCAGGCTGCAGGCAGCTGGGGCCCACCCCCAGCTCCTGGCAGACATGATGGAGGCTCCCCATGCTCAGGGCCCCCTCATCCACTCACACCAGGCATCTGCTCCATGGAACAAGCTTCTCAACCTTCTGTACGGGTCATTTCACGTAATCAATACATTCTGAACCAACTTTACATCAGCATCTTGATTTTTAGTTCAACACCTTCATACTGAACAACAACAGCACCTCACAGCTGCCTGCTGAAATGACATGACTGAACCTGGAGCTTCTGTGGAAAGACACCACCCAGATTATTACTATTAGTGAATAATCACTGTTAAAACCGTCAAGTTGGGCTTCCCGGGTGGCGCAGTGGTTGAGAGTCCGCCTGCCGATGCAGGGGACGTGGGTTCCCGCCCCGGTCCGGGAAGATCCCACATGCCGTGGAGCGGCTGGGCCCATGAGCCATGGCCGCTGAGCCTGCGCGTGCAGAGCCTGTGCTCCGCAACGGGAGAGGCCACAACAGTGAGAGGCCCATGTACAGCAAAAAA